>NW_022987641.1:6716288-6883788 GCF_902827165.1 Trematomus bernacchii
CGTGTGTTACTTGACACATTCGATCATTTAGCTAAAGTAATAAACACTCCTTGAATGTTTCTTTTATTTTGCAGGTACAGTAAATGTTTTCTGTAGTTTTTACTGGAGGTTTAACCATGGGGGATTTATAACCCAGAGTCCTTTCACCTCTTCACCAAAATCCCCCCTCTCTGTTCATCCCTTTCAGAAGACCATCTGTTTCATTACTTGATGCTTTATTGTGCACATCTACTGTATGCAATAAAACTGCATCAGGGCATTTGAAATATTGACCGTGGGATTAACTTGACAGCGCTGCGTCTATCTGCTGCAGAGCCTCCATTCCACTCGGCTTGAATGTACCGCCAGAGTCCTTTAAAAACCACCACAGACCTTTCTCATTCCCAGCATGCCCATTGAAGTGTCCCATTGATTTACTTCCTGCTTTGTTTGGACAAAAGATTCTGCTAGAAACCTTAGCTCCCCCTGAAGAAATGTTAATATAAAGACTGAAAGAGCCTGGGAGGAGGAGACAAGCTCCTTCTGTTCATTTGTTTAAAACAGAGTTGATTTTGAGGCAGAGCAAAGAGAGGGGAGCTGGTGGAAAAGAGAATAACGGAGCTCACAGGGGTTCTTCATAGGTTTAACCTGGCCCTTTAGTATAAGAAAAATATCCTGTGGAGATTTACTAATCATTAAACTAAATAAGGTTTCCCAAGATAAAGGAGTTCTGACTTTGTTTAGATGTTACCTAATTCAAACACACAGGTGTAAATGCTACTATTTGAGATAAATAACAAATATGATGTTAGCTTGCTAGTCAGAATCAAAAGAAGTAATATTGTTATTTGTTCAATGCCTGACACTTACTATATGCATATGAACATGGCAGTTAAAGCCCAGCACCAAAGCTGCCTACCTGGTTAAGAAATTGGGCATTTAGCAGCTAAAGAGTTTCAAGGAGATGCACAACAACCAAAAAGAAAAACAAAACATTTAAAAAGTGACACAAAACTGCCAAAAAGGGACACAAAAAAAGGTATTTCATATTGAATCTTGGCTCTTCCTACTGTTTTAGGGTGGGGGCTCCTTGTCACATAATGTGTTCATTTGCGTGAAATAGGCAACTTTTTTGCTGATAATAATGCCATTATTGTGTTCTCAGCTTGTTTCCACTGAAGGTGGCCAATAATTGCAATTTGTGGCTTTAATGGTAAACTTGTTAAGGAATTGACACATTTTGTGATGGATGTACAGAAAGCTGCATTTCAGCCTTCGTCGAATTGTCTACATTTCATACGGCCTGATATCCTGGCTGACCCTGGTGGATCGTGTTTGATATCACCGTGTCACAGTCCCGTCTGCAGGGTGATTTATGTGGATGTTCAGGCAGATTAGTCACTGTGCTCATGCCAAACGGTAGCCACAGAAGCAGCAGTCTCTTGTGCTCTCTGACTGACCCCCAACCCCCCTCCCCTGATGCAACACGTTTGTGTGCAAGTCAGAATCATTACTCTGCCACTACTGAGCCTAATGGGGCTTATCGGCATCAATAGCATAATGTGAAAAATACATTAGTTGAAAATAGCCCCGCTGATAAATCCATCTTTTTGGGGGGATTGACATCATTTGTAAAAAAAATCAGCATGACAGAGATGACGTGACACTGCAGCGTAAAGCTAATAAGGTACAAGCAATAAATGAGAGAAAGGAAGGGAAGATTGTACTAAAAGATAAAAGCCATGATGCGAGAGAGACAGGCAGGGTAGGAGATGCTGTTAAAGAAAATGTAATTGCTGGCACTGAAGCATTGACATATAAATTAAAAAGTGGAGCTGGAGGTTGACAGTTTCCTTTCTGTTATATAATCCAAATATACATCATAACCCAACTGCGTCAGTTATTGAGCCCAGAGGACGTGTATGTGCAAGCGTCTCCCTGTTCCATTGATTCTGTCTTTACCCTGCATGAAAGAAAGATTAGTTTTATCCAAGGATGCACACACAGCAGTGGGTCGCAGCTTTTTACCTCTGTGCTAATCTGACTGCAGTAATGTTCCAAATTTAGAATAGCAAATTATAAACACATTAGAGCTTCTATGCGACAGAAGTATCAGCCAGACATTAGGCAGAGTCATAGCCGTGAAATATTCAAGTTCTTAATGTAATTCTCTCTACATAATGTCTTTATCTCCCGGCGCTCCAACATCTTATATGATATAATAGACGTATTATATAATTAACACAAATGTATTCTCTTGTCTATGTTATGGATATAAATGAATGCAGGATTCATTTAACATAGCCTCCATTAGGTTCATAGAATGAGCTGATTTTACAGTCATTTCACAGTTAAATTCTTTTAAAGCTATTATAGTTTTCCGCTGTCATAGTCGTGCTATCTGACAAAGCACAAAGGAAATGAGGAAGCAAAGGGACGTTTCTTTAAAACCAAGAGAGACGTCTAACACGCAGTCTGCTTTCCCTTCCTGTCTGACACATAACCAGGCGGGATTAGGACAGCTGTTCGTCAATTAACTCTCCGTTACTTGTCCTACTTTCTTTTCCATCTGTCAGTTTCCTTTCTCACACATATTGGGTGACACGGGAACTGAAATTAGCATTGACGTCAGGTTTCCTGGAATTCATCTTCCACCACCGTTTAGCATTAAGCAGTCTATTACAACAACCAAACCATTGTCTCGAAGGTGTACCTTAGAATGAACTGAGCCAACACAAAAACGACTACAATAGTGTTTAGAAAAGAGAATATCTTAAATTATGCAAGGATATTGCAAAGCATTTCATCATGAAGGTGTTTATACTGCAGTTGCACTAAAGCCAGTTATACTGTACGGGCAGAGAAGTAATAGTAAAATGAGTTGGAATCTACCAGGCACTGTAACATGCTGTAAACAAAATACTGCCCTTTATCAGCTATCATCATTTTGTAGCTCTGGTTAGTTCTCCATCACTTCCTGAGGGAACTATGAGGACTTTAAGATGCTGAATGCTATGCTGAGCGGCCAGTTAATGTATCTGTATGCTGTTTTGTGCTGAGTTTACAGATACTTGCTGATGAGAGAGGTTAGAGTCAATTAAAACAGTGAACTTGTGGGCTCTAAAAGCAAAACAATAAAGTTAACGCTTGTAAAATTATCCATAGAGATTTTAGTGGTATGGTTGGTGGTTGTAAAGGAGTCAGGTGACATACTGTATTTTAAAGAGCAACAAGAAAGTATTTTCTTGTGGGAATGGATTGGGGTGGATAGATGGGTCAAACAGGTTATGAAAGTTCTTTGATTTTTATATATCCCCCCAATCACCTCTCTATGCAGACTTTCACCCATGAGACCGGAGTGTGTGTCCTTTGTGAAACAAAACTGAACATTGACTTATCTTGAGTGACTTACGGAAATCATGCCTTGTGCGCTACTCAACACTTAACTTAGTTCATGCATTTAACCTATACTAACTACGAACCAAGTGTATATTTGTTTACCCAAACCAAAATTGTTTACTTTACATAACCAAGTATTTTTGTTGCCTTAACCTAACAGAGTTGTTTTCTGTGTAAATGCCAGTTTATAAAAAAAATGGCGTGCTTGTAACAAGTGGAAACTGATTCTAGAGGGGTACATAGAGCATCATAGTATAAGGTGTAGTGTCACTGACCAAGCTGCTGTATCTGAGGAGTTGTGAGTGAAAACGTGTTGACATTTTTAGAGTCCCAAGGTCTGACCTGCTTAATCTTAAACATTCAGAAATCCCTACAGAATATCTGATGCTCCTAAACCACCAGAACATTCTGAACTGCCCCTAACTCAAACATTCCAGAACCCCTGCAGGATGTTGCAATATTCCCATATCTCACGGGAACACTCCGATTCCCTCACCTAAAACATTCCAAAATCCCTCCATAATGTTCCAAACTCCCAAAAAAAATCCAGGGCCTCACCAAAAGTCCCCTGACCTTGGTCCTCCCCCAAACAATCCTTAGCCCCCAGCTAAAGGCTCCTGGAAAGTATCAGCGTTCTGGAAGTCTCTGGTGTTGCTGAGGTCAGAGTGATGTCACAGCTGAGATGGAGACAGGAAAGTGAGGCAGGAAGTGCGTAAAGTACACAAACATTCCATGGGGAAAAGGAACAATAGCATCTTGTGATTAGCAGAGCATGTTTTATGGATGCACGTAATTGCCTAAATCCTTGACACACACATGGATTTTACATCATTTGTAACCATGAATTCGGACATCAATACACTCAGGTATTCAATACATGCTGTTTTGCAACTCTGTTTTAGTCAGATAATTGGATTTTGACCTCCATTGCACTAATTAAAAGTGAAATATGGTGATATTTAGATAAAGAATTGCAACTGCATGTATGTCAGAGATTGTGTTTGTGGGTACTGTCAATGTGTGTCCTCTTTCTTTTGTATCAAAGCAGGTAGAGAGAGTGTTAAAATGCAATGTTTTGTTTGCTGTTTAACCAACAACAGCCTTGCAAGTATCATGCAGTGCTAAAATACCCATTAGAGATCTGCTCCTAATGGCATTACAACACATTAGGCTAAAGTTGTTTTACTGTGAGCCCAAAGCCAATGCACTTTCCGAATCAAATCAATGCAAAAGTACAAAGATAGAGACCTAATTAAATGTCACATTTAACCCTTTGTCCACCTCTCTTTCCCACATGCATAGGCATGGATAGGATACATAGACACCCAGGGGAAATGGACTGGAAGTGTATCAGGTTATTAGGATTGATCATAGCAGAAAGATTAATTGTGGATCCATCCCGGAGCTATGTAATGATCTTTCTAAATATGTACACACGCACCCGTTCAGTGAAATGATACGATTTAATTAACCTAGATCAGATTCAACTTTCAATATCAGAGTGTTGCCCTGCAGCCATCCTCAGTGCCGGTGCTGTTATCTGCCTGCAGGCTGAATCACACGGCCTCGGACTGTCAAACCTGTCAGCACACACACTTGTCACAATGATTAAAAGATGGCTGACGCACTCCCTGTCCTCATGAAGTCGGCATCAGATCAATTTGTGCACAAGAGGGGAGAAAGTAATAAAGAATGACAGGTCAATGACACAGGGTTAATGCAATGTATGTTATGTTTTCTAATATGGCAGGAACAGGAGACATAAACAAAAATGGACATGCTTTTGTTTTCATGTATTTTGCTTTCATAACATGTCTTCTTTCAGACTTGTGGAAATAAACCCCTCCAAAATAGACATTTAGGAGTACATTTATATTTGCGTGAGCCAAAGCATCATGAATGTCTAAAATCAACATTTCCCCAAAACTATTAATACATAACATACTTATCTTAATGTATAATCAACCGGGGGACGTTTTATGGGGATATTTACCAGTTCAACATTTTCACATGTAGCATCTCCCCTTAAATTGGGTGCATAAATACGTAATGTGACTGTGAGCCCAGACAGTAAACTATTAGCAGACTCATATCACATGACAAGGCAAAACTAATTGTTTTCTTTATCATTGGGGCCAGAGAACACCTGCCCTGACCGGCTGTGTCTTTAAATCATTCATGACTTTGTGAGTTATAATTAATTTATCGTTTAACTTGAGATCTGGCTGGTGTCATCTTGAATTAGTCAATCAGCTATCAGTCTATGTGACTAGTAATCTAATCAGTTAGTTTATATAATCATAAATTACATGATATGATAATTGTGAAAGAGCCCATTCTGCACAACACTTGTGCAGTCGGCCATACCTAATTAAGTACTAATTGGACCTTATTTGATTATTAAGTATATTCAAAATGTAACACAACATGGGCAACCATAAACAGATACATTACATTTTCTTTTTCAGTCCTACTTTAAGTACATGTGAAACTAATTTAATTTGGAGCTCTCCAGTCTCTGGTTATGAATTAATTCATGTGGGTGTATTTGATATCCACCGCAGCCCCTCCCTCTGTATACCGCGGTGGGCGGGGCTTAATCACACACTGTCTCTACTCGGTCCCGCTGGTTTTAGAAGGATTACCGCGGAGGGCTGGTGGGGGTACGAGTCACACCGTTGCCGCCGTCGGTCGGTTGTTTCAGCAGCGGTGGCAGCGAGTGGGAGCCGTGATGGCATGTGAAGCACCGACGACGTTAACGGACCACCGTAAACTCTGAATGTAAGGACAACGAAACCGGGAGACCCAGCTTGAGTCCCGAGATATGTCCGGAGCTTTCTGTGCTGTTGTCGAGAAAACTTTACCGGGAGTAGGAACACTCTTACACCAACGTCAACATGGTAAATATGCGTTTATACTATTAGCTAACGTTAGCCACCTAGCGTCTATAACATAAGTGAGAGGGTTCATTTATTGTTAAGGAGAACTTATCTATACATTACGGTGTGTCATTTATAGACACGTCGATACAAAATTGTGTTAACTTTGTGTATAATGTCATGTTTAACAGACACACAAAGAGTTGACAAGTTATTATAATGTCTATTATAAAAGCTAACCGTCGAGTTTCTGTCATCACAGAACAAGTTGGAAATCCTCCTATTTTCCAGGCAGTGTTGTGTGCACTCCTAACAGCTGACACACCGTCGACCAGTCCCGACACGTTTTATATTCCTCTGCAAGGAACCCAACAAGTCACTCAAAAACATAATTAATTGCTGGTCTAATAATCCTCATATGGCAATATTTACACACCACTCATTAATCTGTTGTGGCCGTTCTGCATTTCTTGGCACAGATCCGATGCTCCATTCACTGCTTTCCCTTTAACATTTCCATTCTCATTAATGGTCCCTCTACCTTCTTATTCCAGAAATCTTAAGCTACACAAACAATACATTAAGCCTGATATGGAAATGTGTCAGCCAGTAATTCAAACTCTTACATTGTGTTATTGTACTGTATGTATTTATATTGAGGCAAATTTAAATGTACAAATTGTGTAATGGAGCTTGGTGGAATTGAACAGAGCTTTTTTGCATATCCTCTCCAGTCCAAGATATTGTATGTACCACCATAAGAAAATGACTTGTAGGAAAGCTTGAAAATGATTTGGATTATTAATTGGTAATTACAGTAGTTGCTGAATATTTTTCTTTGTGAGTGAGGCAGCATTACATACTGAATTTATAATGGAGTTGGATGAAGGCGAACCAAGCATCTTGCTAAGACCAGAACAGGATATTTCATTAAGAATTGTAGCAAAGACAAGAGAAAAGCATAAAAAAATACCTAGATTAATAATTTATATTACTATAACGGTTTTTCTTTGTGTATGAGGCATCATTACATTGACAGGTTTTATAATGGAGTTTGTTGGGGATGGACCATCTGCAGACCAGACCGTGTACTTGTCAAAACGTTTTAAGACAATTTGACACTTTGCTCACTCAGGCGACCTTTTATAGTGCTTAGACTTTTTTTCTAATCATCCAGACATCCCATAGAAACACATGTATAGCTAAGTGGTTGGTCTATCCAGCCTGTCTGAAAGTGTTGCATTCATCTCAGGTGATTCTAATATTTCCCTGTTATTATATCTAATTATATAAATAAAGGGGCGAGGGGTTGCTGTTTTCTCAATGTTCCTATTATAGAGCGGTAGTTTGTGCCTTCCTGCTATGTGTTACATGGATGTAACACATGCTGGTGACTTGCTCCTGTCACTATATTCCTCCCAAATGTTGAATAACATGATATGTTATGATATGTTATATGCTATTCTCCTCTGACCCAGTTACAGTGGCTCCGGCTCAGTACAAAGAGCTGCTTCTTTGTGAAGCCCTGTACAGAACATACTTCTAGGCTAAGAGTTATATGACAGCTTCCAAAGAGGGGGAGGTTTAAATGTAGGGTGCACTTTCTTTTGTGTTGCACTGCAATTCACAAGTCTTGTGACCATCAATTTATACATCCAATGAAATTGCATTACAGTCACGATTTTCTTCTACAATTTGACCTTATTTGATTACAACTGTTTGAGTGCAACTCTCATTGCTAAATCATTTTATAAATGTGTATTTTGCCAGGCGACACCCACATATTGACTAGGGACTGAAATGTATATGATTATATTGGTGTCGATGGCATTATTAGTTACTCTTAACAATCAATATTGATTCCATCTATAATGATGTGTGGGAAAAGGAGTGTATACAGGTTGTTCATGTTTCCATACTTTTATTTCTCTGGACAAAACTTACAGCATCACACAGGTTAAGGGATTAAATAAGATTTATAAAGGGAAAGGATTGTGAATGTGAAAGCATTTGTTTTTCATATAGGTTTTATTAGTCAAGAAAATAAATTGTGATTTTACCCTTCAGAACTCGCACGGAGAGTTAAAAAAAACTAAACATTACTGCACTTTTAGGGCATTCTGTGTTGACAAATGCTTCATTATATTCCCAGTTTCTCCCAACTTGCCCTATTGTCGTCTACTTCCTATAAATGCTACCACTTGTTTTCCATCCCTACAGTTGAATGTCTCTGTGGTTCATAGTCCTGCTGTCTTGTACACCCAGGTGCGCTCTAACACAGAGGCATTTCTCAACAGGACAGCTTTATGAGCTGTTCAGGGAGAGGAGGCAGTTTATCCCATCCTCAGTTGTTAACCTTTATTCGACTACACTCAGGGGATCCTTTTAGCGGAGCAGGAGCTATATTGGTGCAGGATCGAGAACCTTGCCCATGGGCACCTTAGTGGTCGTTGTTGTGGAAGGATAAAGCATTAGTCATTTTCCTCCAGCACTTTTTCCAGACAGAAGTTGGAAAGTCTAGTCTCTGTGAAGTGTGGGGGGGGGGGGGATTCAATCTGCAGACAGAAGTTCAGTTTCCACTGTAACATCTCCTTCTTTCTCTTAACGGGTTATTATATTTTTTTAACCAGCGATTCTCAGCTGGTTTCCAATTGGGACATAATTTCTTTTAATAACGAGTATTTTCATTCTCAGTGAATCTGCTGGTTACTTTCTTAATTTATATTTATTATTTTAAACCTATAAGTGTGTAATTTAAGAAGTAAAAAAAAAAATCTTATCCTATATTATGGCTAGTAGTGTTGTTTAGGCTGAGTGTATAGGCTACTTTTAAACCTTAGTTTTGGCCCTTTTTTAAATTGTATTTCACAGCCTCGTCGCTGTAGCATCACACATAATGCCCACTGTAACATTTGGCATTTCCTCGTCATCTCCTCGGTTCAGAGGGTTCCCAACCTGGCATGTGTGTGTGTTCACTGTCAAACAGACTTGCCAAGCTTGAATCTGCTCTGATGAAAAGGGCAGGGGATTTATCAGGGAGGAAATTGATTTTTTTGACGCAGTGGAAGGACGGTAGTTGACTTGATTTATTTAAATATCAATATGGATGATGCTAAAAGGTCTCGTATGTGTTTACATAATTGGAGGTGTGTAATTAATGCACCGAGAAGCCTAATCTCTTGCTATCATTAGATCACTTTCAAAGAGGAAGATCTCCCCCTCTTAAAGCTGTGTGTGTGCATGTGTTTTTGATCTGGAGGAAAAAGGATGAGGGTGTGTTTTCCTTCTCTGAGCTCCTCACAATATCCCCTCTGGGCAGCAGGGTGTTTTTCTGAGATTCTTGTACCTCTTCTTTAGATTAATGTCAATAAGAGGAGGTTATTTTTGCCCAAGGTCTCATTCCACTTTCTTGGCAAAGAGATAACAGTGTTCCCTAAAAAGAGCATCTGTCTGCCATTAGTCATGTTTTTTAGCAGACAAATGCATCATGCAAAGACTTCGTTAAGGCACCCAGGGGGAAACATCATCTTTCGGCCTCAGTGTTGGATAATTAGACAGTCGGGAAAAGCAAATAGTCTGAGTGTGCATGATACATTCCCCCTGTTATCTACCTTTAGGCTAAGGTGTTATACTTTCTTCTCTCAGATTATGAGATGAGGATTGGTTGATCGATGGTTATAGCCCTGCCTGCCTTTTTGTTTTTTCTCATTAGCACAATATAAAAGTTTGGGCTCATTATACGATTCGAGAAAATGTTTTTTAATCATTATTTTTAATCAGATTGTTTTCCTGGCTTTGGGTGTTAATTGTTTCCCAGTACAACATTAATTTACACTCAACAGGTCAGAGCTTGTTGTTTTGCTCTCTTCCTGAAACCAGTTTTTGCAGTATGTATGCCTATCCCAGTACACACACACACACACACACACACACACACACACACACACACACACACACACACACACACACACACACACACACACACACACACACACACACACACACACACACACACACACACACACACACACACACACACACACACACACAGTCCCCAATCAGCGCCACAAATCACACTGATGAGCTGAGCCTTGGCCTTTGTTTGGCCATTGAGAGTGAACAGAATGGGAGGAGGGAATGTCGATGAATGGGAGCTGATTTGTTGTTATTCTCCTTCGACTCGCTTCATTGGACATCACGGCGAGGTGTGAGCTCGGCTCTACTCAATGGCGTCTGTTGCCAAGGGCAACTGGTGGAATCTGTGTCGTTTCCCAGAATAAATTATGCTTTTAAAGGGATAGTTTGGAATTTTTCAAGCAGGGTGGTATGAGCGTCTTATTCATAGTCAGCCGTGTTTCCCCTGGGTTTACTGCCTTGGCAGGGTGCTGCTCTGATAACAAAATATTTGAATTTCTTTTTTTTATCGATAACGGCTTGAGGTTAAAAAATAATAATAATAAACAAATTTGAAACTGGGGGGGGACACAAACGGGCAGACAGCAGAGCTCGGGGCAATAATGCAGATTTGTTTGACTTTTTTACACTTTGTTGTTCTCCTTTCCTCCGCTCTTGTCTCTGATTGTGAGTGTGTGCATTCATGTGTGTGTGTGTGAGCATTCATGTGTGTGTGTGTGTGTGTGCATTTGTGTGTGTGTGTGTGTGTGTGCATTCGTGTGTGTGTGTGTGTGTGTGCATTTGTGTGTGTGAGCATTCATGTGTGTGTGTGTGTGTGTGCATTCGTGTGTGTGTGTGTGTGTGTGGGGGGGGGGGGGGGGGGGGCCTTCAGAAACAGAGCGGAGGGAGAATGTGAATACGCAAAGCAGTGGACACTGAAACATGCACATACATTGGATAAATAACATAGGCGTTTAGTTTATTTAATAAAAGAGCACATGTTCAATGTGAAAAGTGACCGTAGATAGATTACTTCAGTTGCAATTTGGTGCTATATATATATATTTTTTTTATTTAAAAAAAAAAAAGAAAAAAGAAAGAAAAACACCTTGAATTTCAGACGGGGCGTGGGGCTCCGTTGGCAGGGCGCAGCGCCCCGCCAAGACAATGGTAGGGGAAACACTGGTCAGTGTATTCATTGAAGTACAAATCTGCAACTGAAGCCATTATCTTTGCTCTCTTCAAAGCTATCAAACTGACAAAAACTGTCTTTTTATTTCACAGGACACAGGAGTTACTGGTATACTGCCTTTAACGGTGTGTTTGTTTGTGTTATTCTGGGACTTTGGGTGTTGATTAAATTAAAGTCACACAATAACACAAACAAAACTATCAATAGAGGCAGATGTAGACCAACAACAACCATGTTTTGGGAAGTAAAATGGTGGCTTTGAGGAGAGAAAGATATATCTCATCGGTAAATACAAATATAGATATTGATTGTTTTGAGTGGGACTATTTCATTAGGTGCCAGTATATCTTTTCTGTGCTGGTTCTTCTGTCTGCTTCCTTAACCTGGGAGCATGTTTACTGCCATCTACTGTAGGTAATACACTGAATATAGATAGTTACCTCATACAACTCTACTGCAAACAAGCTCTCCCTTGACACAAACAAATGCGCAAAAATAATGTGAGCAGGAGAGCAGGACAGAGTATAATCTCTGAAATGTAAATTATTAGATGATTTTCACGTAGGTACACAGGTTTCTCTCTGTCTGTTGATGCTTTTGGATTAGGGATTAAATGGGATAAACTGACAGAGAATCCACACACACCAGCAGCGAGTAACAGGGTGAGGATTAACCAACACACACATACTCTGCCCATCAAAGAGATCCTGTGTTTCGCTATCACACACACAGCTGTTTTTTCCCCTAGTCATATCATATTACGCTGAATCACTGCCAGTTATTAGAGTCACTTTAGACACATTAAGCTAGTGGAAAAATGTGGTTCAGCCTCTTTTGGCATTTAATTAGTCCTCTCAAACTCAACAGTAGTTATCACAACCTGCATTAGGGACAAACATATACAAAATGCAAATGGCGGGTCGGAAACATTTGGTTGGCCTCTGGCACATGCCTTCATAGGAGCTATTATTACATTGGAATATTTTCATTCTTGGTAAATTGTTTCATTAGTTAACTAGGGCTGCTCGATTATGGCAAAAAATCATAATCTCGATTATTTGGGTCAATAATTGATATCACGATTATTAAAAACGATTATCCATTTACTTTGAAAACATCCATTTATAGAAAAAAAAAATGTGAACAGTATGTTTTTAACAGTTGATTACCCTGAACTTTACGTATAATTCAACTGAAAAACCAATACATTTTTTTTTTTAAAAATCGTTTTATTTCGATTATGTTGTTTTCATAATCGTTGCAAGCCAAAATCGTAATTGCGGTTAAAATACGATTAATTGAGCAGCCCTATAGTTAAGTCAAAAATACATAATTTACCCTTCCAACTTCTTAAACAGTAGGATTTTCTTTTTTATATCACTAGACATTTTATTTTTTTGTTTAAACCAAATAAGCAATTATAAAGCAATGCATATTTTCTTAGGCTCATTCCTATCTGACCTTTTTTTAGGATTTACCTATTAATAATACAAAAATAGTAAGTTGCAGCCCTTGTAAATAACATACTTCAATAAATGTACTGTATGAACTTTTGGGCTGCTATACATGTTGTCATTATTAATTGGGCTAAAGGATGAATCATTATTTTGTCTTAAGAGTGGCAGAACAGAGAGGACAAATATTCATCACAGTATCCAAAAAACTAAAAGTGACGTCTGTTTTGTCACACATACAGTCCTACCCCCTTCAAATTGTATTTAATATCATAAAAGAACGAGAAAATGTATTACTCTTTGTAGGATTTTTGGGGGAATTTTGAATCCTCAAAACAGTTCATATTTTGTCTGTAATCGATGTGTTTTAGCACTTATGTAAATCAAATCTGCATCATGAATAAATATTCAAAGATTTGAACACACCTGCCAGTGACTGTTATGTAATCCAGAGAGTGTTTGCATGTGTGTTGACTGAAGGATGCAGGGTCATTCAGACTGTGTGGACACATTACAAAGTCTGGCTTTCACTCATGCCAACATTTCGCTGTACTCGACTCTAGTAAGTGCTCTAGTGTGTGTAAGAGTATGCGCGTGTGTGTGTTTGTAAGTGCAGAGGAGTGGGTTGTTAGGAATCAGGCTTCTAAAAATGGAGCTTTCTCTTCAGAGTGACTGAATGTAGATCCAACTCTTTCCTGTGTGTACATCTAAATACAGAACGTATGAGTGTGTGTGTCTGCATGATTACTTATAGTCCGCTTTGTAAGACACAGATTTGATGATTATTGAGATCTATTCGAAGCTACTTTCTCGAACCTTAGAGTAGGAGAATAAAAATAGCTTGTATATAAAACCCTCTTACTTATTGTTGAATATAATCTCAATGTTATTATATGCATGTACACACTGTTAATTGATATGAATGTGTAAATAAATGAAGATTTATGTTTCCTTCAGCTTAGGTTTTCTCATAGAGCTCGTCTGATTAGACGAATATTTGAGTAATCTAATAGTTAATCGACAGAAAATGTATCAACAAGTTATTATTCAAGCAAATACAAATTGTTTATTTGGCCTTTTGGACTGTGGATTTACTCAACCATTGTTAACGAAAACAAAAATTGATTGATTGAGGCGCCGTTTACACGAGGAGAAAACTGCTTGTATCTGCATAGTTTCGCGTGCGTATAGCCCTATTATTTACACGAGGCCGATAGAAACTGACCCCACCAACAATAACGGGTCCCAAGGTGGATAGGTTTGCAAACTAAACGCTCTGGGGGGTCAACCGAGTCCGTGTAATCACCTCGATACGAATATTTCCTGAAAAAATAACGATAGCCCCGCCTCTCCCCACCTCTCCTGCTCACTGCTGTAGCAACTATCAAAAATAGCTGTGTTAATTAAACGCACAAGGGGTTCTTGAATGAAATAATATTATAAAAGGCAAACCAGAATTGTTAACGCCCAATATACTCCTTAAACAAAATAAACAGAGTCAGATTTCATGCATTGATCCATTATATTGACAAAGGATGATCTCACCCGGTGTTTGTAGAGAATATCTCTCTCTTTCTGAGCCGTCCTCTCCACGGAGACGTGCTTCTTGGTCGGGATGCAATATCCACAGATTCGGTTTCTTTCAGTTTCTTTCAGTTTCAGTTTCAGTTTCGGGGCTTAAACAGAAGGGTAGCCATGGCAACATTGCAGCGGGGCTGCTCGGTTGCTCTTCTTCGCGGCTTTTGGTGTATTTTGGCGGAAGTTACAGCGCCACTTACAGTCCCAGCATATGTACTACAGCGTTTCCAGCGGCCTCGTTTGAACAGACACGTTAAATGAAACAAATGCATGTGAACGGAAGACTTTTTTGAATACGCATACTGTGCATAAACGCAAACGGTCCCGTGTGAGCGGGGCCTTAGTTATCCACCTTGTTTCAAATCAGTTCCAAAATGTTTTCTACCAAGTTTCGGGTAAATTGGTGCAGTAGTATTTCCCCAAAAATGGGAGACATAACCTCTTTGACGGACGTAAAAATCATCTTAAAAAGTTAAAATAATAATAATAATTTGTTGCAGATCTAGTTTGTTGCTATTTCGCAAAAGAAAATGTCTGTTAATATCTATATTTTATTTACTTCATTGTACATCCCCTGGATGGATTTTGAAATATAAACATCGACATGTATCAGTGGGGTCAATGTAAGCTACTTTCCCCAAGGTCATATGAAAACATTGCATCATTATGCTTCTGCATCTCTTGCAGAATCTACTCTATTTGCAATTGTATGAGTTGTGTTGCTTTCCATAGAATTGGTTTGTGTGGTAATGCATACGTAAAGCACTTTGAATTGCCTTTGTGCCTGAAATAAATAAACAAATCCTTACTTTGAAATGGACAAATGTTCCCTTAAAGCAGGGGCCTGCAACCTTTTTGACCAAAAGAGCCATTTTGCCCTTTTCCACCAATTTTCTTTGTCTGAAGCCGCAAAACATATTTGATTGCTTTATAGCTTATAAAGTTGTATATATTGTTACATCATAGACAAAAACTACAGTTTTTTTGCATTTATTATTTATTACATTATAGAAAACTGTTTACCTCTAATAATAAACAAAGATCTCTTATAAGGAGAATTAAAAAAAATACACAGGCCTACTTTAAAATAAATTAAACACAGCACCTGTCCTCTGCACATTTGAAGAAAATGAATATAATTCAAATGGGCCCACTTTGAAATAAATAAAACATATAGCTGCACCCTAAAAAGAGTTAACTGATTGAATTATGACTGAAGATCGTCAGCTGTCTTCCTCTTCCGTGTTTTCCCTCCAATACGTAAAGGCTGCAGCACCTTTGACAACTCCTCTCTACATATCAAACATACCGGTAAGCCAGCATCGTTTGCTGTGAAAGCAGATAACTCTGTCCACGCAGAATTAAACCCTCTGAGTTCCTCAGATACTTTTAGTATCTTTCATTTATCCATAGTTCGCTCATCGAGCCGGGGCTCAGGTTATTCGCCTGCATGAAAAGGCGCTGGTGCGGGACCTTAGCAGGATGTGACGCATATTTTAGTTGACCTAATTAAAACCGTTTTTAAAAAAAAATGTATGTGTCACAGTATCACCTCAAAATACGAAACATTTTCAACCGTGCAACAAAATATAAATAGTCCTACAAATATTTTTATTTTATTTCCTTCTTATTTTTGTCTAAGCTCAATGGAGCCAGAGCAGAGGGCTTAAAGAGCTGCATGCGGCTCGAGAGCATCTTAGCATCTTAGCCTTAAAGGCTTCAGTCTAAACTCTGACCTTGACTGGTTTGAACCCTTTGTTTTTTAAAACCCTAACCCAATTCTGCTCCACCTGTGGAGTTCAAACGCTGACCTCCACTCATCTTCTTTTCTTTACTCTCTTCTCGGTCTGTCAGTCTATATTTCCATCACTTCCTCTTCTACGCTCTTTTAAATCTCTTTCACTATTTCGGTCTCATTTTCCCTCAAGATTACACCCTCACCCATCTGTATTCTCACCATGTCGCTTTCTCTCCATCTTTCCTCCCCGAGCATTTTAGAATAGGAGCAAGGGCTGCTGGGTAATATTTGTTCTGAGCATCAGCAGATTAAAACCTCAGATTAGAGGAGAAAAGAGAAGAGACAGGATTACAACTTTTGTCTCTTTTGCATGTGGGTGTGTTAGCTACACGTGGTTTGGATTGTGTAGAGATATTCTCCCGTTGATCATCTTTTCGCGGTACATGTTGTCCGATTGAAAGATGAATGTATGTGTTGTGATGCATATGTATGTGGTCGTAATGGGATGCTGAGCTAGTTAATGGATTGGAGTTCTTGATGTTCAACTCGATATCCATCCATCTCTTCTTCTCGCTGCAGTGCATTGGTTGATTCGATATATTTCCTAGTCTCTGTCTGGTTAAATGAACAAGGAAGTAACTAAATAACTTCACAATGTTCATAACAAAAAGTGAAGCTCTTTCTTTAACTGGAAATATATATAAAAGCGATTTAGAAAAAGTCTATTCACAGTACTGATGTCAAACCTTGTGCCTCGTCAAGGGTGATTTTTTGTTTTGTCTTGTATTTCCAAACTTCAACCTCTTCTAACAAGTCTATAATAACATTTGTTTCCAACTTTCAGACACTTTTAAGATCAGAATGTTTCCCTTAGAAATGGATAAAGAAATATACACATATTAGGAGTAAATAATAATGAAATACAATCATTAAAAAGTGTCCTAGGAAATAGTTCATAGGTTTTAACAGTGAGTTTTAAAGCTGGTAAACAAGAAGCTACAGTATACGCTGCAGAGTGTAAAGCGGAGTAAATAAGGATGAGATCAGAGTATCTGTCAGTCTTTCATCCCTCCATCTGTGGTTTGTTAATGAGGCTGGGGGGTTTTCTTAGGCCACGTCAACAATATTACACTTTGATACTTAATGGACATCACGGTTTGAAAAACTACAGAGGTTGGAAATTCAGACACGCATCAACAAGTCTTTGAAAGCACTGAAAACGTTTTCTGATGTTTCAACTTGAAGCTCACTTTCAAGCTGGCTACACACCAACCCGATTTTGGGAGTCAGAGGCCGTCAGAGGCAGTCGGGCATTCGCGGCGCCCTACTCAGGTTGGTGTGTCCCGCACCGTCGTCTCTTTACGGCACCTTTTCACACCTCCCAACATGTTGAATCGGCCGCGGGAGGTCAGAGAAAGTCGGCCCAAGCAATCACTCTGATTGGCTGTTCACACTACCGCTGCCTGCTGGTAAGGACAGTTATTGCCACTCGTCGACTGAAGTATTTGCGGTGTGTTCGTAGGCGACGTAGCTGACGTAATAGTCGGGACGCCTTCGGTACGCGCTCTTTGGTCTCAAGTTCGAATCTTGCCGAAGTTTACTTTGAATCCTCATTCATCTGGCCTGTAAAGAGTCACACTCTCTATAGTGAGGTGTACATGCATTTCACACAACTGGCACTGTAGATTTCTATACATGACTAGGAAGAAGCTGTAGAAGTTTATAAACTAGACCGATTGTATAGCCATCAACACAAGGCACCATTTTAATATATTGTAAAATAATCATTTAATATTGATCATCAAGACTTTTGTTTATGCACACATCATTTTAAACATTTCTGCTTTACACCTTTATACATGCACCACCTCAAAAAGATAGTGACAATATTGTTAAAGGTTATACTGTATATACTGTACATTGCTCATTTTCAGATACCTTTCTTTGCATCTCTGATTAATAGAGAATCTAGTGTATAAAGTACAAAAGTAGTTTTGACAATTTGACACATTATTAAATTGCTATTAAACCAAATCCAGAGGCTTTAGAAGTGGCAGGGTTTAACAGTGAAAGCAGTTATGATTTGAAGTGCTCTGCTGATTAGATTAAAATGTTGGTGAATAACTAGGCCACTGAACACACTGTGAAAGGGATTTGTATGTAATGAGTCAATCAAAAGCAAAGTGATGAAGAGTTTATTCAATATGGCAGCTCAGTGCAGCGCAGTCTGATATCTTGTGTGTGTGTGTGTGTGTGTGTGTGTGTGTGTGTGTGTGTGTGTGTGTGTGTGTGTGTGTGTGTGTGTGTGTGTGTGTGTGTGTGTGTGTGTGTGTGTGTGTGTGTGTGTGTGTGTGTGTGTGTGTGTGTGTGTGTGTGTGTGTGTGTGTGTGTGTGTGTGTGTGTGTGTGTGTGTGTGTGTGTGTGTGTGTGTGTGTGTGTGTGTGTGTGTATTCTTACCCATTTCCCAGGTTTGCTTCTATTCTGAGTCTGTTTTTCTTTCGATGTATTCTCCTGGGTTAACTCTGGAGCCTGTTGGGGGGGTGGAGTGCCTTCCTGTCAGCTCCTCTTCCCCGGCCCCAGAGTCATGGCTGGTCCCCTGCAGGCAGGATCCAATTTACATAAAACAAATGTCTCATTGCCCTTAAAATGTCCTTTTAATCATAGAGAAATGAACTTAAAAGCTTGCACGTGATTTGAATACAATTTTAAAAGAATGAACGCAACCAAAGGATATCATCATGTCACCAGTTCTTTGTTCTGTCGTTCTTGACACAAATGATTCCCTTACCTTTAACTAGCAAGTCACATATTCATTAAGTTTAATTATTTTCCTTTTATTGCAGACAATTTAATTTAATTAAACTTAGGACAAGGTCTGCAACCATCAATAGTTTGACATTTCAACAAATCTGCCAATTTTCTCTAGATTGTTAGAAAATAAAAATGCCATCCCACTCTCTCCAAGTCCAAGAAGATGTCTTTAAATGTCCAAAACCCCCAAAAGATTTACTGTAATATTATATAAAACAGGGAAAAGCAGGACATTTCTGTCTTTGAGTGGCTCAAAGCTGCATTTCCTGACATTTTTTGCAATGAATGTAATAATTATTAAATAATCTAAATAGTTTCTAATAAAGTCTAATTGTTGCACTTCTACTGAGGAGATAAGAAAAGCTGAGCCTTGTAATTACACAACATTAAGATAATGTGAACATTATACGGCACAGAGTGTAGTAGCCCACAGAGTGCACACTTAATGATGAGTAGCTCGGTAATAAAAACCAGTCTCTCCTTTCAGAGTGGATGTGTGCCTCACAGGTTGAATGGGTTTGAATTCTGTGCAGGTGCAGTGGTTTTTGTAACTGGCAAGTATTATGTGACAACATCTTTCATTAGGCTTGGCGTTCGAGCTGTCGTCAATTCTCAGGGATCTTCGTCTGTGTTATTCTCAAGTCTCTTGGGACACGGTGGCCTTGGCAACCTTAGATCATTTTCTTTATGGATTAATAAGCCTTTCAGAACTTTATCATCTAAATGGACGTCTGAGTACATCTCCATATTTGGCTAATAAGCTGCTGTTTATTCTGCACTATTAAGAAAGAGATAATGGTGGAGGAGAAGTGATTATCTAAATGAAAGCACATTATGTCGGGTAATTAAATCACTGCCTCCCAAATGTACAGTTTTGGTTATGGACTCTTTATCCACCTCCCTACACTCATATTTTGAATTTAAAGTAGTTGTAAAAAAGACAAAGCGCACAAATATCTTGACAGACCTACTTTTGTTTTTGACCAAATACCAGCAAACTCAAGAGCCATTAGCATGTAAAAAAACCACATGTTTCGTTGTTCATTTCACTGCTTCCCTTACGTACCATAATGCGTGAGGATTGCTGCTACAGTTGTCTGCAGCTACATATATTTAAATGTCATAAATATATTTAGTAACGCAGGCCTGCAACCTCCATCCATGCAGAGGCAGCTACTGGTAGAAGATTCAGGGTTCCTAATAGCAGGCTGCTGAACCGCTGTCAGCAGTCCTTCCTGCCTATGTCCATTAAGCTTCTTAACACTCACATGTAATAATAATTATACATGGGATTTTTATAGAGCTTTTCCTAATGCTCAAAGGCGCTATAAATGTAATGTCATATGCATTTAAATATGGGCCATGAGGGTTGTGCAATAGGGCGCCATTGTCAGTAGGTGCGTCTGTGTTTGTGCAAACGGTGTATGTGTGGTAATATGTTAATGTCTTTGTAATGTTTACTATGTTTGTATAAGTACATGTATGTGGAACTGCAGGACGGAGTCCAGAACAAATTTCCAGACGGAACAATAAAGTATGTATCGTATCCTACACTGTACATGGTATATCTCTGTCTGTTGTTGGCTATACAAGTCTGGTTTAAAACGTCTCCTCCACTAAATCTCATAATCTCTCAATCCCATTATTTCCTCCTCAACACTCAAACACACACCGGTTTATTTCAGCTGCTGCTAATCTGAGTGCTGGTTAAACTGTGTGTGGATCCACAGGTTTAACTACTGTGCTATAATACATTCACCGTTTGTAATAGCTCATTTATCTCGGGGGAGACCGTTAAGAATCCTGTACGCCATAAATCATTATTGGCTTTTGCTTTCACATATTTAGCTTTACATGTATTTTTCTCTAATTCTTTAAACTAATCTGTATTTACCCGTTTGTTGAAAGATTAAACTAGAAAATGTTTGGCGCTTTATAAATGATTACTGAGTAATTAAGTGATGAATCATATCATCCATCAAAAAAGAGTTTCCCGCTGACAACGATTCATTTCATTTTTAATTACCCTGAAGATAACGTTCTTGTTTTGTAAATGAAATAACAAAATATAAAAATCCCCCGTAGCGGCCCAACATAAAAAATTTTTTTTTTTACAATTATGTACAAATAAGCATCACATTTGATAAGCTGGAACAAGCAATTATTTGGCAATTTCCCTTTTAAAATATATTTAAAATATGAAAAATTGTTTCAAATCTTTCCAGAATATAACCTATAACTTTACTTTGCATGTAACCACCATACATTGAGCTATCTGCATCTGCATCTGGAGACACACTGAGCCTCACAGTATCCTGTGAACGTCCTTGACTTGATGGATTAGTTTGGGATGTTTAGTTGTTCATTTCTCACCGGTGGACAGCTGCTGATTAGTTTTTCATAAACTAGTTGAGTCACCTCTGGGTTTTGACAAAGAATACACTGATTAGAGCTGAAGGGGAGGATTTCGATGCTCATGAGGGACGACGTGTAGTTTACCTCTGGCTCATGTTAGTGGAATATAAATTTGTGGATTGGAGGCAGGAATTATGAGCTTCTCCCTGCGTGCTTGGAGCAACAAAAGAAAGGTTTCCCTCGGTTGTTTCCTGTGTTTGTTGCCGGGCCATTGTCTCCCCATGGCAAGGTCCCTGGTCCCAGCTCCATCACTGAGGAGGCTAATGGCGCATTTCCACCACACGGTCGGCCTCGGCCACGCTCGGTACTGCTTGGCCGCGTTGGGCCTTAACAGGGCCGGCTCACTTCATGCTGCGCTTCCATTACAGTTTAGGAACTGGGGTAGTTACTATAGTAACGCAGTGTAGGCGGAGCCGTGGCGTCATCTTCAATGAGAATCCCAGAAAAACAACACAGCCGTTAGCTGTTAGCACTCAGAGCTCACAGCTCCTTATATATGTTCAGAAACTCGACAAAAGTTAAACAAGTACAAACCACAGACTGCCTGTGTCATGGCGAATACAGTCGCTGCTTTATTTATGTCTGTATAGGCCGTTGTTGTGAGTGTGGACGGTCGGGGCATATACTGCGTTAGCTTAGCCAATCTCCATCTAGAAAACACGCATTTTAAAAGGTTTTTTGCCTGCAGTCTGTCTGCAGACTTGACAAAGCATTAATTCATGGTTTTTACTAACTGGTATCAGTATGTTGTTACTTCGGCATCATTTTGAAACGTGTATTACAATTAAATCACGGTCAAATATGTCCATCTTGTTGTAGTTGTAGCCCCCTTGCCAGCGATCCTCTCTCTAGTTTAGCATACTCAGCCCGACTCAGCCCTGTTTGTTGGCCCCGATAGAACCACAATTTTGTCGGGCCAGAAAAGAGGTGAAAAAGTGGCCCCGGGCCGGGCCGGGCCGTAACTAGGCCTAGTGGAAGCGCAACCAAAAACGGGCACGGCACGACACGGCACGACACGGCACGCTTAAAGCGAGCTCCGCGCTGTAGTGGAAATGCGCCATTAGTGGGAGTTGGAGTAGCACTTAGTGGCCCACTCTCTCCTTTCCACATACTGTTCACACCACAAGCTTCCTCTCCAGGCTCTAATCTTAGATTTTGAATATACAAAGCCAATGCAAATGACACAGAGAAAACGATCTGCTTTATTATGCATGGTTCACTTGTTGGGTATTGAATTCAAGTGATCATTGTTTTCATTATCAGTTCATCTGTAGATTATTTGTAGCCACGCTGGCAGCATCGCTCGAGAAACGAGTGCGGTCACTTTGGTCGGAATGAATTATCTCATGATCCAGCATTGAGATCGGGAAAATACGTTGTTTGGATATTTAAGGGTGTAATGAGATACCAATACTCCTGAGTGTCGTGAATATATGTTTGGTAATACTGTTGAATCGATTGTTAATGAAACTGTATCAACAATCCATCAATTCTTCTTACATCTCTGGTTTGGATGTGAAATGTCTCGACAATTATTGGATATATGGGCTTAGGTTTTTAGTGCTAATTAGCAATCATGCTAAGATGCTTAGCTAACATGGTGAAAATTGGCTGCTAAACATCAACATGTTAGTGTTTTCAATGTCATGTTTGGCTTGTTGGCATGCTGATGTTATCATTTAGTTCAAAGCTACAAGGTGCTGAAATGCATTCTCAGAGCTTTTTGCTTTGCTCTAAACTTGTGTTGTTTTTAGATTCATTCAAAAATCGATCATTCATTTAAATTCCACTAGAACAGCAATAGACTATGTGAGATTTTTTTGGAATATAAATAGATCTGTTTTATATGCATCAAAGCTTTAAAGGAAGCTGCAGATGTTATGTAAATGAACAACCTAAGCCAACAGGAAAGTACTTTTTTTGTCAACTTTTCCACTTGTACATCGTGTGCTGTGAAAACCAAATTTAGAACATTTTCTGCAGCCTGTTCTATAGCCAGTAGTTCCCTCCAAGGGCAGCGTTTGTAGCCCATGTTTCATACATATTTTATTTCTAGGAGACAAGTTGAATCACCCAGTTTCAGAGCCATATATCTCAAAATCTCCTTCGTATTTCCCAGCGGTCAATAGCCCAGCTGTGTTGTTTGTGTTTTGGCTGTGTGTCCACCCATCTGTATAATAATCTAAATGGCATCAGTGCAGACCGGGGTCATAGGACGAGTTGCGACCTGATGTCTGCCCTGTGCCCTCAGAGACATATGGTGCCTCTGTGTGTTCACATGTAAATAATTCCCCTCGCTCTCACCCTCAGACCCATTTTCCAATGGATGTCCAATGCGTGCCTGGACTGCCGAGTGTCAGCCGCATGTTTACACTTGGATCTCCTGCAACCAGCTGATTTATCATCTGTTTGTACGGGAGAGGCAGCAAAGGAGGGAGGTTTAAAAGTCTGGTCACTAATGTAAACACTTTAGTCCAAAGCAGGAGGTTTATTCATCTCAAATTTAAGATGATTCATAGTTTTGTTCAATGCCATAGACTCGGTGTGAAGGTGCTTCATCAGGCTGCATCTGGCTTCGGTCATTTTAATTATTTAATCAGTTGTTCATTATTTTTCTGATTGAACTTTCACCACATACTGTTCCAGCCACAGGATTCAAAAGCTTTAAAGGCCCTGACACACCAACCCGATTATCGGCGTTGGTGGGCGTCAGGCCGACGATGACCGCCGACACGCTCTAATCGGATTGGTGTGTCCCGCAAAGTCCGAAAAGGCGTCGGCGAAAGAAATCACTCTGATTGGCTGTTCAGCCAGCGAATCAGTGCATGAGAAGCGAAACGGAAGTGAGGGACCCAAACAAACTATTAAGAAGGCAAATCTGAGATTTCATTGAACTCCAGCTCTCGACACAGGTTTGGGAAAGCCCCATGAGCTTCTCGTTGTAGAGTGAAAATGGAACGCACACGCTATTTGTTGTTTGTTTATATCACGCAGTCTGTTCTTCTTCTCTCGGTGTATCATGCAGTCTGTCTTCCGGTTGTTGCCTCTTTTGAATGACGAATACACACTACCGCCGCCTACTGGTAAGGAGAGTTATTGCCACTCACGCATGCGCAGTTCGTACGTGCTTCTTGGCCGTCGGCTGAAGTCTTTGCGGTGTGTTCCAGTGCGACACACCGCCAATCCGCAGAGACGCGAGGCGACGCGACAGTCGGGGTCGGTCTGTGTCAGTTCTTTGTTGTCAGATTGGTGTGTCCGGGCCTTTAAAGTTAGCACTAAGAAAAGTCACATTGAAATTAAAGGATTTCTTCGACCACTTTTGTAAGTTCAAACCCTTGTTACCTTGATGAACGTCTTGATGATTTGAGCGTTTTAGATTTAAGGTTTTAGCCAAAATGTGTTGTGTTTATACTGAGTTTCTAAATAAATGTTGTGATGCACGCATGCAAGAAGAAAAAAAGTTAACTTCGATGGTTTGAATGACTGGGGATGAGTAATTGATTTAAAAAAGTAGTAGTATGTGTTAAGTAATCAATTCAATGTAAGTCAATGTATTTCCAGTGATAATGTTATTATTTTGGGGAATTTAAGTAGATAGAGATGATAGATAGATATAAATCATCTGACCATTTTGAAGGCTTTTATTGGTGGCAAGTGTATTACTTCCCAAGGTTGGTAATCCTTGCCTAAGCTCTTTTGTGGTAAAAAAAAAAAAAAACATTGTAAAAAATAATCCAAGGGCATTGCATGGAAGAGATAATATAAAAGCTTATATAAATATAGCGTCTCTATGGATGAATGAGCTCATTCTTTCTCATCAGAAATGACCAGCATTCAAACAAGTCCCCAGAGTATGTATTTTATCACAAAAAGGAAAACAACAAATCTGTGTATATGTTTACTTAGTGCTGGTTTATTCACAGAGATTTTGATCTGGCTGCATCTCTGTCCTTCTGAATGTTGTGTGCGATGTTCTGAGGGTGTTGGCCATCTGTACTCAGGACACTATCATTCAGACCAGAGCATTTTACATGAATGACTTTTTATGTTAATAAAAAGTCAGTAGCTCTTTGGTATTGTAAGACTATTATCCACTGCTGGAGATGATGGTTGCTGACTCCAGGATACATCACAAAAAGCCACGGGACACGAATACAGTGTAACATTTTCTGCTCGTCTGTAGATAAGAGCACATCAAGTATAAAGCCAACAACAACAAAAAAACAGCGCCTGCAGGGTTTGTCAGCTGTTCGGTCATATGTGTGTGAGCGAGTGTGTGTTTTAGAGCTTAGTCTGCCTGTATGTGCTTTGCTGCCGTGGCAACAAGAGTTACCACATACTAATATTTTAGGTTGCCTTACGTAATTGTCTGCTTTTGTCAATACAGAGAGAATGGATGTTGAGGAGAAGAGGCTCTGGAGGCTGTTTATTTGGAGCTCCACTAACTGACCATTGTGCAGCCTTCAGACGGATTTACTGTCTCTTTAGCTGCCGTTTCCCTCCAGTCTAACAGAAAATCCTCTGAAGACTTGTGCACTCAATACTCGTTTGATCCTCTTGATTTTTCTTTTCTGGCTCTGCTCTTATCTTTACTTTATTCTTGCCAAGACATTAGACAGAGAGTGAAACTAGAGACGGAAAGAGAACAGTGAGGAAATGAAGCCGCAGAAACACACCTGCTGTTTTATATCCATGGCACTAGATAATGCTGAGGGTTTATGGCAGATAGTTTACTCTAAAATCATTCAGTCTGTGTCGTGTCTTTTTGATGCAAAATATGTTTTTTTTCCATATTCGGTGCACCAGTTGTTATGAGCAGTGTGAAGATGTTTAATGAGGCTTTTAATGTTGTGCGTCTAAGATGGTAGCCTAACAGCAGTTATTAACAGAAGTACAGTTAGTGTTAAAGGCTGTACATCTCCAAGGACATTATAATAATGACACTTTAAGATGTTGTCTCACTTTTGATTTGTAAGCTTTTGGGATATCAGGTTCACTCCAGTTGACACCCTGGAGACTTGTTTTTCTCACTAAGTTGACTTCCTTAGTACATAGTAGTCTTCATTAGGAAACAACTGTGAGAAGAAAGGCTGCGAGGCTCTTATGCAAGGCTCTTAAACATGTGGGTGTTCACACAGATCACAGTGGCACTATAATTGCATTCATAAAGTAATGACAAGGAGCAAATGCATTGTTTAAAGCAAAATGCTTTCTTTTTAAATGCAACATTTATATAGACAAAAAAAAGAAAATGTCCACAAATGTGCTTACAAAGAAATCTGTCCATAAATAAATTCACAAAAATATATCTGTGAATACAACCTTTTGATCTGGATAGATATGATGTGTATTCATTCCAAAAAATCTATAATACATGTTTTACAGTTCAATGCGGTTCAATATTAACCCTTCCCATCCTCTGTGTGTGTTTCCAGGCGGAGCGCAGTGCTTGCGATGCCAACATCCTCAGCATCCCGGTGCCGATGCGCCGCGGCGGCTCGGAGTCCAACCTGGACGTGGTGGACAGTGTGGGGGACGACGGGGTGGGCCTGGACTTCACAAAGGGAGCGCTGGGGATCGACAGCCTGCAGCAGAAGATCCTCAAGGTCAGAGAAACAGTATTTACCTCCTGTGTGTCTCCTTGTGGATTTACTGTGTTTAACTTGTAGAGCAGAGTAAAACACGCTCTGAACAAACATGACAAAAACAAATAATAGAATACTACTTATCTCTCTATGGTGTTGCTTTGTGGAGCAGCAACATGTCTTCATCCAATTAGGAGCCAACTCAGTTCTACGACTACAGATTGCAATCAAAGGATCCAATTAATTACTGGTTTAATTAGCAAGAAATTGTTCTCCACCACATCTTCTGAATAATGTTCATTATACAGTAGTCCCTTTTGTTTCCCTTTCATTGGAATAATCAAAAGTGGAATGACTTCCACCATCTGAAAACACATTGTATAAAACATTGTGGTCAAATGAACACGTTGAATGCATTTCTTTTCTCAAGTCATTTCAAAGCAGATTTTGAAACTTTTAAATCCAGAATTTATTTTTTTATTTTTGACAAATATATTGTGGCATTTAATTTTTCCAGCAAAAGACATATACAAATGTATACCCCCGAGAAATAAAAAAAAACACAATTTAAATATGACATTTTAAACGTATTGCGTGAATAAATACAATAAATTGTTAATTGTTTTGTGAAATTGTCAATAGGATTTACCTATTATTATTATTATTATTATTATTATTATTTAAAGCTGGTGACACCATGTGGTCATTTATTTTATACTAACTAAATTCAGCATTGCTATAATAAAATGTTCTCCGTCCATTCTGCCTTCAGGTGACGGAGCAGATTAAGGTGGAGCAGACGGCTCGGGACCAGAACGTGGCCGAGTACCTAAAGCTGGTGAACAACGCCGACAAGCAGCAGGTGGGCCGTATCCGCCAGGTCTTTGAGAAGAAGAACCAGAAGTCTGCGCACACCATCGCCCGGCTGCAGAGGAAGCTGGAGCAGTACCACCGCCGCGTGAAGGACAGCGAGACCAACGGGAAGCACAGCCACAAGGACGGCAGCAGCAAGGAGTCCGGGACGCAGAGCAAGGAGGGCAGCCTGCGGGACGTCAGCGCCACGGGACGCCACCCCACGCTCGATAAAGTGAAGACCATCGGGCCCGGGGTGTCGCTCTCGCCGCCGTTCTTCTTCAACAAGTCCCGGGAGATCGCCAACCTGATCAGGAACAAGTTTGGCAGTGCTGACAACATCGCCCACCTCAAGAGCTCCATGGAGGCGGGGGGGGGTCTTCAGGTGGACATGGCATCAAGAGGGCTGAGCGGCAGCGCCACCACCGTAGCCAAGACCAGCAAGTACCAGAGCGACGACGAGTGCTCCACGGGGACGTCTGGCTCAGCTGACTCTAACGGAAACCTTGCTGGGGGCTCTGGAGCGGGGTCCGGGGGGCCGGGGAGGTCCGACTCTAACGGGAGGCTAGGGGAGGTGCTGGACATGGTGAGGGAGATCAGGGAGGCGCAGACACAGCTGGCAGAGGACATGGAGACTCTGAACACACAGTTCAAACGAGATTACAGCTACTTCTCACAGACCATGCAGGAGGAGAGATACAGGTGGGTACGGCTTAGAACATCAAGGGATATTACCGTCCGGCATTATCCGTGACATATCGAACCCCGACAGGAAACACAAACCCTCAAATCAGAGATGCACTGGCCAATTCGTAATCTGATTTCGCTTTTTCTTTCATTCTAAGAACTATAATTGACAGCCCATACGAACATTTTTATACTTTGCTTCGTGGCAAATTGAAATTCAATTGAAGGTTCATGATAAATCATTCACTATAAAATAACTTACATTTATAGTGTTATGTTATGAGCACTGAACCAATTAGGGCCATCGCAATCCTCCCCCACAGTAAGTAGAAAAGGAATTTATGTGAGATTTACTTTAAAAATAAGACATGTTCATCTCACTTTTACACACCAACTATGTTTCAGATGCTTTAAAAAAAAAAACTGTTACTTAAGGGATGTTTAACTAAACTCATATGCAATAATGCAACACCCTTAATGAATTATAGGAATGTTGACCTCCACATCCCTGTAAAAGTCCTTCAAACATCTCTGTGGGATGTATTACTCTTTGATTGAGCAGCTCGTAATGCATGACCACACTGAAGCCATAACTTGTAGATTTAAAAGTCGCACATACTTCATTTGAAGGGCGCACAAGCCAAACTGAATATTCCCACATCGAATAGCCATAGTTCTGCTGCTGTTGTATTAATAATCCTCATCCCATAATAACCTCCTGACTGGACGTGACACATTGTGTTGTTCAACTGTGAACTTCAAAGAGCTTTTGACAGTTATTATGAGCTTTTGGAAACTAAAAATAGAGAGCTGAGCTTAAACTCAAACCTCAGGACTGTTGCTAAGTCACCAAGGGTAAATGTTGTCAGCATCTTGGCTGCAGTTGTAGATAAAGTGCTGTACTTACTCGCCCACACACATATTCAATTATGCATCGTTCTCTCCCTCTCTCTCTGTGTCTTCTTGCGTCCACCTTCTATACATCTGTGTGTGTGTGTGTGTGTGTGTGTGTCAGGTATGAGCGGTTGGAGGATCAGTTAAACGACCTGACGGAGCTGCACCAACATGAGACGATTAATCTGAAGCAGGAGTTGGCCAGTATCGAGGAGAAGGTTGCTTACCAGGCCTACGAGAGGGCGAGGGACATTCAGGTAATGTGTTGTGTTTTGTAATATATGTTATATAATACACCACAAACACATCTAACATTGAACACTGAAGCACAGCGCTGGAGTAACAGACATACAGACGTTGAACTGTAGTCCTGAAATGATTTGATTTAACAATGTACAGAAAGTCATAATGTCATAGGTCTTTTAAAAGCAATAGTTCACCCCAACACAATTTAAGTTGTATATTCTACTCGCCTCCCAATTTCTTTTTTTTCATATATACTATTGTATTGCAACAGCCTATTATTATTATTATTATTTAACAGTGACAGTCCTTAAAGCAGCAAAAGTATATCTGTATCTGTAGTGCAGAACATAATTTCTCAGTAACAAAGTTAAAAAACTAATCCTAAAGGTCAGAATGTAACCCAATGAGGTTCTTAGATTATTCAGGAACTTCCTGTACTTCTATGTAAAATGACATGACATTAATGCTATCAGTAAAAGGTACATTTTGTTCTCTTCTGATTGGGTGTACAATTATTTTGTTTTCTTTATAATCATTTTAAATCATTATATAAGAATAAGTCAGGTAAGAGCCACAAGATGTTTACGTTAGTTTGGTGTATCTGTTTGTCAACAGAATTGCGATTATAAATGTCATTAACTTGTTGAATGGCTCAAGGAAGAAATCATTACATTTTGGAGCTGATCATAACGGAGAAGGAATCCTTTTTTCACTTTCACTAGCAATGGAATTGCCTTTGTAGTTTCTATGCAGTTCAATTAATATCTTATCCAGTTTCACTGCCCTTCCCTTTATGAAGAAGAAGATACACTTTATTAATCCCTTACAGGGAAATTTCTTTCCCCACTCTGTTGTGTTAACACACATTACACACAGAGGGGAGGATATACATGCACAAACACAGAGGATATACATGCACACACACAACCACATGCAGATAGGAGAGGTGGCAGAGCAGAGAGGCTGCCAGATACCCGGCGCCAAGGGAGCAGTTTCGAGGTTAGGTGCCTTGCTCAAGGGCACCTCGGCAGTGGCCTTGGAGGTGAACTGGCACCTCTCCAGCTACCAGCTCACTTTTTTTGGTCCGATCGGGACGTGAACCGGCGACCCTTCGGTTCCAAGACCAAGTCCCTACAGACTAAGCCACTGAGTCATTGCTCTCCAGTATTTCCCAGATCCTAACCGTATTTTGCGTGTGTGTGTGTGTGTGTGTGTGTGTGTGTGTGTGTGGGTGTGTGTGTGTGTGTGTGTGTGTGCAGGAGGTGCTGGAGTCGTGCCAGACTCGTGTTTCAAAGCTGGAGCTGCAGCAGCAGCAGCAGCAGACGGTTCAGGTGGAGAACACGGACGCCAAGGTGCTGCTGGGGAAATGCATCAACATCATGCTGGCTATCGTCACCGTCATCCTGGTGTGCGTCTCCACGGCGGCCAAGTTCACCGCCCCTCTGCTGCGGAGCCGCCTCCACCTTGTGTTCACCTGCGTGGGCGTGTCGCTGCTGGCGCTGCTGTGGAAGAACTGGGAACATTTACAGTGCGCTTTGGAACGATTGCTCCTCCCACACTGAGACAGAGAACTCACCAGGGAGGAGATAACATGTAGCCTTACAGCAGTTCCTCAGAGATGTCGGGCTCCACGGTGACTTGATTAATGGCTGCTGTGCTTTGCATGTCTAAATGGGGTCCAAAAGAGCCTTTCCTAGAATATACCTCCATTTTGTTGACATAAAAGTGCACCACTACAGTCCACTGAGAGACGGATCGGCTGGAATTGATCTCGCTCTTTGGCCATCAGAAGATTCTGGATCGTGGAAAGAACAGACACTAAAATCTAAATATAGAGGATTTCATTGGTGCATGGAAATACAGTGATATAGCTCCTGTACTTAAAGGGAAGTGTTTCTGTTACAGCAGCACCTCATGTCTCCTCTAAACAAACAATGGCTGTCTCGAACCTGTACACCAGCCAGCTGTGAATCCACCTGTGAATCCACCTGAAGGTTGATGTGTACTGTTTGCTCTCCTGTTTTCTGTATTTATGTCGAGTCAAAAGGACATTTTTAACCTTGTGTTTCATACTGTCTTTGTCTCTGAGTGTGCGTTCCTGTACTGTCAGTGCTTTTGTGTGTCTACACTGTGTTTCAAATTGTATGGAATATTTGCTTTCTTGGTGAGAGTTTGGTGAGAATATTAAAACCATTCATGTCTAAATATGAAGCTGGAAAAGATAAGCTTAGCATTGAAGCAAAGTTTATTTATACAGCACTCTTCAGACGCACAAGGCAATGTATAGTGCTTTATAATATTGAACATGAAATATTAATTTAAAAATACGCTTATAGGAACATTTGGTTACCTTTGGACAGAGCTATGCTAGCTGTTTCCACCTGTTTCCAGTCTTTATGCTAAGCTAAGCGTCTGCTGGTTGAAGCTTAATTTTTACAGACATTTGGAGTGGTTGCAATCCTCTCATGTAGCTCTCGGCAAGAAAGCTAATAAGAACATGTTCTTAAATGTCAAACTGTTCCTTTTTAAAAGAAAGCTTTTAAACTGCCTCCTGTCTTGTTGATGTAATGCTTTGGGGTTTCCTTCATGTAGAAGTCTGTTTTATGTTGACCTGCTTTACTCCGCTCCAAAGACTGCAGCTTTAACGTCCACCAGCTGGTATGTAAACTGTGAGGAAGGCCCAGAAAAAAAAGAAAAACTCCAAATGTTTGACCTTTTTATTAAATTGCCTTTTTTTTTGGTGAACGGAACAAATTAACTTTTGTGTGAAGCCTTCGATGCTGTGCTGTGTTCAAGTCCCGTGGGAAATACAACTGCAACATCCCGACAGTTCAAAGTCCTGACTTGAAAGACTCACACCTGTTGAAAATCACCATTTGTGATTACTACTAGTACATTTTAATTACTCGCATGAATTGCTTCCAGCTTTTTCACACTTGACTCGTTCGCTCAGCTTGGAAATGATATAGCAGAGATGAAACAAGCACAGAACGTCCTGCGTGCCATGATATCTAAGATTTATGAATAACTATGACTTGTAGAAAAAGGTTGCTTAGTCGACTTATCGATAATTCAACCAACTACTATTTACTAATTCGTATTTTGATATTTGATGAATCGTAAAAGTCGTTTTTTATGCAAAGATTGCTGTTTTCTCCTATACTCAAACATGTAGATGTCCTGCTTTTATCTATTTAATTTCATATACAAGTGGATATATTTGGGTTTGTTTTGACAACTCAAGACATTCAAAGACATCAGCTTGGACTTTGAGAGACTTGAGATATTTTTAAACTATTTTCTGACATTTTATCTAGCAACAAATTAAAAGATTATGAAAATAATCATTAACAGCCCTAATTGATAGAAGTATGTCTGTTCTTGCACTAAAATACTGAAGTATCAGTAACTTCCTAAGCAGCATTTACCATTCAAAACATGATGGTATTGTCAACACCGTCAGCGACTGTTTTTCCCATGAGACCTGAATGCAGCATCACAGACTAGACAGTGGAACCTGAACACTGTATCTCCATGCTCTCTAACCCTGTTTCACTGTGATGATGAGGGGGATGAATTGGGATTGATGCCTTTTTATTGCATCTTATTTTCTTTCTCTTTGTATTGTGTTTGCTTCTCTTCAAGAAGAAGGCACATAAGCCTTTCTAAGTAACACTGAAATTCCTTTTTCTTTGATGTTTTTTTGCTCTCAATTGAATTGAATTGAATTGGTGTAAAAACACAAGAAATGCTCCTGCTATCCAAAGCTGTCTGTCCATAATGTATTTTCACACGTCTGTCTCTTCGCTGTGCATTCGTTTCTGGTTATGGATTTCCATAACGTTTTGTTTTTTTCAAATGAGAAAATAAATTCTTTTTTTCTATGATTGCTGTAGATTTTCTGTTTGATATTGGTCCTTTTTATTTTAATGCTAATATCTCATCTATTATTGATGATCCATCCACCAGCTTGTGATGTAAGGACACCCTGCAGGCTTCATAAGGAATTCATTAATAAAATGTGCTTTAGATTACTCTTCAGACATCAGCTGCACAGTAAGGTACAGTCAACCTACTTTTTTGATCAATCATAATAAACTACAAACAACATAGTTCATAGTTTTTATTACGGAGATCAAAAAATTATTTAGAATAATGTAATACATTCCCTTTATTTGTTTGCAAAGAGTTAGATGAGAAGATTGATACAATACAAATGAGAGTGCTCAAACTTCTCATTTAATTATTGGGAAGAAAATGAATATTTCCTCAAAATGTCCAACTATTCATTCTGTTGAGAGCAGGCCTGATTACATATGGGGAAATGACAGATTGAGATTTTGAGTGCCATTAACATAATTGCTTAATGATGGATGTGAAGAGTTTAATTTGAGTTGTGCAGGGTCTGAACATATACCAGGGACATGGAATACATTTCTAAAAGCTCCTTTTATCAGCTTTTTGGACTGAAGAGGAAAATCAGCAGGTCAATCTGATGAATTGTATGGGTTTAGTGTCATTTTAAAATCATGTTTTATGAGTAATGAGTAATTTACTGATGTTAATCCATGGATCCTTAAATGCTCAGGATTTTATTCGTTTATCTCTAAAAACTGGTAAAGCAGATCAATTGCTGAAATGTGTACAATGAATAGTAGCAAGTCTATGTTCCAGCTTTTTTGTGGATCATACATATTACATTACATTACATGTCACTTGTTAGGCGCTTTTAACCAAAGCGACTTACATACATTCAGTACTGTGGACAATCCCCACAGGAGCAATTTGGGGTGAAGGGTCTTGCCCAGGGACACAACGACATGCTGACTGCAGTGGGACTCGAACTTGCTACCCCGTGATTCAAAGTTCAGCGTACTAAATCCACACTCAGTTTAAAACACCTGTTCTGAGTGCTTTACTAAGGTATGTATATACACTATATTATTATCTAGTCAGGAATAGACTGCCATCTAGCTGTCATATGAGCATTGTCTCCAATTACACGTCAATATCTATTACAACTTTATAGAAATAATAATTATAGATATTGATTTATGATGTTTTAATGGCATTTGCTTACCGTATCAGAGATATAAGTACACAAACAAAAATAAAAACAAGTGGGATTACAACAGTTTATATGAAATACATCTCGATATATCTTGGGCATTATATCTTGTATTATTCATTCAGTTAACAATACCTGTAGCCACTGAAGTATTCATATCGATAAACCTGATATTATAATAGTCCACCTGAATTTATATTATTAATATTGTGTTTAAAAAAAGATAAAATATGCCAAATATTGTTTAGACATGTTTAGTTTCATCCACTACATTAGATGGCGACAGTGAGCTTCCGTTTGTTTTGGCGCAAACCGGAAGTCGTCACAACTGTCCACCTTAAAAAAAAAGTTCAGTGTTGCTCATGCTGTTGTTTGACTGGCGCTGAAATATTAATATTATCAATTAAACGCGTTATTATTAATTATTATTCACCTAACTAATAATTACAACTCAACACATTAGTATCGGAAGTAGAGTCTTAAAGTGCAGTGCAGCGAAGAAGAAGAGAGATGTATGCTATCCTGTTAGCATGTGTTAGCCTGTGAAGCCATACCGTTAGATGGTAACGTTATCTTCATACTGGTAAATTAACTAAAGTTGTTTTAATACTCGTTTCTGGATTAACGTCCACTATAAATGGATGAGCACAAGGAGAACATTCACACCAAGGACGTCAACGGGAAGATGTCTAACACAAAAGAGGATGAAAAGGTTTGTGCTAGCAGCGAACATTAGCTTCATGTGGAAATACTGTTTACTGCAATATAAAGATATTGTTATATGAAACTACAACACGTTTGTAGTTTACTACATTAAATGGAAGATCCATAAATCTAATGAAAAGTGGTATCAAAGTCCTTGATTAACCCCAAAACAAGAAACATTTGTAATAGCTCAGTGCAAAATAGAAAGTCTTGCATTCAAAATCTAAATTACAGTACTTAAGTATTTAGTGATGCACCATTTGGAATACAATCACTGCCATTATTGTATGACTGATATTGCTATATTCATTCAATTGGAGGGTTTGATAAAAAATGGTATCCTAATACTCATTATCACTGAACAAAGTATTAAATGTTTATGGTGTGATTTCGTTTTTTGAGGATCTATTGAAGAAAGAATACTACTTTTTTAATCCCCAATGAGAAATTAGATCACTTTACTGTTGCAGCTGGTGAATAAGGGACTATTCTTCCTTTATATATTGCTGGGTAGCTTTATCTATATATAAGGTTAATGTTGAGAATATTTTTGTATGTATCTGACTCCTTAAACCAGCAGCTAAATCTTTCAAAAACTGACATTTTTTTTGTTCTTTAATTTCTGGTTTAAAACACAATTTGGTGATGAGTAAAGGAAACACCGGTACCACCATCATCAAAACATCGAGAGAGCCATGAAGCTGATCTGAAAGCTTCCCAAGTAATTTGATATATTTGCTCAGTGTTCTGATTCTTGGACCCATAATGACTGATATATTCCTCCTCAGACAGAGCCCTGCAGCAGGATCTGTCCCGAGGGAGAGTCTGCTCCTCAGGTGTCCCCGTCTCAGTCCAGCAGCGACTTCAGCCACCCGGTGTACAAAGAGATCTCTCTGGCTAACGGACACATCAACCGCATGACCAAGGACGAGCTGCGGATAAAGTTAGAAGCACTGCAGCTGGACACAAGGTAAAGATGAACAGTAAAGATAAGATAAGACTTTATTTATCCTCATTGGGGACATTGTTTTGCAGCAGCGCAAAGATATAAAACATACAGATAGAGAAAGTAATTAATATTAAAAGGGGTAATATTATGATTCTTTATTACCCAGGCATTTGGTATTTAGGATGTTAGTGTTCCCAACCCTAGCAAACACCAGTGTTTTTCAGTATTTATATAGACATTTAATATACTGATGTTAATAAAAAAAGTATGATATACCAACATAATATAGTTTAGGATAGTAGAATCAGAATCCTGTTTTTGCCAAGAATGCTTTCACATACAAGACATTTCCTTTCGCGTATACAAAGACCAAAATATAGACTAGAGAAAATATTACACTTAAATATTAAAAAATGCCTTTTAATATTATGCACATTGTAACTGCTAGCTAGGCGGGAATATGCAAAAATATGATATGTGGGATGTGTAAACATTCGTGTTAATAAAAATTAAAAGAACATGCGATTTAGAAAAATATAAATGTGTGTTAATGTAAAGAGTATAAACAGAAGTTAAGACTTTACTTAGTTATATAGTCCAACGGTACAGTTATAAAGGATTAACATCTTCCTTTGTTGAATCTTTGAAGATAAAACACTCACGCCAGATTCTTCAATGCTTCAAAACACACACTATCTTTCTTATCCTACACCAGTGAGAGAAATCAATGCATTTTATTTCTATGCAGCATTCTCAGTAGGGCTGTGCGATTATGGCAAAAATCATAATCACGATTATTTTGGTCAGTAATTGATATCACGATTATTAAATACGATTATTCATTGACTTTGAAAACATCAATTTATTGAACTTTAAAACAAATACAAATAATAATTTGAACAGTATCTTTTTAACTGTTGATTACCCTGAACGTATAATTCAACTGAAAAACCAATACAAAAAAAAATAAAAAAAATGATACATTTATATTTACATTTAAATAAATAATATCAAAATAATAAATACCAATAAACAAGATCAACAAATATTTTGGAGCGCACTTCAACAAGCTACTAAACATATATAAATATGATAAATACAAATAAATTAGACTAAAATAAATTAGATCAAATATGTTGCAGTGCACTGTCACAACCTAGCAAAGCAAAAATAATCGTTTTTTTCGATTATGTTGTTTTTGTAATTGTGGCAGGCCAAAATCGTAATTGCGATTAAAATACGATTAATTGCACAGCCCTAATTCTCAGTTCATAAACTCAGCCTGTACTGACTGCCGCTGAACGTCACAACAAACCTGTAACCAAACCTCCTTTCCCCTGTGTCTATAGAGGGGTGAAGGACGTGATGAAGAAGAGGTTGAAGAGCCACTATAAGAAGCAGAAGCTGATGCAGTCTTCCACCGAGAGCAGCCCCACCGACACCTACTACGACTACATCTGCGTGGTGGACTTTGAAGCAACGTGTGAAGAGGATAATCCCTCAGATTTCCATCATGAAATCATTGAGTTCCCCATGGTTCTTATCAACACGCATACCTTAGAAATCGTGAGTGGAGTTTGATATGATCCGTTTTCAATCGTAGAAGTGGTATTTGTAATGTCACAGTGTACACGCTTTATGCTATACCTTTTTTTGACTGCCAATATTTCATTTCCAATTCATTTCAAATGGTCAACATTAACACAAACGCTATGATCCAAATTCCAACAATAGTGTTTTTTTGTATTATTTACAGGTGGACTCCTTTCAGGAATATGTGAAGCCAGAGTTGAACCCACAGCTTTCAGACTTTTGTGTGAAGCTAACAGGAATCACACAGGTAGGTTGGGTATTTTTGTAATCAGTGTCATTACTGTGATCAGGAGTTTTTGTGTGTTGATGTGTAAGTTGTTGTTTTGTTGAGCAGAAAATGGTGGAAGAAGCAGACGTGTTTCCTGCCGTTCTTCAGCGGGTCGTCGACTGGCTTCAGGAGAGGGAGCTCGGGACAAAGTACAAGTACGCCATCCTGACTGACGGGTACGTTTGAGTTCAGTAACGCTGCAGAATTTAAAACGTAATTTGTGCCTCTTCCATTTACGCTACTTACACACTTACCTTTCAGGGCCTGGGACATGAGCAAGTTCCTCAACATCCAGTGTCGGCTCAGCAAGATCCGATATCCTCAGTTTGCAAAGAAGTGGATAAACATCAGGAAATCATACGGGAACTTCTACAAGGTCAGAATCTTTTATAACAAATATGAATGCAGTCATAAGCATAGAACAACAACAATATTATATAAAATACTTGTTATGTTATTTAAAATTGTATGTCCTAAAGACTCTCAACAACTCTCTCCTCAACAACAGCAGACACATATGTACATTTGAACATTAACAAACACACACAGCCCTGCACTTTATATATACGCAAAGATATTATATTGTATTTTATTGCATAGTGTTATTACATTTTATGTTAATGTTAGTTCTTTCGCCGCACTGTTGCGGACCCAAAACAAAGTTGTACTCTCTTATATACAACTGAGTAGTCGTGAGAAAGACATTTTAAACCTCGAAAGAGTCATTGTAAATATGTAATTGTATGTCATTAAAAATAGCATTTATGTCATAGTATAGTTTATCATAAGAAAAAATCATATTAGAGTATCTCAGAATCTGAAATACTGCTTTTCGTCTAATCATAAAAACACTTCAGAATTGTAATATAGTATGTCATTAAAAATGCCATGTCATAATATAGTTATTGGGTGTCCTTAGAGATGCTTTTAAAAGGAATCAAATGTGAGAATGTAGTATAAAAATTGTGAGATGCGTACACTATTTAAGTCTTAGATTTGAGCTAATTTAATCCGTTCCCCCCCCCCCCCCCCTTGGCTCAGGTCCCGCGCACGCAGACGAAGCTCAGCACCATGCTGGAGAAGCTGGGTCTGAAGTACGAGGGCCGCCCTCACTCCGGGCTGGACGACTCCAAGAACATCGCCCGGATCGCCCTGCGCATGCTGCAGGACGGCTGCCAGCTGCGCGTCAACGAGCGCATCCACGCCGGGCAGCTGCTCTCCGTCCCCAGTTCGGCCCCGGTGGAGGGGGCCCCGGCTCCACACAGCCCCCGCAGCAGGGACTAGACCCCCCACGTTTTTACCCCTAAAAGCTAAAGGAAAATAGATCCAAAGCACTTTTACAGCCCCTATGTGAAGTTGTTCATGTTCTGGAGCGTCATAGCTGTAGTCGGTAAAAGGTATAGATGGGGTTTTGATTAAAGATTCAGATGTGAGGGTCCCTCTCTGACCACAACTCCGTATATTTTTACACCAGATGTCTAAAAACAGAGATCATTCCAGCGTGTCGTGGGAGGATTTGTCACCCTGCCTTGTTAAGCTGCTAAAATTCATCAGATAATTTGAACAAAAAAAGCTACGTTTTACCTTGTTGTGCATTTCTTTTTATGTTAGCGTTTGCTTTCAACAATAGAGTGGTGCAGGGATGACTTATTTTCGTAGAACAAACAAAGTTAGCATCGCTCCCTCAACAAAACTCATAGGGTTTTTTCCATTGGATCTCGGATTATTGCAGTAAATTAGCTCTGTCGCTAACGCCGGCTAATTTCTTGCGTTCTCACGTTCATCAGTTCAGTCGTCTCATGTAGTCACTTGTTAGCAACTGCTGTTTTTTTAGACGCTTCATATGTTCACCAGTGGTTATTTACCGACATGCTTTATGGTGTAGAGCTTATTTCATGCTTCTAAAGCAGTTGAGACGAGGGAACCTGAAATGCTAACTCATTTCTGGGTGTTAGGACTCCTGCATCGCTCTATTCAACTCTTAAAATACATTGAATGATTATCTTTCTTTGGGCAGTAAAACCAATAAATATCAATGTCGACTTTGGCCTTTAAACCGCATAGGTAAAACCATTGTGCAAATATTATAAACCTAAAAACCCACATGAATGTTGCTGCTGCTATTGCTGTGCTACATGATAACAGAGCCATAAGATCACACTGTTAAGTAATTACAATATTTTCTTTAACATACAGTACAGGTGTTAGTTTGACAACAGAAGTGTAAGTGTTCTCTGTTGCCAGTACTGTATGAGTTGAGCCTGTGTTTTAGGACTAATCTTTTGTTATATGGAATTAACTTCACAGAAGATGCTCTATTTTAGAAAAAACTGTTCTTCTGAATGCCAAATAATGCAAATAAAATGTTTCTCTGTTATTGTAAATATCGTTTGTTGTCTAAGTTTAACAGGTAATTTCTCTGGTCTCTAAATGTTTTGGTCTTGAGTTTAAGACCCTTTAAAGTACTGTACTTTAGTATTTAATTGTCATGATACTTCGATATACTATTTTTCAAGAAACGGTATTTTAATGATGGTCCCCAAGTGAAATACCCATGGAAAGCTTCAAAACTTCAAACCTCGATTATTGGATTTGACCATCTCTGTAGTTCCTGTTCTTTGCCTTTAGGGGGCAGTGTTGTTCAGCCTCATACAGTCAATACATTGAACAGAGATCTTGTAAACACACTTCTTGGGGCGATCGACATGTGCTTTGAAATCACAAATAACCTAAACAGATTCAAAAGAGCGAAACAATTATGGGGTGTTTTATAGTAAGATCAAAAATATTGATTAACTCAGGTGTCACTGATCAAACCCTGGTGAATAGAAAATTATATATGAAAAAAAGTGATTGTCTAGAGTAGACAATCCACAATAAACCAAAAATAAAAGACCAACTGGAATGCTTCGTTAACTTCATTTTCAAATCAGAATTTATTATTAGTTTGTAGTCGCAAAACCATTCACAAATGTTCTTTGGTCTACATAATGTTTCATATCTTTGGGCTTATATACGTTTGTATAAAATGTATCTATCAAACATGTGCATTCATATAATTAAAAACAGGAATTGTGATATATCATGAAGCTAAATTGTTCTATATTCTCTACACATTCTTGGTTTCGAGCACTGAGGTCACATTGGCTTTTAGTGGTTTTCTTTTGGACTCGATACTTAAATACTTCAATGGTCTTTGGCAGCTTTTCAAATCCTTTTCGGCACAGCTGGACAATATACTGGTACACTGGAGTGTTGAGCAGTCAATTATATGACAGTGTTTGCTCCTAATAGCTGTAAAATACTTTGGGAGCAGTTCTTGGGAATGCTTTAAAAACATTTGGCACTAATAAATCCCAGCAGTGCTCATGAGGACGAGAGGTTGCTGCAGGTGGAGGATCACAGATGAGTTAATTGCAGGTGCTGTACAGCGTGACTTTGTAGCTGATCTCCTCCAGGACCTGCCGAACCCTTTTCTCCAGCTCCACCAGCTCTGCAGCTTTCTCCTCCAGGATCAGCTGGTTGGACTCGTAGGAACTCTCCACCTCTGGAAATATAGGATCACAGAGAGTGACGTCAATGTGGGGAGCAGTTTTTTGCTTGTTGTTGTTGAAGAGTGGTCACATAAACACTTTTAAGACATATGTCGAAAATATCAAAGAAAAAAATGTATGGTATTCCGAAAAGATATTGTAGTATGTCAAATTGTCAAAAAAACAACATAGTATAGTGTGTTCAAAATCATGAAGTTTCAAAGAATCTAAATGAGAAATACTGAAAAAGGTAAAAACATCTGTAAATGGCTCACCCTCCAGTCTCTTCAGCTGCATGCTGCTCTGATCCAGCAGCTGTTTGGCCTCCCTCTGTAACGTGTCTGCTCTCCTCTTCGCCTGCAGCACCGTCTCCCCTTTGTCCTCCACCAGGTCCTCCACCTCCACCATTTTATCCTTCACCTCCACGTCAAACTCCTGCATACGCACAAAGAAGCATTGATTAGAGAACAGAACAACATTTTTTACTTTGTTAAAGTGGACCTATCATGCTATATTTTAATAATATAGTGTAGGACCATACCTATATAAGGCATATTTATACTTTTTTTTTTCAAAATACCAAACAGATCATGCATTTTAGCCATGCCTCATTTCGCTCAATTTGCACTTTTTTAGCCCTGTTTTTGCTAGAGCTGATTATGTGAGCAACAGCACCATCTACAGGCCTGGCATATGTACTACAGCGTCTCCAGCGCTTTCGAACGGCAATGGCCGTGGCTCTCTCCTCCTGATTGGTAGAGTTGGCCCAATAGCCGTAGCGCCACCGTCCTGACGTCAGGACAGTGTTCAAATCTGGATCAGTTTTTATCAGATCCGTTGCAGCCCCTTTTTTTTAGAGATTGGGGTATGGAGGAAAATAGAGAGGGTTGTGTTTTCTGACACTTGGTGAGTTCCCTGGAACACCGGGGACACATATTCATGTATAAAAGACGTACAAAAGTGCATTTTGCATGATAGGTCCCCTTTAATTTAATTATACGTTCTGTCATATATAAATCCATGTCACATGGTTATAGTTGGTTGTGCATAAAACTTGCACCAATTTGTATCACTTTTACTATTTTATTGCAATACTTTGTTTCTCTTCATGTCCTAATTATACTGTATGTTGCATTGTTGGAGGAGCTTGGGACTAAAGATTTCTTTATTACACTGTAACTATTGTGCCTATAAAAAATAAATAAAAGTTATAATAAAGTATAATAGTATGTTATAAAAAAATATAGTATAGGTTACCCATACGCATTTCCAAGTATAGGTATGCTTAGGTAACTTCAATTTCAAATCAGAATTTGTTATTAAATTGTAGTTCACTAATGTTCTTTGGTCTACATAATGTTTCATATCTTTGGGTTTACTAGGTATGTATAGAATGTATCTATCAAACATGTGCATTCATATTTTTAAAAACAGGGATTGTTGTATCTTATAAATTGTTCTATATTCTCTACACATTCTTGTACACAATAGTTCCAGTGTAACAAATAAATCTTTAGTCCCAAACTCCTCCAACAATGCAACATACAGTATAACTAGGACATGAAGAGAAACAAAGTATTGCAATAAAATAGAGAAAGTAATACAATAATGCAAGTTTTATGCACAACCAACTATAACAATGTGAAATGGATTAATATAGTATAGGTTATCCATACGCATTTCCAACTATAGGTATGTGTGTGTGTGTGTGCGTGTGTGTTTCTGACCTGCTGGGCCTCCTCTGCGTTCAGCCGGGCCTGCTCGGTGGTCTGGTCGGCGCCCTCTACCAGGCGGGTCACCTCCAGGTTGTTCTGCCTCAGGAGGCCCACCTCCCTCTCCAGCTGCAGCAGGCGCCCCGTGGTGTTACTGAGCTTCAGCTCCGACATGGCCGTCTCCGACTCCACCTGACACACACACACACACACACACACACACACACACACACACACACACACACACACACACACACACACACACACACACACACACACACACACACACACACACACACACACACACACACACACACACACACACACACACACACACACACACACACACACACACACACACACACACACACACACACAATCAAACACTGACATCCTGCGGATAGTCATTTTTATCCTCCCTACAACAGTAGCTGTGTCCACTACACGGCCTCGCTCGGCCCCGCTCGGTATGGCTAGACCTCGTTAGGACTGGCTCACTTTATGGCGCATTTCCATTACAGTTTAGGAACTGGGGTAGTATCTATAGTAACGCAGTGTAGGCGGAGCCGTGACGTCATCTTCAATGAGAACCCCAGAAAAACAACACAGCCGTTAGCTGTTAGCACTCAGAGCTCACAGCTCCTCATATATGTTCAGAAACTAGACAAAAGTTAAACAAGTACAAACCACAGACTGTCTGTGTCATGGTGAATACAGTCGCTGCTTTATTTATGTCTGTATAGGCCGTTGTGAGTGTGGACGGTCGGAGCATATACTGCGTTAGCTTAGCCAATCTCCATTTAGAAAACACGCATTTTAAAAGGTTTTTCGCCTGCCGTCTGTCTGCAGACTTGACAAAGCATTAATTCATGGTTTTTACTAACCGGTATCAGTATGTTGTTACTTCGGCATCATTTTGAAACGTGTATTACAATTAAATCACTGTCAAATATGTCCATCTTGTTGTAGTTGTAGCCCCCTTGCCAGCGATGCTCTCTCTAGTTTAGCATACTCAGCCTCGTTGTCTCTGGCCTTAGACCCACGATTTTATGAGGCCAGAAAAACGGTGAATTAGGACCCGCCGGCCGGTACTAGGCCAAGTGGAAACGCAACCAAAGACGGGCCGCTGACGTCACAGCCCTCTTAAACCGTGCTCCGCGCTGTAGTGGAAACGCGCCATAAGCGCCATTAGTGACAGAGGTCAGAGATGTCAAACTCACGGAGACCAGCAGTTCCAGGGTTCCCTTCGTGTTGTTCTGGGCGAGCTGGATGGCGTCCATGGCGATGTTCTGAGCACGCTCAGTCTCATCCAGCGCCGCCTTCACTATGTCCGCTGTCCCCTTCATTTGAGAAGCCTCCTCACTGTTGACACATTAATACTTTTAGAATCTTCTATATAGACAATCTGACATCTGACACAACATATATTTATATTTGTTTTGAAGATGTTTTAATGTTACCTGGCAGCCTGGGCCTGTTTGAGCAGCTCCTCTGCAACCTGGATGTCCCTAGCGCTCTGCCCCAGGATGGTCTCCACGTTACTCAGAGAGCCCACCTTCTCCCTGATCTCCTCCGTCAGCTCCTTCAGCTTTCCCGTCGACGCCGGCATCTCCAGAGCCAACACTTCGTTGGACACCGCCTCGATCACCGCCACATCTGCCTTCTCATCTGCAAAATCATGAACAGAACACAGGTGATCAGTAAGAAAATGATATGGAAATGACCAACGCATGAACTACTGTAAAAAAACAGAACAATATTTGACAACTCCTAAAATATATATATTTTTTACCAAACTCCCATTTTGCTATATTTACATTTTGAGGAAATGTTTCATATTTCAAGATTCAAAATATGTGTTATCATGAAAGGTTTAACACACTTAGTACAATACAATTATGCACAAATATGTAGTCAATGTTTTCCTAGTGTTCACATCAAATTGTATCCTTAACATTAAGGTCCATTCCTCAATGAAATGGGATTTATTGACATTTGCATTTAAGTTGTCTTTTGTTAAAACATATATTGCAATATGCAGCTACATCCATATTAAAAAATGTCTTAATTAATAAACTGTAACAAAAAATGTGTTATTTTGTAATTGTATTTTGTGTGTGTGTATGTGTATGTGTATGTGTATGTGTATGTGTATGTGTGTGTGTGTGTGTGTGTGTGTGTGTGTGTGTGTGTGTGTGTGTGTGTGTGTGTGTGCACTCACTGGTGAGCAGGTCTCGTATCTCTTTGATGAGGGTGCGCAGCTGCTCGTTGCTCTGCTCCACCCGCTCTTTGCTCCGGTTTGATTTCCCCAGCACTTCCAGAGCGTTCACCTTTGCGTCCTTAGCGCGGTTGTTGGCTTCCCATACCTGATCAAAAACAAAATGAATGACTCGTCTCCACCTCAAGTTATTCTAGATTAAAAATGGCCGCGTGCACTCACCATCCTTGAGAGCTTGTCCACCTCCTGCATCGCCTCCAGGATCTTCTCGTCCAAATCTTCAGAGGATTTTAGAGCAGAGTGGGATGTCGAGCGGAGGCCTGTGCATCCTTCGCCGCACTGAGGCGCTCCGTCCGCCCCGACACAACCCAAACCACCACAGGGGGAGCTGGAGCATCCTTCAACATCAGCTGCCCCACCACAAATCTGCAGAGAGAGAATACAAAACGGAAATGATCATCAACATAAGATGTGAATAAATAATTTGAGGTTTTTGATGTGGGAGCGTTTAGATATTATGTTTTATACATCTGCAACAAACTACCAGAAAACTCTCATCTCTATTAAAGGCCACCTATTGTTCAAAATCCACTTTTTCATGTATTTTTTACATCAACATGTAAAAAAGATTCGGAAAGTTGCAGGAAAAAAGATTCTCTCACTTTTTGTCCTGATCCATTTATATAAAAACCTGTCTGAAAATGAGCTGATCAGATTTTGGCCACTTTATGATGTCATAACGATTTTTTGGGTGGTGCAACCAATAGCCAATCACCAACAAGGTAACACCCACCCACCTTATCACCTGAATCTCCTCCTAGAGCACCATTGTGTTTTTTTAAACCAATCACTCTTCAGAGGGGCGTGGTTAGCAGCAGCTCATTCGCATTGAAAGATACAGACAGAGAATCAGCACTTTTGAAACAGGGCTGAAACAGAGGGGATTATGGGATGCTGCAATGATCTGTTTGGTATTTCAGCCAAACACTTCAGAGACATGTTTTGTATATAACTGAGAACTATAATATATTGTTGAAAAATAATATTATAGGGGACCTTTAATTCAAGATTGTCTTTTATTAAATCAAATATCTATTCATATCATACACGGTTCATATCTTGTCTTTTTGTCATTAAGTCTTATTGTATTTTAGCTTGTTTAATTTTGTATTCTCTTGGCTTTTTAAATATGTTTATAATGTTAATCTGCAGTCCCTGGGCAGGTACACATATAATAATAATAATACAGATTTTCAGGAGTCTTTCTCACCTTCTCGCTCAGTTCAGAAAGGTCGAGTTTATCTTGCTCGTCGGTCATTTTGTCGAGCTTCTGCGAGTTTCTTTTGTATGCGCGGTCAAACCCTTTCTGAGACGCGATGAGGATCTTCTCAGTGTCATTTCGCATTATGGCCGACTGGTCCAGCGTGTTGCCGGGATCGCTGGTGGAGCTGTTGGCCTGGACCTCCGCCTGTATAGACTTCATGTGTGCAGATGTAATGGTGTCCATGGCACCTGAAAACACACACGCGCCCCATCAAAGGGTTTCTGTCAGTCTTGGTCATCATGGGACTGCAATTCCAGTTTAGCTATGGATTTGGATAATTGATTTAAGCAGGAATGTGAGCTTGAGCACAGTGTGTGAAACTCAGTTAAGTTTCTTCACATTCTAGTCAATTATTGGCGGTTTTCAGCAAAGATCCGGTCAATTCGAATAAGCGCCTAGCAGTTGTTGTTCTCTGCCAACCAGTAAAGTTGAAGTTTACGTCCATGTTGTTCCAATTTCCATCACAAGTCAATCATTACATCATATTAGACAGTAGTGAATTTTCCATTTGTGTTAGTTTATTTCCTTTCCTGGGCAAGTTAGGAACCCTATGATGACATTGCTACCAAAATATTAACTTTAACCAATACTATACTTAATGCTAACAACCATGCATACCCCTAGTAAGGCTCTACAATCTGTTACATATCATTTAAAACGTCTATATGATGTCAGGATCATATAGAAATGTTTTGGAAACATAGATACGATTTTTCTGTGAACACGTATAACAGTATGAATGTAAAGCAATGAGCTGACACACTGGTTTCCCTGTCACTGTAACACTCCTGTTTCTTCCACTGGTTCCTCACCCTGGATGTTGGCGTTCTTGGCGTTGTACACCTGCTGCCTCAGCTCCTGGATGCTCTGCTCCATCCGGTTGGCCTCCTCAGTCAGTGCCTCCAGCTTTGTATCGGTGGCGTTGGCGTCTCTGTGGAGCAGGATCAACGCGCCCTCCGTTGTGTTCAGCTCTCCGTTCAGGTAGGACATGACACCGCTGAAGAAACAACAACACACCGATGAACTCAAACAAAAAGACGTCTTCTACATCTCTTTGTACATTTTAGGACTTGGCGAATTTTTTGAGATAATATCGATGTTGTGACCTGTTCTAGTATTATAGGTCTCCTATTATACTGTTTTTCATCAATATATTATAGGTCTCAGATATATACAAAACATGTCTCTGAAATGTTTGGCTCTAAATACCAGACAGATCATCGTAGCATCCCATAATCCCCTCTGTTTCAGCCCTGTTTCAAAAGTGCTGATTCTGTGTCTGTTACTTTAGATGAAAATAAGGAGCCACTCCCCACGCCCCTCTGAGAGACATTTGGTTAAAAAGAACACAAAGGTGCTCTAGGAGGAGATTCAGGTGATAAGGTGGGGGGGGGTTACCTTGGTTGGTGATTGGCTAATGGTTACACAAGCCAAACAATTGTTATGACATCACAAAGTGGCCAAAATCTGATCAGCTCATTTTCAGACAGGTTTTTATAAAAATGGATCAGGACAGAAAGTGAGCAAATTTATTATTACACATGTTTATATATAAAAGACATGAAAAAGTGGATTTTGCATAATAGGTGACCTTTAAGACTAGACTGCAGTACATGTAGTCATTACACCATTACTGGTAAAATTTGCATTGTGAAATAATTTTTTTTAAAAGCATCAATATAATCACAATATCCAGGTATTTCATTAATTATATTGTGACCCTTTTTGTGTATTCATATAGACCAGCCCTCTCCGTGTGTTTTTGTACGTACGTAATCCGGTGCATCAGATCCTCGATCTCCCCCAGCTTCAGCCCTGCAGGATTGGTTTCCAGGATTTCTCTCACAGCCCAGACGTTTCTGTTCAGTTTCTTGATCACGTCCTTGTACTGTGCCGTCACGCCGCTGTCCGTCAGCTCTGTCACCTGGGCCTCCAGACGCTGTGTCTGATTGGTCAGTTCGCCCACCACCTTGTCCCAGACGGCAAAGCACTGGTGGCAGGGTGCGCAGGCGGGAAACTCCCCCTGGTAGCCCCGAGCGCACTGATCACAGCGGGGGCCGGAGACCCCCTCCACACAGGTGCACTGACCTGTCGCACGGTGGCACTGATCACTGGAGATCCCCCGAGGGTCGCAGTCACAAGCTGCAAACACACAGAGGGGAGAGTCAGGGAACACTGAATGAATCCTGGAATAGACTAAGAGAGTTTAAGAGTTTAAGTAGCCCCCCCTCACCCAGATGGCTTTAAAAAGACCCACAAAATACTGTAAAATGGTCATTTTAATACTATTTCATGTTTAATTGTTTATTTTTAATCGAGTTGATTTAGGCATCAAGCTGCAATGTTAAAGTTAATCATCAAGATTACTGATTCAATATAAAAAAGGGTGTAAGATTTAAATAGTGTTGACTTCATCCTACTCCTTAGAAATTAGAAATGTTATTTTGTTTATTTAGAATTTGATGTTTCGGCATGAATGTAATGTTTTCTTAATTGTATTTGTATTTATATTTACATAAACCCTAACCCAAAATAAATGATTATATATATTATATATTTAATTTGTAGGTTTATTTAAGTAAAGGTGTAAAATGACTTTTTCCTTCTTTTTCATTAAATCAATTCTGGTGGAAAATGTTTTTAAATCATTAAATGTATTAATTTATTTATTTGTAGATTTTTCTTAGCATCAAAAATGACCCATCTCAGTAAATATCAATATATTTGCATGATATGATTTTAAAGCTAATGTTAGGCCTGACGGACTGTAGAGGACCATTAACTGTTATATGAGACACATTATGGTTCTCATGTTTTTGAAGTCTCTCCAGGGGAATGAGCTATTTGAAAACCTAGCTTATTCAACCTCCACCCGCTCCAGTAAATAAACTCAGACATGAACGTGACCTTGAAGGTCGTACTGACCGCCCGACTGTTGAGGGCTGCCCTCCCTCCTCAGAAAATAAAAGGAGGGAAAAGAGAACAATTCAGAAAGCATGAATGCAGCGTTTGAGAGGTTTCAGTGTTGCTGCATTATTTTCATGATTTATGGAGCAGAAGGTGAGGGTTGGGTTTGAAGTTTGGTTTGTGTCAAAATAAAATATTAATCCTTTTGTTAAAAGCCCATTTAGGGTTAAAACATACATACAGTAGTGATTATGGGCCATTACATGTCAAACAAAGGCCCACATACCTGTAACCAGGGATGGAATGTCACAAAGTACATTTACTTTCTACTTCACTACATTTCAGCATTCAAAATCATACTTTCTATACTACTACATTTATTGAACACTCATAGTTACTAGTTACTGAACAACCCAGTATTTTCCAAAGTATCTCAAATTGGCTCCACATTGTAAAAATGTAACGTTAAAATGCCTTACATGTATTTGTTAGTGATCGGATAATATTTTATAATACTGTGAGAAGAAAAGTTTGATACTTTAAGTAACATTTGAATTCTGAACTTTTACTTGTAGTGTTGTATTTGAAGACTCTAGTATTTAAGCAAAGAACGTTTTAGTAAAGGACCTTGGTACTTGTTCCACCACTGCTTTAACAGTCGCCTTAAATCACCCCAAACATTTTAACCTCTGACATCTAAATCCAGACTAAGAAACATCCTCCCAGCTGTGGCTGCATCATACTTTTTTATCAACACTTCCTCACATAACTTCACATTACTCCCACACATTTCTCAGCGAGGTGGCCAGAGAGATTTCCCATGATTTGGCACATGAGTGTATCATGGTTGCAGATGGGCAGCGAGGTCCAGCTGGTGTAACAGCTTCAGAGACTACAGGGAATACTGCGGGAATAATTCAGGATTCAGGGCGTTGGTGCATGACGAAAATGGGATGCCTGGGAGTTCTGGAAAACATCTGGTTCTCATGAGCAGGAGAACAAGAGGTCATTCCCAGATCCCCTCCGTCTCCTCTCCTCGCCTCTTTCTCTTTCCTACTCCCTCTCTCTTTCTCCGAGGGTGAGCCAGCTACCGTGAGGCGCTACATAGACTCTCCAGCAGTTTGTTCAGCAGACAATAAAACATGTTCATGGATAAGAGTCCATTAACTGAGCACCAGGCTGCTTATTCCCTGCTGTCTACATAGAAAACTCATCTAGAAAAGTCTAGGTAATGCTCCTATAAATATGTATTAGCCATCACTTAGATCTGCTGTTCAGGACCTAGTATTCATTGTTTAAATGTGTGCTTTTGTCAACAACAACAAAACGATGCTTCCTCGTACATAATGAGCAGCGCACACACTGAGGAAAACACACAAAATAAGAGCAGAAAATAGAAAACCAATAAGCCCACCAAAACGGTGACTCAGGAGAAAGATATGTGATGCAAAGTACTTGCAGGAAGAAAAACAATGTGTAATGTAGAAGGATATATAAACAGAAGAGTACGGTTCAGTCAGGATGTTTTGGGACGGTTATGTTTCCCATTGTTTTGGCTCCAGTACTTTGGATTTGAAATGAAACAGCGACGATGAGATTTAAGGCTGTTTGACAGTGCTCACATCCTTATATGGTGAACGTAGTATGACTCAAAACTACAAACTGCAGAGTAGTTTCTATGCTTGTTCTTGGCTTGTCAAGTCTTAACTTGACCTCAGTTAAACTGTTAATGTGTTTCACATGCTAAGGACGAGAGGAGTATTTTTTTTAAAAGCAGGAAGTGAATGTGGCTGCAGTCCAGACCTAGCAGAGCATTACTTAGGAAAATAAACAGAATGGGTAACTAAATATAACACGTTTTTGGAAAGTTGACGTTTGTAGTAAAACTATTAAGGTTTAAGACAGTTAGCATACATGATAGAAAGACAAAAGACTACAAAGTTGGGTACAAGACATAATACATGTCTTTGTCGCTATAGAAACTGTGTGTTTCGATTGGGGTTCACATGACTGAGTAATATGGCTTTCTGGCAGAAATAAAAGTTGCTGAATAAAATAAATCAGTTAAGAAACTGTTACATTTGAGCATTGAACATATTTAAGCATGCTAGTGTTGGCGGCGTTTATTGTGCCAGAAACTAAAATGGTTCCACGACAATCTACAACTTTAGTGAAATGATCTATTAAATTGACATATATGTAATTCATGGCACAATTCAAAAGGGATCAAGTGATTTATCTCTCGCTGTCGACTACAGAACATATTCTTTCCCTAATAAGGTGATGGTGGAGCCGCTCTATATTTAACGTGTGGCCATAAACTGTATTTGTAAAGTGTGTGACGTACCATGGCATTCGTCCTCTGGATCCCCCCAGAAGAGCTCTCTGCACTCCCGACACGTATTGCCACCAAAACCTGGTTTACACGAGCACTGTCCTGTGACCTGCGGGAACAAAAACACACAAATACAAAATATCATCAGACAATAAGTTGTAAAAAATATGTTTGTGTTTATTTGAATTGAACTTATGAACTAATGCAGTTTGTTGCAAGTCTTTCTTTGACATGCAGAAACAATGGAGGTTTGTAGTTTCATCCAACAAAGTTATTCCTCAGTGGATTCTGAGACTTCCTTCCTCTGATGGAGAGCAGCCAATAAACACAAATGTTTGTGTGTGAGTGTGTGCACAGTATTCTGTTCTTTAATGGTATCTTTCTGTGTATACACATACAGATTTGTGAGTTTGAGTAAAGGGGAGCCGCAGAGGGAGGCAGTTCCCAAACAGCTGGAGTCCATATATCAAAGAATTACACAAACACAGCCTCAGTGATTAGATGGGTTAGTCACAGTCTTACTTTCAGCCGCCCTGCAGCTTTACCCTCAATGGGAATTGTTGGGAAACCATTCTAACCAGTTTTCACATTGTGTACGGAAAACTATGTAGCAACTGTAAGGAAACCCGATTTTCCGCCAAGATAATGAAATAATCAGATTGTGATATACATCATAACATGGGAGAGGAGATTAGAGCAGCTGCAAACAGATGTTGGTGTTTCCATGGCAATGTGTGACTCACCTCATTGCAGGAGGATCCGGAGGAGTGTTCGGGGTCGCAGTCGCAGCGTTTGCACCCCGTCCCGCTGGCGATGTCCCAGGTATCGGCGGCGCAGCGGTCGCAGTTCTGCCCGACCACGTTGGGCTTGCAGGCGCAGTGACCGCTGACCTGATCGCACTGACACTCGCCGGGGGAGGAGCAGGACCGGGGTGAGGTCCCCACAGAGAAACACATGCACTCTGCACAGAGAGGAGAGAGGGTGACCCAGTGTTGGATTTTGAAATGTTATACTCATGTGTACGGGTAAAAGTTGCTGTGGTTGTGTGAGTATTCATTGCATTTAAAAGGCCCCCATGTCCACTGTAAGATAAGTGCTATAAAAATGTAATCTATTATTATTATTATTATTATTAAGTGCTACTGATACTGATTTTAGCGAGTGTTCGTCTGTCCTTTGTTTCTTTAAATGGGAAATAAGCATAGTTTGTTATCTTTTAACATCTTTTTTCATGTACCTTTGATTAGATTGACACATGCTTAACTTCGCACATGTATATTTTATGCATGTCATTTGCACTTTTTAGCTTTGTGTTTGTTCTTTTCAGTATATGGGATGTTGCATTGTTGGAGGACCTGGTATTTAAGATTTTCATTGGCAACACTTTGCCTTTTACATATGACAATACAACTCTTTGATATACCCGTACATACAGTAAGCTAGTGTTGTTGTCACAGTAACAGCAGTACTCACTCCTGCAGCTCTGGGAGGCAGCATTGCCGTAGTAACCCAGTTTACAGTGCTGGCAGCTGTAGCCCTCGCTGTGGTGCCGGCACTTCAGACAGGCGCCGGTGCGAGCGTCGCAGGAAGCCGGGTCGTGCATGTCGATGTTGCTGTTACACTGGCAGGGCAGGCAGCGGCCGCCGGGAACCAGAGGGTTCCCGAAATAACCCGGAGAACACTCATCACACCTGGCACCTGGCGGAGGACAGGAAACAGGAAGTGAAGTGGCTCCTTTTTAAGTCGAGTGGAATAATTAGAGGGCAGCTCAAGTGTTGTTTAGGTTTGTTACATGTGAAGACAAGTTGATATGTGAGGCTTTGAGCACTTCAAACAGCTTACATCAAAACAAAACTGGTATTAGTTATTAATGTATGTGTGTGTGTGTGTGTGTGTGTGTGTGTGTGTGTGTGTGTGTGTGTGTGTGTGTGTGTGTGTGTGTGTGTGTGTGTGTGTGTGTGTGTGTGTGTGTGCGCGTGTGTGCGTGTGTGTGTGTGTGTGCGTGCGTGTGTGTGTTTATATACCTTTGTAGCCAGGGCTGCACACACACACCAGTTGGTTAGTATGAGCCAGAAGGTAACAGCTGTCAGAAAACTGGCGTCCGCTGCGAGGACCATCGGGACACATGCAGGCTCGACAGTGACCCCCTGAACCCAGCTCTGGGTCTCCATGGTAACCCTCCAGACACCTGAAAGTACAGGTAAAGGTGAAGCAAAAAGAAAGTTAATGCTCATTTCGCCAGATGGTTCCCAAATGTCCTTTGTCTTCATACTTTAAGCTTCCAGTGTAAAATGTATGACTTAATGAATGGGTCCCATGGCTGTACCTCTCACAGTGGTGTCCGCTGGTGAAGTCTCTGCAGCCCTGGCACTCTCCGGTCTGAGGGTGGCAGAACTCGCTGTGGCCGTTACAGTGGCAGGGTCTGCACTGAGGGAAGCCCCAGAAGCCCGGCAGGCAGTGGGAGCACTGGCGCCCCGTGGCCCCGGGGACACACTCGCACTGGCCCGTGGCCTCGTGGCAGAATGCAGTGATCGAACCCCGAGGGTCACAATCACAAGCTGAGGGGAGATTTATTTTTTAATTATCTTGTATTATCCGTCTAATAAACATTGAAATGTATATCCATGCCTGTCACTTACGTCTGCAGCCGGCGGGGCTGAACTGAAACGTTGCCGGGGCGCAGTGGTCGCAGTTCCTGCCAACAACGTTGTGTCGACAACGACACTGGCCACCACTGGGCTCACACACAGCGCTGAGGGAACCCTGAGGGTCACACTGGCATGCTGGGAGATAAGACAAGGGAGAGGAAAGTGGGAATTCATGAGACTGTTGTTTTATATGTCGCCTGTTTTAATTAGATTACATTTCATATTATTTTCCTGCTATTTACTGCTTTTGTACAAACACACATTATAGACACACACATTAAACTACGTACCCATGGCTCCTTTGTGCAGCAGGGCAGAGACGCTGAAGATGTAGTCGTTGCAGATGTCGGTCAGCGGGCTCTTCACCACGCTCTGGCTGCCCTCCAGACACCGGTAGCGCTGGAACGTATCCCACGCTCCATCACCGTCAACCCCAACAAACATATCCATCTCTCGGACCCGGGGAATCAGCACCAGCTTCAAAGAGAGGGGGGATGGAAACCATGATAAAAAACTGGTTCAAGACAACCCTAAAACACTGGTGCTGAGGCATAAAAGCAACGTTTTCTCTAAGGTAAGACAGGGTGAGCAATTTATATAAAAAATTGTCACTTTGGCAGTGAAGGAATCCTTTAAGTATGTATTGTATGAAACTAAACGCACAGAGTCGATGAGTGTGTACGGGCTCTGGATGTCAGCGACTGACGAGTAGAGAGGCAGCGTGAGGCGGATGGTGTAGTTCAGTCCTCTCTCGAAGCACACCGGCCTCACCAGCAGCACGTGCCTGAAACACAGCAGAGAGTCAGAGTGTGTCGTGATGGTGTTGCTACAAAGAAACCCTGAATATGAGTAATGTTTGTTACCTGGATCCAGGTGGTAGAGAGATGGTCTGCTCGTCTCCGCTCTGGATGGAGTTACTGCAGTGAGCGTTGTAGTTCGGAGGGTTGAAGACCGGACGCTGCACTCGGATTTGACCCTGCTCCCACTGCTCTGGCAGCTTCAAACATACAGACACATGTGTCATTTTAATGTCTACAAGAAGATAACAACCACCATTACCTGGCTTAAATTAGAACCACAAATATTCTGTGTATGTAGGGTTATTATGGAAGCCTGAGAGATAAGTGAGAACCAAAAATATGGGGATCCATGTTAGGTCTGATTTACATTGTTTCTCTCCTATGACTTAAGAACAATTGAAAAAAAAAGATTTTAAAGGGGTTTTTTTCCAGGTGAAATATGTGTTTGTTTGTTATCATTTGTAGTTTTAACTGGCAAATACTTTTTAGAAAATATAAGAAAATTATCTCTCTTAAAAAATGTTTTGCCAATTTCTCATAAAAAAAAATAGGAGCCCAACATAATGAAGCTTAAGTTAAAAACACATTATAGCATTATAGTGTGTGTGTGTGTGTGTGTGTGTGTGTGTGTGTGTGTGTGTGTGTGTGTGTGTGTGTGTGTGTGTGTGTGTGTGTGTGTGTGTGTGTGTGTTACCTGTGGCTCATAGCGAATAAGGATGTCATAGTCCATGGACTCTGGGACGTTGTTGACGTTGAACTCCAGGTAAGCTCCTTCTGGAACATTAACAAAGCCCATACCGGTCCAGGTGGGACTGCGGTCCAGAGGGTACGGCCTCGGTACCACCGTCACACCCTGACAGTCACCACAACACGGATGTTAGTTTACATACATTTATGCTAAAATATGGTGTTGTACATAATGAACACACTCACAGGGCCGTGCTTGGCGTCCTCCGCCTCGTAGGTGTAGTGATCCAGAGCGATGAAGTAGAAGCCCGACTCCACCTGATCGCAGCGCCGGCCGAACATGTGCTCCCTGCACACACACTGCCCCGAGTGAGGGTCACAGCTGTGGGGGGGAGATAGGACACTTATTATGTTTTTCAGTATTTTTATTTTATATGTACATAAAAGTAGAGATATGTTTGTCTTTGTGCATCTGTTGTATTGAAATGTAGAACCGAGCTGCCATGCTGTACCGAACGATTACCACCAACACTGTCGCTTGGCAATAATAAAGTAAAGACATAGAATAGTAAAGAAGTAATAAAATATTTATCTATCTATGAAAAATGTTTATGTTGTGATTATCCTGGCGAAGATAATTGCAGTTTACAATATTATCTCGGTAACCATTAAAGATGAATACAAATCCTAAATTGATTTCAAAAGATACTGAAATCCTATTACCTTCAATTTTGTTAAAAGCTATTTATTTGTTGCACGGTTTGTGGAATATTCACTGCTAATTGGTCATTTACGGCATTCTATAAATCTGTTATTTCTTCATAGCTGCCATGAATAACAGGCCAAAAACAGCGGGATAACAGCAACAATCTTAATATGGTAATCATAAATGAGAACTTCCTCCATATATATATAGAAGGATGAATAAAAAAACATATGTACATGATAATTCCTGTATTTTTCTACTACAGTATGAGGATATTCATGATTATCCTGAAAATGGGAATTGTTCTATTAGATCCATGATACAATTCTACATCCTTCTATCCTAAAATATGTTGCATGCTGTCATCTACATTATAAACCAAACATTTATTGTAAAATAATTAAAAGTGATCTTTAGATATACCTATTATTGACAGCCCCGCCCTGGTCACAGTCACATGCTCTGCAGCCGTCCATGTCATTGGACAGACCCCAGTGCTGCGGCTAAAGGGAAAACAGACATTTGTTCTTACACATACACTACACATATGTATGAAAGTAAAATAGCTGACAGTTGTGTTTGCGCACCAGACACTGATCGCAGTTGTGTCCATCAACGAAGCGTTTGCAGGAGCACCTTCCTGTCTCTGAGTCGCAGGGGTTTCCTCCGGGCAGGGTGCCCAGCGGGCTGCAGGAACAAGCTGCCAAAACACACAAAGACACACTGAAGCCACAGAGTCAGTCTGACTACAGTCTATCTACAATTAACAGCATGAAGCTGCATTTTTACTTTGGTTTTCCTTTGCAATAGAATGACCAAAAATGACTCAATCTTAATTTGATGTCCACTTAGACTCACGCAGGCAGCCGTTGGGCCCCTCCCCCAGGCCGTGGTGTCCCTGCTTGCAGTGGTCGCAGCGCTCGCCCTCGACGTTTGCTTTGCAGCGACACTGACCCGAGATCAGCCCAGCGGCCACATCTGTGTGCGAGTCACACTGTCCGCCCTGCAGAGAGCCCGCCGGGTCACAGTTACATGCTGTGGAGACAGGAAATACCACATGAGGCATTGTCTAAAGATAATCATTGATGGTCATGTGAAAAGATTCATATATTTTTCAAAGGAAAGACAATATTTGCATTAAAAAAAATGTTTGCCCTGAGAGATATTGGGAGAGTTCTCTGAGAAAATTGGATAAACCTGAGGAGAATAAATCAATAAAAAAACGAAGAATTTAAACAAAACAAAAGCCCTACTTGGTTGTCAAAATTGTGGATGTCTCTTTTAAAATGATCCTTAAGTTGTTCCAAAAAACAGAAAATTATGTGAAAAATGAAATCTTGTAAAGAGGGAAAGAGAGGCTGTTATTCATTTTACTGCAACATTTCCATCAGTACTCCAGGTAATTCCATTTCAAATAACATAAGCTTTTGGAGTAGTAAACTAACGTGGTTATTTGTGAGTTAGAACCGACAAAAGCTGCAAAAAGCTGTGTGTATTTCATGTTGAGTCTTGTAAAGAGGCTGTTCTTTATGTACTGCACTATTGTCTCCAGTACTCCAGGGAATTACATATTAAATAACATTAGCTTATCTAGTGTTAGCATTACATCACCAGTAAACCATTTTTGAAAGAGAATGTTCAAAAGCTGTGTGTAATTTAAAGTCCTGCAAAGAGGGAAAGAAAGGGGGAGGCTGTGCTTCATTTGACTGCACTGTATTTCCAGCAGTACTCAGCAGGTAATTACAATGAAGATGTAACCATAACTACTTTCTGCTTTTCACTTCAAAGGCTGCCGCTCCAGGTGGTGCTTGTCTTACAGAGGAAGATGTCCTGGAGGAGGACAGCAACATGCATTTTAACAGAGTGTGTGTGTAATAAGTAGTGAGCAGCATAATGAGGAGGGGAGGTTACGCAGAGGTGACTTACGCTCGCAGACTCGGGGGTCCCTCAGGTCCCGGTTGGGGTGCTGGAAGTAGAAAGGTCCGCACTGCTCGCACTGCCGGCCCACCGTGTTGTGCTGACAGGCCTCACACACCCCCCCGCTCACGTTGCCCGTCGTCATGTACACCGCCATGTCGAAGTGGCAGGATGAGGACTGTTGGTTACACTCACACCCTGAGGAAGGTTTACACAGTTTACTTTAGTTTTTTGCCTTGTTTTCATCTGGGCTGCAACTAAGTAGAAAGTTCAGTATATAAGCGCACACAAATCTAAAAGAAAGTGAAAAATGACGATGAAGATATTTTGTTTCTTAACAAACAAATCAACATATTTGAAGAGTTCTCCAGTTCTTACTCTTGCAGGCGTGTGTGTTTCGTCCCTCCGCAGGTCTCCAAGGTAAATCATGGTAAAAGTCTTGGCAGTGCTCACAGTTCAGTCCCTCTGAGTTGTGATTACACACACAGCGGCCATGGACCTACACACACACACACACACACACACACACACACACACACACACACACACACACACACACACACACACACACACACAAATTCACAAAATTAATTTATAACAACGAAATACACAGCAGATGAAGACCAGGATATGCAAATCAAAACCTTTCTCTCATTCCAAGATATATAACCAGACTTATTTTAGATTTGGTTCCTAGTTAGTAACAAACCAAGCTTCGGGAATATTCAATGTGGTATCATGCAACAGTTGCTATACTAAAAGTAAGAATAAAAAGTATGTGATTTGGAACCCAGCCTCCATTTCTTTCTGACTTGGAGTATTTATTTGACGCACCATGCCCTCTGCAGAGCTGGGTTCTCCGTCGATGGGGGCGCACTCGGAGGCGTGACCGTAGCAGAAGCAGTTGCCGCGGACGACCATGTCGTAGAGGGCGTAGTAGTACTTCTCCGTCACCTCTTCTCGGTGGTCCAGCAGGTTGTCGCCCAGCGTGTGGAGCTTCACGAAGTTCACCCGGAGGTTAGTGATCTTCAGCATGTCTGCACACACAGGGGAGATTGAGTATTATTAACTTCATATTTTCTCTTTATACGTTTGCTTGTTTCTATTGTATGCCATAATTAAACGATAAAGGATTTTCCCCTAAAATATTTGGTGATTACTCACTTAAGTCAAAGTTACTGCAAAATGTTAATCATTTAGTTGCTATGAATGACATTTGGTGTGTTATATATACTGTCAACTGTATGTTTTCTTTGTATTTTTTAGCTTTAAAAAAGTGTTCTCACACCTTTTGTGTTTTATCCAGTTCAGTGCCTTACTCAATGGCATCCTTGCAAGTGTTTCTCATTCATTTCTAGGAGGCAAACCTTAGTTCTTTCTGCTGTTCCTCACACAACCACAGCATTCACCACATACTTAACATTCGGCCTCTGCGTGTGTGTGTGTGTGTGTGTGAGGGCCTCTCAGTCTGGACGAGTCACTCCAACATGTGACATTCCATGCAGAGCTCTTCCTATCTGACCTCTGGAAAATCTTCTCCAGGTAGCTGTTTACCTGGACTACACAAACGACTAAAATATTCTAAAATATATCTCAAGATTTAGAGCTCAGAGATCAGGCAAAACGAAACCCCTCGATGGATTCAGTTCAGTCTTTTGTTGGTTTTATCTTAAATGTATTGGGCACATTTTATCATACGGGTCCAGATTTCCAAAGTTTCTAGTTAGGAAACTGAAAATAAATACCTCATTTGGTGAGGATTAAAGGGAGAATAGAAGGATGGCGAATTAAGACCATTGTAGGTTAATATAAATTGAGCTTTCCTTTCAAGGATATCCCTCATTTCCTTAGAATGAACACGAAATTACACAACTCTATCAAGGAAACTTCCTGGAAATAATGAGTAAATAATGGGAATGAGCTTACTCTGTATTCTCAGGCTGTAGGGGTCGTCTATTTTGAAGACAGGGTCCAGCACCCGAAATATCACCTAAAAGAGCAAAAGAAAAACAGGGGAGAGTTGGTATGAAGAGCGATTTTGTGACAGGCTTATATAAATATAAACGTCCTATAATCAAATCCACAAAAACATTTTTTAAATAAAAAAGTGTTTTAAAAGCTCACCTCTCCCTCAGTGGATGGTTCGATGTCAGAGTAATGGGAGTCGCAGAGGATCTCGTCCACTTTGACCATCGGCCCTGAGGACACGCCGGGGAAAGATGTTTCACAGTCGTAGGCGAAGTAACGATAAACCTGCCACGTCTTCCCGAAGTCCATCGACCGCTCAATCACCATGGCAGCTGGCCGAAAAGTCTGTCAACAAATGATAAACCATGTTGTTTTACTGCTCAACAACACTTAACACTCACATAAAAGTGTTAGGAACTTTATAATGTGGTGTATCTTCCTGGCATTTCCCTACTAGATGTACTGTAGATATGTCATGTTTTTCATCTAAAAGGCTTTGATAGGATAATACTAAACACAACTTTAAAATGAAGTAATGATATCCCTGAAAGGTTGGTGGTGTTGATCTGTTCTGCTATCTAACACCAAAACAGGAAAGGGCAGGAAACACATGGACAGTGTATCTTTGAGTGTGTGTTTTTTTTATGATGTGGAGTATCTGGCATGAAGCCAGCTGGACACCATCATGGGCGACCATGTGAAAGCAATTTTTTTTTTTACAGCATCCCTCCCTCTTTCTTCTTCTTCTCTTCCCACCGTCCCCCAGAGACCACAATGATTTTCCACATTCCTCCACCACAGCTGTCCAACGCTGTGTTTATCTGCGTGAGTACGGGAGTGTGTAATTCATGTGTGTGTGTGTGTGTGTGTATGTGTGTGAGAGAAAGAGAGAGAGAACAGGCACCTTGAAGGTCATGATAAGATGTGTGAAGTGAAACTCAGCCTCCAAGTCCAGCTGGATGGTCACATTCTCCACACCTAAAGAATAAAAGGAAACACGCAGAGAATTGACAATTGAATATATTTCTCATTTCTCAATTGATTCTCATTCATGAAAAACTCCAGACCAGACTCACACACACTAATTGCATTTTAAATATTTACAGAGCCTTCCTGCACATGTTTATGCAGCTGAGGCTTCACACAAGAATCCAATAAATCTGAAGCTCTGATCTGGATTGTGTTGCACCGGATACTTTCACTATGTTTATGTGCAAATGTGGTATTATATTTTATTGGCAGCCAGAATATTTCCAAACACTTTACCTTATATGGCTGAAATCTTATATCATGATATATATTATTTCATATCTTGATAACAATATAAGTAAGGGTATAGCAGGTTTTCTGGCACTGCATTGAATAAATAATATGTATGAAATTACCATATGGTAACGCACATTTTTGTGCACTGCTGAGAGATTATATCCTTGACAAATTCAATTGTAATTTCTCATTTTTAGAATTTAAGTGCAACATAAAATATTGTAGTTTCTCAGATTACAAGGCAATGTCTTTAAATGTCCTGTTTTGTCAAAAGAATATTAATTTAATATGAAATAAAATGGAGAAAAGCAGGAATGTTTAAGATGCATGTGATACATCTAATGGTGTACTTGTACTTAAGTACAGGACATGTACAACCGTATTATTACTTAAGTGACATTATGCAAGACCTTTACATTATAATTGAATATATTAAAAAGTAGTATTGTTACATTTACTTAAGTAAAGTATTTAAATACTTCCTCCACCACTGTCTGTTTCTCGTTCTCACCGTGGAGCTCTGTCTCATTACACACTTCCCATCCAAACTTTAAACGCCTGTGTGGTGAGATGTTGACACACATCTGTTTCTTCTCCGCACACCTGTTCTCCTCAGCAGACCTGTAAGCCCCGCCTCCACGCTGTACCCTGATTGGCTGCAGAGAGTCTCTGTGATCTCCTGTCTACTCATTACTCCTGAGAACAGCCTCAGTCTCAGCTCACACGCTGTTCAAACATTTAAAACAGGAGTTGTGTCTCAACAACAGACACTTTTATTTTCCCTTTTCGTCCTCTGTCTCTCACCGTTCTCAGACTGCCACCAGGTCTTCAGACGGTTGTGGGCGAAGGTGGTGACCAGGTTGTTGATGGAATGGCTCCCTTGGTTTTTGTTCTCATGAAAAGGCTTCCTGGAGTCGCACAAAAAACATTTCTTCTCCTCCTGATGGACACAGACAGTGTTACAGCGTCAGTACACTGATAGATTTGCATTTTATTCACCCAGGGGAAAACATTTGAATACAAAGGTGAATGATATGCTGTTGCTCTTACTCTGGTTTCTCAATCAAACAGGATATTTTGATTGTGACTTCATCCAAAGAAAGCTTTAAAAAAGGATTATCTAGTTGTATCTTCCACTGCTTCACTATTCAAAGCATTTTGTTATTTGTTAAGGTTTTACAAAAAATATTGAAGCAGATTTTGATATATTAAATCCCATGCCAAAAGTAACCCTTACCTATTACATCATTACAAATACGACACATCAAAACATGGTAAGTACATAAAGGATTCTAAACAACAACATAACACAAACAAGAAAAGGAAAATAAAAAGCCCCTCTCTCTTTTTCCATTTTGTGACCTGTATAACATTTAATTACATTTTTTTTTTTAATTAAAGAAAGCTGGGGTTTTTATTAAAACATATCAAATGTTCCCCTCTTTCCTACCTGCGACTAATGATTATTTATATTCTAAAATCAAATAATTAAAAATATGTATTTCTTCTTTCTTGTTTTTATCATTAATAGAAAGCTGCTTCTGTTCAGTTGGGAGTATTATTGCTAATACACTGGAGAATGTGGGAGTACATCTGAGGTGTCCACATACTTTTGAACATGTAGTAGTTGTTAATTCGTTAACAATACATTACAATTGTATTTACCTGACGCTTTTATCCAAAGTTACTTACAATGAGTGCATTAAAACATGAAGAAACAAGCTCAGAAAGCAAGAAATGAAAGAGAGAACACGATCCAGGGAAAGTGAATAAAAACCTAAGCTGTACTGTGTATATATAATGTCTCGGTGAGTGTGTGATAATAATGTGTTCTCTGCGTTTGTCAGCAGCAGGAGCCTCGCCTGCAGATGGTTTGGCATGGACACAAGCTTTACTCTGTTTCACACACACACACACACACACGCTGAAATCTCACTATATTACAGCGTGAGAATAAACAAGACAAGTTTCTCAATTTCACAAGGCCCCTGCCAACTATGTCTGTGTTGAAATGTGAGCGGAGTCTCCAGTGGCTCCACTTAACAGTGTTTGGTGGAAAAATGCATCCTGCTTCCTCCCTCCCCCCCCCCCCCCCCCCCCCCCCCCCCCCCCCCTTCAGCATCACGCAGCTCATACTTGAGGACTGTGCTCATCCTCAGGAAGCTCAGAGAAGCCCCCGCAGTGTGTCATTTTCATAAGGACACCATTCACACAGCGAGTCGCCACAGGGTGTTTGATAAAGAGAGAAAATCCCCCCGTCCACAGGCACACAGGGAGGGATTGTGAGGCCACACAGCGCTTATTGTGGAGAGGAATGTCTGAACTCCCACAAGACAAGACAGAAAGCAGATACTGTAAATCTGCACACTCCCACACAGAGGCAGGGCTACAACTATTAGCCAGTTAATTGATTAGTCGATTGATTTGGATAATCAGTTAACCGTTTGAGTCATTTTGATAAAGTTTGCATGACACAAAAGCTTCAAAAGCAGAACCAACCAGAAGGAAATGGTCTCATTGTGTTGTTTCCTACTTCAGATTTTGTTTGTAACAACAGAGCAAGTTCAAGGACAGTATGGACTCTGCTTCTTGTAGATAAACCAATAAAGCAGGAATGAATTCTCTTCAAATGATCTATTTATACTCTTCAGCAGAGTCAAAGATCACCAGATCTAAGTCATGCACGGTCTCTATATTTCATGCTTTATGTAAGGTTTTGTAATTATATTTATTTCAAGCAGACTTTAGGTATGACTAAATAAAGAACCTTGAACCTTGAACTTCAAGTCTCTTAGAATCATTTAGTTATACTCTCAAAGATTCGCATTTGTTTCACCAGAACATAACCAGGAATGGTCTTTGAATTTCATGCTTTAATTAAGAGTTTTGGATCCACATGTTTTTGGATAGAAAACTGCTTTTATTACTTTATTTTCCAGACTTTATTTAGGAAAAAATATATTTTGCCCTACATTTTGAAGGACAAATCAACATCTTACTCGTGACACCCTGCATGGTTATGTGACTGATATTAAGCGCAGAGTTTTTCTTCCCAGCATCCTCACTGTTCTTACCTCCAGATGTCCGACGATGCAGAAGCGCCCGGGCTCCTTCAGGCCGCAGGTGGAGGTGACGCTGAGCTTGTGCGCGCGGCCAATCAGCAGGTCACCTGTGGCGGGGTAGCAGCTGCCCTCGGTGCAAACATCCGGGAACTCTGGGAACTGCTGCGCCCTGACGGAGGTGCACAGGGCTGCAGGGAGGGAAACATACAGCTGTTAGTGGTGATGGTTCCAAAACATCCTACATTATATCTTCCTTTACTTTCAATTATAAAACCCAGAGAATCCAAACTTTACCAAATGGATTCTGTTTAAGATTGAGCAATACAAAGTTATTTCTTTATTACATTATTCTAAAATTACAAACCTTTCAGGCTCAATTCAATAGTCAACAAAGTAAAATGGTGTTGATACAGTATACATGAAGTAAAATAAACACTTTACATCAAACAAAACTTTTAAAGAATACAGTCTTGCTTAAACAAAGAGTGATGTTTTTTTTTTAGCAATACAAAGTTGTATTAGGCCTTTGAGATATGATTGATATACTATACAAATCTTACATGCTACATAGTAAACAATGTCAAAACATGACTTATGTACATGTACACAGTAGGCACATATGTCCTGTATTAACATGTTCAAACTAAGTGTAAAAGTTTCCTGCAGCAGCCTTATCTTTCCTCATCTCTTAAAACATGATATAATAATCGTTTGCATATGGATATCATTACATGCGTTGTGGCTGCAGACTGTTTTGGCAGCCTGGAAATGTTAATTCAAACCAGAGTGCTGATAGCATCTCAAGAAGTTTTGACATATAAACAAAAACTTTTTAAATAAAACTCACCCAAAGTTGTTATAAAGAGGATTATAAGCGACATTTCCACGAGCAGTACATTGACAGCACGTCTTGTCGATGATGTTGATGATGATGATGATGATGTTGATGCGTCCTTCAGTTAAGAGAGTCAGTCAGTGTGTGTGAGTGTGTGAAGTATTAAGTCAGAGGGAGTCTTCTTGTAGAAGTCCTTATGTATGGAGTGTAGTGAGTGCCCAACATAGACCTAGAGAGAGTATGGAGTGTGGAGAGTGCCCCAGCTGACTGAAGAAGACTGCTGTGCATCATTATATGGCAGCAATCAGCTAAAAAAAAATTAAAGAAGTATTAAAGTGTTTTATAAATATCACTTAAAGGTGGGGTAGGTCATTTTGGAGAAACCAGCTCGAGTGCGCTATAATTTGAAAATACACAACCGGAAAAAATCTGCCACTTCCTTACAGAGCCCCTCCTCCAACACACACGAACACGCACATGACCAATGAGGGCACGAGATAAGTTTGTGCACAGATGGAAGGCTGACAGGCAGGTAGGCCATCCAGTTATTTTAGCCGGGCCGGGTAAAATGATTGGTCGTGCTTTTTACAGTACTACGGCTTCCACAGATTAAAAAATGTTTATGTATTTATTGTCAAAGCATTTAATATATTCATTGCTATCGGGATGTTAAGAGCATTCCATGGAATATAACAATAAGTGTTTCTGAAATAAATTACATACCCCACCTTTAAGTAATAGAAGTAAATGACAGAACAATAAGAGTAAGTGCCCAGCATTCAAAAAGTAAAAGTAAATAAGTATTAGCATGAAATACACTATATAAGTATTCAATTCCGTATTTCATAATAATATATCTATTGTATTACGGGATTATAATTGTAAATGCATGTACAGTATGTGCATATGACCCTACATGTAGGTGGAGCTAATTTTGATAGTTTGCATATTGCTGAATAAAATCATAAATACATGATAATGTAATATAAAACAATGAGATACAATTTATCTATAATCTTTTATTAGAAAGTATATTTTAAATATAATTTGGGTGACTGATCTTTCATTCAGAGGCAATTTAAATTAGTATTTGACATTTAGATAAACACTTCAAAAAAGATTCCAGAGAAAGACAAACATAAAAACAAGAAATATTTTAGTTTGAGCCAATCTTTTTTGGTGGATTTCCCAAATAAATTCAGATATCTGGATTATAACACATGTCGACACTGCCACCTTGTGTTATTAATGGAAACTACAGCTATAAAGACCACCACTCAAACTCTGTATTGCCTTTTCATGTTTTATACGTTGTTTGTTAAATGTTCTTATTCGTTACCTCGATCTTTGATAATAACATTGGCTGTACACATCAAGATCCACTTTCTACGTAATGTCACATTCTAGTGGCTGCTATATCCAGATAAAGTAACAGTCTTATAGATTGAAGTATCTGTAAGTCTGGAAACCGTTTAACATTTCTTAAGTGTCTACCAACAACAAGAAATAAAGATTACATGCTGTGACATTTATATGTATCATTGGACAACTATCTGCAACAGACTGTAATATGGGTGCTTTATGTATGTATAAGAAACTGATCATAACAGAAGAAACAACGTGGACATATGGAGTGCAGAGTAGTATAACACCAACTAAAGTATAACACCAAAAATATAAATCTTGATATAACGAGAGCTCTATTACTTCGTGGCAAACATCTGCATCTCATGCACATCTGCTTTATTTTAAAGCTTAAACTTTTCCTCCATAATTATATATAAAGAGAGTCAGAAATGTATCATTTCTATTTATAAATGCTGAATGAACTAACACCAGAGGTGTCAAATTAAACTCATTGAAATGGTGTTTGATGAAAAGCCCTCAGCATGTGTCCAACAGTCATTTCCACTTCCTGAAGATACAGCTGAGAACATTCATTTATGTTCTGAAAGGCACTTTGCTCTACCCTGTAATCCAGGTGATGGAAGCAGTGTGTGTGTGTGTGTGTGTGTGTGTGTGTGTGTGTGTGTGTGTGTGTGTGTGTGTGTGTGTGTGTGTGTGTGTGTGTGTGTGTGTGTGTGTGTGTGTGTGTGTGTGTGTGTGTGTGTGTGTGTGTGTGTGTGTGTGTGTGTGTGTGTGTGTGTGTGTGTATATAGCGCCTGTCATGGGACGCAATTCTTGATGGAAGAATTGCGTTTTTTTCTTTCTGGAGGCAGATTTCTTCTTCTTCTGCAGTCGTTAAGAATTGTAACGTTTGGTATTATTATCAACTGAAACCAGAGCAGAATCTGATAACAGGCTTTTGTAAAACTCAATTAAAAATATCATTAAATGGCCACTAAAATCCCCAAAATGTCCTCATAGCTGGTTGTAGATTTTTCACTAAATTGAGAATTAGAATTAAGACAGAAACGGGGAAATGAATAAAGTCAGAATGTAAGGTCGTGCAGGACGTAAATCTGGACAAGTACATTCTTTTTGCAAACATTTTTACTTTCATTTAGAAATTCAAACTAAACATCTCCCTCCTGTAAGTTGTTGTTTTTCTTTAACTCATGTCTGACCCTACTTTATAGAATGTGTTCCTGTTATGTTATTGCAAAGGTAATACTTAAACACACATCCTGAGTTTCTCTCTCTTTTATGTGCAAACTGCAGCATAAAAGAGTTAATTGTTCATTACTGGATATGCATCGCTGCATTCTCACGTGGGAATCTTTTTGTTCTCACGGGACTGATGAAGTTGCCTCGAGGCACAACTCTTAATTGTCCTCTATTTAGAAGTAGGTTGCTTTGGATTCTTGACATATAATATGAGCTTTACTTTACTTTCAGGAGAACTGACTCTCAAAAAAGGTTGTTTGTATTATTTGTTGGTATTTTCAATATTTCTTTTTCTTTGGCTGTGTTTCTAGCTGTACTGCATCTATTAAAAAAAGAAAACTTCTGTCCCCACTTTCCTTTAATCCCACTCAATTAACCTTTACTGTATTCTGGCTGAGCTGCAGATATGAAATAGATTCAAGCGCCTACATCTTTCAATTTGCAGGGATTTTAAAGCACAAGACACACTAAAACACACACTCCCTCAACAGCAGGGGTGAACACACTTCTCGCAGTTTCTTTTCTCTCTCCTCCCCTTTCTTCTTGCCGTCATTTTAATCCTTCCTCCATGCTGAGAGTTCAGTGCAGAGTGGAGAGAGGAAAAAAGAAAAAGGGAAACACAAAAAGGACCCGATTCCTTGTTATTTTTTCATACCTGTCTCGTTCTTTAATTCTTCGTCCTGCCATTTGTTTGATCTTCTTCCTCTGTGGGATAAGGTAAGACATGGGATGTGGAAAATCCTCACCAGCCACCAAGAACAGCAGCAGCAGCAACAGCAGCAGCACTGCAGGTCAGAAACAATGTGATCATATTTCAAATGGTGTTTATCTAATAGCATATAAGACATAATAATCATATAGTTTACATAGCACCTTTGAAAAGATTCTGATTCTAAATCAAAGTTACAACGTGCTTTTAAAACATAATTTGATCATTACGTTTTGTTTAAGAAAATGCCAGATGATAAAAGTGAGTTTTAAGAAGAGATTTAAACGTTTTTTTGTGCAATATTAGAGAACATAGGAGATGATATAAAAGATTCAAAACTTTTGAACGACTCAAGTCATTTAGGTAAATTGTTCTGTTACATTTTGCTCTTAAAGGCATAGTCAGGGATTTATTTAACCATATAAAGCTGATTGGACAAACCCATACCTGTTTTATGTTGTTGACAGCTTTGCTAACACCCACCACCTGTCTAACATTGTTTCTAAAGACACCATATTCTATCATTGAGTACACTGAGTAAGTGGGCTTTTTTTATTTATATGATATTCAATGACTAACAATAACAGTCAGTGGAGGATGGTAGCACAGTAACAGGTGTAAATGTACTTTTTAAAATAATGTGAAAAGAAATATTAAATAGTAAAGTCATTTACACACTTATTCATTTTATACATCTGTCTGTTTGAAACTTCAGGGCAAGCCGAGTCTTCAACAAAGGTGTAAGTTCATTTTACTCAGACACATGCACACACACGCACACACACACACACACACACACTTTTAAGAACACATTTGGATTTTAAAACGTGTCTGTGTTGTTTGACCTTTCTCTGAAGTTTTCCATTAACATATTCAATTTGTGTGTGTGTGTGTTTGTGTGTGTGTGTGTTGACAGATTAGAAGAGTCTGTGCCAGAAGATGAAAAATGGAAGTGAGTCATTGAATAGATGTTTTTAGTGCATAGTCACATATTCTGTACGTTTATACATGAATGGATTATATAAAGTATATTTTGCATTAACATTAAGGACAGTGAGTTTGTGTGTGTGTGTTTGTGCATATAGGAACTACGGAGGTGTGTATGTAGGTTTTCCTACAAACCTGAGTGACATTCCTGCAATACACATCGGATCACTCAGAGGTAACACACACACACACACACACACACACACACACACACACACACACACACACACACACACACACACACACACACACACACACACACACACACACACACACACACACACACACACACACACACACACACACACACACACACACACACACACACACACACACACACACACACACACACACACACACAAAATCCATTAGAGATTTTAAATGGCATTGGGCCCCATGCAAGAACCCAAAATGATTCCTTCGTATGTGGCGCATTGAAATGATTTGACCAAATGTGAGCTTTCACAACATTTTTCAAGTTTATAGTCAGCCACTTATCACAGGGGAACATTTTACTTTAAAAAGTATTGCCTCTAATGTTTAAATATGATGGGTTTAAAAAAAGTGGTTGGGTCTGATTTTTTAAATGTGTTGAAGGCAACATGCTTACGTGCCAGTTTAATACATATCTAAATCCAAATAAAACACACACACACACACACACACACACACACACACACACACACACACACACACACACACACACACACACACACACACACACACACACACACACACACACACACACACACACACACACACACACACACACACACACACACACACACACACACACACACACACACACACACACACACACACACACACACACACACACACACACACACACAATTTCCTGTTGAGTCTCCAGGGTCATGAGAGCATGGGAGACAGAAAACACTGACGACCACTTCACAGTCGGCACGTGTTTGTTTTCCTTTTATATACATGTATGTACATACAGTATACATAACATATACATATATTCACACAAACTGTGTATAGCATTTATATTTTGTTAATGCTACACATGCATTGAATTGTTATGAACGACAATTTATTTTCCAATAATGCCGTAAAGCTGTCAAAGGATTTATTAAAATCTTTCATTTTATTAGTGCTTCACGTGCATTTAATTGAATGTTTGATGTGTGTGTTAATTAATGAAACTGTCGTCCACAGAGCACGACTTGTCGTCCCTCGGGAGGCCGCTGTGGAGGGACGGATCCTGATTTTAATGAAGAGCAGGTGTGTGCGCTTTGCTTCAGTGTGTGTGTGTGTGTGTGTGTGTGTGTGTGTGTGTGTGTGTGTGTGTGTGTGTGTGTGTGTGTGTGTGTGTGTGTGTGTGTGTGTGTGTCGACCTCCAGTTTCTCTTTGCTGTTTTCTCGTTAGTGAGAGCTATAATGCCACATCAGCGGTTAAAGGGCCGTGCCAGTGTTGTTGCTTGCAGGCTCCAGAATTAATTAAACATTTGAATAAGTACATTTGAACTTATTTGGTATTTTGATTGTATTTTAAGCAGATTCCATTTACCACTAACTGTTTACATCTATGGCTCTGAAGCCATAACTTTTTTTGCACATTATTAATAATCTTTATAGTATATATTTGTGTTTCTATTTGCTCTCTTTAAATCCTTCAGGATAAAGCTCAATGTTATATGAACTAATTAACTATCACGCACTGTAATGTGCTTTTGTTCCATTTCCGACCAGTTAAATAAATCCCTTGAAGTCAATCCTGCTGCTCTTCTTTATGCCTCTTAGTGAACTGAAAGACGGAGAAGAATTAAGAAGAGGAAACCCTGCAGGCGTCCTTCAGTTTGCCATCAGAGACTCACCGAGTGATGAGGAGCCGCTCTCATCTTCTCTCGCTGCTTCGTCCTCCGTGAGGACTGTACTGGGATCAGCTCCTCCTGGTTTTGCTTGCTGTGGAGCCTGCTGTAAAACAAACTGGTTAAAGACTTTTGGAAGCAGATGGACTCATCAGACAGTGACAGTTTGCAGTTTAAACATATGAAGGTGCTTAGATAGTTGGTTCCACTTCATTTGACCTTATTGGCTTGTTGTGTATCTGCTTAAGGAAACACCAGCAGCAGCTGTTACAAGAGGCAGAAGCTGTGGTAACTCTCCTTGTTGAGGGAGTAATACTGAGTTCATCCAAATATGTAGTAGGACTAAATGTTAAATATAAATAGGGATAAGTGTGGTGATATTCAGTCAACAAAAATCAAGTGTCAGTGTATCCCAATCCTCTTCTTATGTGCTTCACAGCTCTATTGTTGTCAGAAAACTATGAAAACCACACCGATGAGCCACACGGTTGCACTGGTTGGCATTTACCTTCATCATCATGAACACACACTGTATTTGTATTTTGACGGCCTGCTTCAATCCAATGTGGAATCATTTGCTGCTGAAAATAGTCCCTAACAAAAGCACTAATGACCAATATTTTACAAAATGACTTTAGCCTTTTAGGAATATACAAATATAGATCAATGAGCTGTTTTCATATATTAATTGTACGATGTCGATGTTCAATAAAACATTTTATTTAGGGAGCATGTTTCTGTAAGGTTTCCACAGTATAATACCATAGTGATGAAGGCTGGATTAACGTTTAGTACTCACGTGTAGCTTGTTTTGTTTGAAATGATAACGTGCAGACTCTTGGCGTCTCAAGGACACAGACAGCAGTAAGTGGCTCCTGCTGTGAGAGGACGTCAGACAATCATCTCTCCTTTGGGCATTTACACAAAATGAAAGCTGTATGAATGTTTTTGAGTCTACCATTTGTGCTCAACGTGAACCCACCTGTTCTCTCCCAAGGAAAATACCTGTTGGTTTCTTAGGAAGTGGCTAAAAGAAAGCACATTATGTCACACACAGCATGGCTCTGATGTTTCTCAATTTGATTATTTAACAGAAAAGATAATTGAAATGTATTGTATATTGCAGCAATTTGTTCAAGTCTGTTCAAATCCACCCAAATAAACCACAACCTGCAAATGTCTTGAGGTTGTATTTCAACACATGTTTCAGACAATTTTAATTAGGAACACATTCAGAGAATAGAGCTTATTAAAATGACTTGTTATCCTTCCTTCTCACCACATCAATACTCAACCCGCTACTGTATAGTACACATTCACTGTATTTGAGTTAATGTAAAACAATCTATCTTAATATTAGTCTTGCTCTGTGATGCTGTTGTGGCATTTCTGCACAAAAATGTCTATGTTTTTGTAGAGGTTTTGTTTTTTACTGTCTTCAAAATGTTTTCCTTTTGAGATGCGAAAATGTGTAAGAAAGTAAATTATTTCCCCTGAAAGCTGCTTCTCTTTTTGTTTTCAATCAAGTGATACTTTTGCTGACTTTTGTTTAACCATGAAATGTAAAAGACAAATAGAACATATAAACGGCAGGATAAAGTGAGGAACAATGGTTTATTGAGCAATTATTTGAACCAGCCCAAAGAGAAATACATGAACAAAAACAACAGTGACTAAGGTTGTATTTGAAGAATTAATATTTGAGATACATTGTAATGTTTTCCAATAAGTAATGAGAAATTGCAGTACAGAAATTCTGAAAAAGATAAAAACGGTGTCACTACTGCACAGCTGGTTCAACAGCTAATACTTACAGGTTTAGTTTTTAAATATAAGTAGAATTTCCCAGAATACATCCCAAAATATGTGTTATCTCTCTCGAGGTTGAATATTCAAATGTTATTAGTAGTATAAATGTTATGGTTGAAAGAAAGCTTTTCTGTTGAAATGTAAAACTTTATTTGGTTTAAGAAACTAAAAAGGTTCTGCTAAGGTTATCTACTTCACAATAAAGAAGGAATGTTTTAAATAATGAACCACAATCTGTCAACAAAAAGGAACAAGTCACAGGTGCAATAATGAATGTAGGGCGGAAGTGAACTTAAAGTGCCTTGGTGAATAAATGGTTCGTGCATTGCTTTGCAAACTGAGGTGTGTGAGGTTTAGAGGTTCCACTCAAGCTGCAGAGGAATGTAAGGCATGTGTGGTATTATAGTATAGAAAGGCATTAAGTGTTTATAAAACAGTAATCCTGCAGCATGTAGGTGGACGAGTAGAGGGAATGTGGCTCACCAAAACCTTCACATGGAGCCCTGACTACCCTTTCTGATGACCACTTCCTCTCCTGACGCCAGCTTCCTGTACAGCTGCGACAGTTCATCAGGATGAGGCGTTTTGGACTCAGGCGTGCAGGGAATATCGAAGTCTGACGACGCCTGAGACTCTGAGAGCTCTTCCTTGCTCTCCTTCTCCTGAGTATTTATCCTGCAGTCTTCATGTTGCTCAGGGCGGAGGATCAGCGTGTCGGGGAAATACGAGTCCTGGTTCTGGGAGGAGTGGTTCGACAGCGAGGCGGAGAGTGTCAGACTGAAGTTTCCATCGTTATCTGGGGTTTCCTCCTCCTCACTGAACAGTTCTGGGGTCTGTGAGCCCGTCATTTTGGAAGGGGAGGGGCTGGGGACAGAGCAGCAGGATTGTAATTGGCTGCTGAGGCTGTTCTGGCTGTCAGGAAGCGTCTCCGTGGTGAAGAAGTCCTCCCATTTCGGAGGATGTGAGGAGCCTGCAACCTCAATTTTCTCAGCTTCCTCTATCGTCTTTTCCACCTCATCCTGACATAGATTGTTGTCCTCCTTTTCTTTGTTATCCTCCTCTTCCTCTTCCTCATCCTCCTCTTCACCATTGGACTCAGTGCAGTCTGCGTAATTGCGTGAAACAGACTGCGTGTCTGTGACTGTCAGAGGAAAAGACTCCTCTGCAGACACAGGGGGCGCCGCTTCCTGAAGAGCTTTCACTAAGGATTACAGATAAACAATAAACATTTGTTCATAATAAATCATTTAATAAAGTATTAGAGCCATTGTTAGGCTTCAATGAAATGAAGACACCATCATACACCACATTTATACATGCACCAAATATAATCCCCCCCAAACATTAAGGGGTTAAAATAACTACGCACCATTTTTTATTTCTTGGTTCAGCGCCATCTTCTTCCTCACTGGTGCCAGATCCAGCCCGTCAAACAGCTTCTCATCGCTGTCTGAATCTAAACAGAAGAGAACAGACACTCAATACTTTAAAGGTCCCATGTCATGGCCATTTCTACTGATCATAATTCCATTGTTGAGGTTAGATTTTAGAATACATTTATATTGTGCAATTTTCCAAACTCACATTGGTTTCTCATACAGCATCTCTGTATAGTATGTGTATTCACTCTCTGTCCTAAACGGCTTGTTGGAGCTCCTGCCCCCCCCCCCCCTCCCTGTGAGCCCAGTGGCCGTCTGCGAGACAGCGAGACACAGCGAAACCCAGCCCGAAACACACACACACCCGCAGCCTGGCTGGGAGTTTGTGTGTGTGCCCAGGCTGAGTTCCACGGTGTCTCGCCGACCCCACACCAGTGAGCCAGCTCACAGTGTCCCGCTCCTCGCAGCAGCGAGCCTCGCAGTGTCCCGCCGAGTGTGTGTGTGTGTGAGGAAGTCCGCGGATTGGTCCAAACGTAACGTAAACGTAACGGCTCCGCAGACCAATCTGCGGAGCCGTTACGTTACGTCACTATACCCGAAATACGTCACTATACCCAAGAAGTAAACAATGGAAAAAGAGAAATCCCCAACGAGGCGTTCTGGGGCAGCATAGACAGGTCTTTTCTGTGTTAGAGTTTTACTCGCTACAGGGTGTACTTTGAGGGTTTGTGACTCTGCAGACCGTTTACATGCATAGAAAGCTACATAACACACAAGGGGACGGGTAATAACCGGAAAAGCATGACATGGGGCCTTTAAGTTTGTTGAATGACAAAACTTTGTATAGCCTCCACCTATTTGTTTTGCCCATTATCTGCTGGCAAGTCATCCGTTCTCCTTATTATTAGGGATGTCCCGATCACCTTTTTTTGCTCCCGATCCGATTCCGATCATTTGATTTTGACAATCTGCCGATACCGATTTTTCCCGATCCGATCTTTATGCAATGCATTAAGAGAAAAAAAAGGTAACAGATAACGGCTGGTCATCCAACGCGATGAATTCAGCTATCTTGGCTGTTATTCTTTTGGCCTTTTCACTGTTCTGGGGCAGTTTCTCTTTCCTTTTAAAAGTCTCTGAAAGTGTCGGTTGTTTCAGTGCCGTTACCTGAGTGGCCGCTGTGTACTCGTCATGTTGTTGTTGGTGTTTGTATTAGATTGGTCGTGTTGAACGTAGCTCTGTTCTTTCCACCATGCGGAACCTCCGCCTTGCAAACATTGCATCTGGCTGTTACACTGCCTTCGCTTTCAATTTTATAATACTTCCAAACTCCTGACATTTTCTCTGTCCCGACTCCCGAGTCACCAGCTGAACGTAGCCTCTTGTTAGCTTACTGCTACTATTAGACACTGCGCCCACTCTGTTGCCAGATTTGAGAGAAATAAGCAACCAGGTCTATGAAAACAAGCCCAAAAGAAGCAACACATACATGATGTTGTATCATTTTAAACCAAAACTAAGGCCTCAGGATGACTTTAAGACGTGAACATGGTCATTTTTGTTTTGTAACATTAAATAAAATAAAAATATTTTATATAAAAAAATAAAAATAAATAAATAATAATTCCCGATCCCCGATTTTTTTCTCCCGATTCCGATCTTTTGAAAATCACGTGATCGGCTCCGATCCCCGATCACGTGATCGGATCGGGACATCTCCACTTATTATATCTTCGGAATATAATTTGCTGTACCAAAATAAAGAACTTCATTAGATGCACATTCACTTTTAACTCTATTGTTATTTTTCTCACACACACACACAGGCCCGAAACACACACACATGCACACACAGGACCCAGACATGCATTCATTGGGCCGGCGTGTTTACCAAGGAGAAGTTATTGGGCTTCAGGGGCGTCAAAAAGGAAAAAGGGCCGGGGTCGGTGCTTTGTTGAGGGAAACATCTTCATCAATGTAACCTGGTATCTCTAACATATCCAGCTGTAAGAATGCTCCTACTTCTCTTTGTGGTTTGTTTTTGAAAGAGAAGCACAAAATGAAGCTTTGATAACAGAATTTATTATTTTATATTTTCAGATGAAAAGTCCTCCCAAACGTTCAGCTAGCTTCCATGAAACAACATTTCATATATCAATTTCCACATACTGTAAACCAGCATTGAGGCTAAGGAAACTGTTACAGATGTCACATTTTGCACCTGTTGTGGTTATATAATGTATATGAAAGTGTGTGAGTGTGTGTCTCTCACCATATGTAGGTCGCTTCACCATGCAGCGTTTGAGGGCTCCCAGAGGTTTGTATACTGTCGCTGCTTGATCCGACTGGTTCCTGCACATCAGCATCAGCCTGTTAAAATACAAAGTGTCAACAAGTGTCTGGCAAATGCAATAACAACTCAGACTCTTACAACACATCTTAAAATAGTTTTGGAGGTTAACGTGTTATATCAAATCTTCACTCACATCTGTGTGACTTCAGTGAGTGTGCGACCAAGAGGGATGACACTGGGGTAGATGTTGACGGGCTGGAGGTAGGAGAGGAAGTCTTTCAGCTGAAATCAGAGAGGCACATACATTTTAAAGCACATTATTTCAAGAAGAAAATTAAGAGATATAAGCATTGTAAGCATCTGTAGTACCTCTAAGTAGGAGGAATGGAAACTGAAGCACGCTCTGAAGGAACTTGCTCCTGTTCTGGAATAAAAAACATAAAAAAGGCAAGTTTAGCATCCATAGATTTATGTTGAATTCTTCTTTCAGTGTCTTTTTTCACCAAGCACTTTAATTGACTGCTAAAATGTTAATGTATCATGACAAGCGTTTGTAATTGAACAAATATTCTGGATACATCTGAAGTTGCTCTTACTTTATGACAACGTTTGTTTTCCTCGTCCTCTCTCCGAACCACATGGTGGATGGTTTGATGCTGATGATTTGAAGAGGGGTCCCGTCAGACGCTGTGCAGCCACACGGCAGCCGGCTGCCGTGGAAAAACTCCTCAGCCTACACACACACACACACACACACATGGAGCAGTTGAAACGACACTGACTCAGGATTATAATTTGTTTTGAATAAGTGTCAATGACAAAACATTCAAAAATACATTCTAAAATGAATGGCATGCAATGGGAGAGGTTATCTTATGGGTTTTATTGAAACTACATGCACTGTAATAAATACCCTTATCTGTTGCTTGTTTTTTTATTAGCACAAATGCACCGCCCTTCTTTCTCTCTCTGTGTGTGTGTGTGTGTGTGTGTGTGTGTGTGTGTGTGTGTGTGTGTGTGTGTGTGTGTGTGTGTGTGTGTGTGTGTGTGTGTGTGTGTGTGTGTGTGTGTGTGTGTGTGTGTGTTTATGAGAGACATTAAGTGGGACCTTAGGGTGTCGACAGGCATGGATCTGCGTCCTGCGGTCAGTGGTCACGTAGCTCAGGAGCTCCGGCATCTTCTTGAACATCTCTAGACTGTTGACATGGATCTGAGAGTAAAATAAATATAAATGCAAACATATAATTGTCCACTGCTTTAGGAGGAGATGGCCACACCTGCATGTTTGGATTTGTGCATGAAAGGATATTATGGAAAACAGAACCATGTTTGCGCTACCTGTGTGTTGAACTCCTCTCCCAGGTTGGTGAACAGGTATTCATATCCATATGCAGCTTTACAGTTGAGCCACACAACATGATAAGCACTCTGACTGATCCAGTTTCTAACAAGCTCTGAGATACCGTCCAGACACACCTCCTGCACACAGAGAAATTATAAATTACATTACAATCATTGCATCTATGGTTCAAATACATTTTAAATCAAAAACAAATGAACCATTGTTAGTATGAGTTTTATCAACAATTCCTCTTTGTACTTCATAGCCAGAGACCATCCCAGAAACGTACCCGAGTGGGAATCTGGAAAAATCGTGGGTCATAGAACGTTGAGTCCAGATAAATGCTCTGAATATCCTTCACTCTGAAACATGAAAGAACAGTGTCACACATAAACTGTGATAAGGCAAAGGTGACAAAGAAGAGGGAGAGAGTGTCTGAAGACGGGGTTTAGGTGACATTTTTACATTATCCAATTCCTAAACTTTTACTGTCTTGTTTTCCTTGTTACTTTTAAGAAACTTGAAGAGGCAGAAAACTGTGAAGATGTTCATCACGACCGACCTGCTGCCAGAGTGCAGATGTTCGATTCTTGACACATCTCCAGATGCAAACCTGAAGTCTCCTGTATACAACACGTTCCCCTGAGAACCCTCAAACAGGAACCTGCAAACACACACACAATTTCTGACTTAAACAAAAATAAAACGTTTAACATTGTTTGAATATGTTTTTGCCCTGACAGACCTGTATTTTTAAAATAGCCTATACATATGTTACATTTCAAAATATGAATTTGTATTAATCAAATCAGACAACTTTCTTAAAGTCTAAGACAGTTAAGGTTCAACTTACATAACAGAGCCGGGACAGTGTCCTGCAGCGAGCAATGTGACCAGAATCTCTTCTTTCTGTCAAATTAACACCAGAAAGAGAGTTACAGAAAATCAAATAGGGAAACACTTAAAATTAGGAAACTAAATCTACATGTGTGTCTGAATGACTACAAAACAATCCTCAGTTTTTACCTCTCCAGATGCCTCATCAACCAGAGAAATCTGAGTGGGACTCTCCAGCTCTAATGCAACCTAAAACATGTAATTTTACCAGGATAAAAAAAAAAAAAAAAAAAAAAAATGATGTTTTGGGAAAAGGGAAAAAACCTCTAATTTTACCAAAATACTAGAAAGCAAAGCAGAGATGAACATGACATGAAAAGCAAAAAATATGTTCTGACACACAGAGAATCAACTTAAGGTTGAAAAACGTCTGTCACAGGATAAATGCTCTAATTATCACATGCATACACAATGAAAAATGAGAGGAATAAAGGTAACTTACAATGTATTCCTCCCAGAAAGCGTACCTGGGATTGTTCAGGAGAAGTTCTTTGGTCACGAAGGAGCAGTAAAGTCTAACTGTACGACTATTAACCAAGAGAGAAAACAATAATATAGCAAAATATAAATGATATCTCCCCCATTTAGTTTATATGAGTTACAGTATGTGTCCAAGTAATTTATTTGTGGAATTCTTTATTTATTTTCAGTTTAGCAAAAAAGCTTCATCATATAATTTTGCATCTGGCATATAACTTAAATTATCCATAATGTAACAAAATACAATATTTTCCACTACATTTTAGTGGATTAGAAGCAGAACATTTAAATACTAAGGCAAATTACAAATACCTCAAAATGTACTTCAACTACAGTTAGGGTTAGGTATATAGAACTATATATATATAACTAACTATATATATGTATATATATATATAACTATAAAAATAAAGTTGCCTTTGCCAAAAAACTTCACCTGAACTGCAGTTTTCTCCTGAGTATCGGTGCTTTTAGTCCTTTCATATGATCTGTCAATAAGATAAAACAGATAAACAACAACGACAACCTGTAAATTGGTGTTATATGTCTCTGTGGATAATGAATTTGTATCCAAACTTCCATTAAACACTAATGGTTTGTGATGCTAGCTGGCTGCCAGGCTCACCTTTGTGGCAGTGGGAGAGGAAATATGCCCGGGAATGTAGGTTCTCCCGGTCGAACCGATCCAAAGACATGGTGGGATACTCCTTCATTCGACCTGCAAATGAACTCATGTTTATGCCAAACTGTTTTAGTGGTATCTGGTGAAATTATTGTAATGTTATGTCCAGCGGAGAGAGCATATTTTGCTGTCATCTCCAGTGTTTGTCCCGCCCATTCATTTCAGTTCCTCTTCTTCGTCGTTTATTTAAGGACGATTCAAGTGCATTTGATAAATATTACCGCCATCTAGTGTCCGTTTATACTCATTGGTGTTCTTCTTGAATTGAGCCTCTGCTGTTAATATAGTTTCACACTTTTCTTGACACATGCTTCTCTTTTAGGGAAAACCATATTAACAGATCCAACAAAACGGTCTCAGAGTAGTCCTTTTATGTATTGTTTTGCTGCTGAACGTATTGCCTTGTCGTTTGGCGCCATCTCCTGGAAGCTTTTGGCCGTTGTCCTCCAACACAGAAGAAGAAACCTCACGGTAACCAGGCAACCAAAGAAAAGCTAATAAATATCACCTCATGCTAACTGACGTCCGAGAGAAACTAGTTTTCCAAACAAATGTAAGTAAACAGTTATCAGTATTTTATATCAAGTAATTGTAGAGTAATGTATGGAAATTGAACTGTATGAGAATGTAAGATATTTTCAATGGACGTTATAAAAAAGTAGAGGTCATAATATAGTCTTTGTTGACAGCTAATGCTCGAAACTCTATTTAAGAATGTTGTATTTAAAAGAAACAAATCCAGGAACACAATTTACTTTTCTTTTTAATATGTCACAATGCTTAGTGCCAATTCTTAAGTTCGGCACGCATTGTAAAGCATCACTTATTTTTACTGAAATGTCACTTCAACACTCACAGTCTGACTGACAAAATGCGTCAGTTCCGTCTGCCATCTGTCGCCTGTAGGATCATGTTAATGTCTAATTAGCCTCCTCATCTTAACTAAATGTTTAAACTCTTGTGCATTGTTGATTCCACACGTGGTTTTGATGATTCTAAAAGAAAAAATCAAGAAATTAGCCGAATATACATTTTCATAATCCCTAGAATACATGTTTGTTTTTGTGTTAATCCAATAAAACCAGTCAGACATGAGATAAAGGAATATAAATCAAAAGGTGGTATGGTAATATTCTACTGCTCCCTCTTAAAGTGTAGACACATTTTTTTAAACATTGTATATTTTTAAAGTTATTTTACAATGCTGTATAATATAGTGACTGACATACACACAAAAGACAAGAAAAACAGGATGGAACAGAGTGATAATAAAAAAAAGTGTAACATACAATAATAATGTAAAAAAACAATACATAAATAAGGATAAAAACAAAGGAAGCTGAGCTATTGTGTATTTACATATTCAATAATCTATTAGGTCTATTTGGAGCCCCTCAATTGGTATTTTATTTCTCTAATTTAAGAAAGTACATTTGGCCTATATGTCTTTCGATCCATTGAGCAAAGACAGGTTGGTGTGCATCTTTCCGGTTAAACACATTTTTGTTATAACTTGTCACTCTGTTTAGCAGAAATGTAATAACTTGTGCATTTTGTAATATTTCCAGCATCACCACCATGTCCTTTACTACTGATAACAACTCTACACCAAAGTCCATGAGCCGAGCCAAAGGATGGACCGCAGAAATAGAAAACCTTTTCAGATTCCAGCAGGCCGGCTACAGAGATGAACTGGAGTACATACAAGTCAAACAAGGGTCCTTGGTAAGTATAATGATAAGAATGTGGAAATGATTCACAAATAGGATCACTGTCATCTATTTTTTTCTTTATCGAAACATCAAACACAAAATGTTTCTTGTAAATGCAACCCAGGAACAAATGTGCATTGTGTCAGGAATATTGTGCAAACAAATTAACTCATATTAGACAGATAGACAATATAAAAGGTCCTGATTTTTGTCTAGGACCATTTTTAAACCATTTAGAATTTGGTAAACTTAAAACAGATATCATTCTCGGTACATATTATTGTTATTAGTTTGTTGTTGTGTTCATTGGTACATTTAATGGCATATCACTTGTGTCACAAACTCTATTTTTGTTTGTTTATATGAAGCTTCTGTTCTCCCTAATTGACAGCATACTCATTTATTTTCATTGTGAACAAAACACTTGTTAGCATTGTGTCCTTTCCTTTTTAATGTAACAAAACATTAGAGGAACCAGGAGTTCCAGTAAAATAACCAATTTTAAAGGATGTTGATCTTTTTTTTCTTTCTGTCTCAGGTTGATAAATGGCCAGAGTCCGGCTTCGTGAAGAAGCTCCAACGTCGAGACAACACATTTTATTACTACAGCAGGAAAAGGGAATGTGAGGAACGTGACATCAACAAAGTCAAAGTGTATGCATATTAAAAGGTGTTCTGGCCTCCATCAATATAATAATACAGCCTGTTGACACACTATATCTCAGATTCACCCCTGCCGAAAAAGATGACCTCTGTTTTCAAATAAAGGATTTTTTAAACAGCTGATAAGATTTTTTTTGTGATCATCTTGGTGGGTGATTATATTTTTTGGACCAGTGCATTTTGTTTTCCACAATGTGAACATGATTTTCCTCCTGCATGCATGGTTTGACCAACGCCATAGTTCACTTAAAAGTCCCTGCCTACTCACTTTCAGTATATGATAATAGTTTACAAGAAGACAGAAGAGGGCTTACTCTGTGTTTATGGATACTTTTTAATTATTATTCCCCAAACATGAGATTTTTGAATTAAGTTATCCTGGAGTTGCAGTTGATTCTGAATAGTTAAAAACAAATAAGGCATGTTAAACTGTGTGTAGGATTTTTTTAATGCGATCAATGTAATGCCTTCAGTTATAATTACATCATTACAGTAACCAAACATGTTTTTCTTACTGTAATAAGCTGCAGGGTTTAACGAGGAGAGATGTTATGCCCACTCATGACCTGTTTAAAAATGTGATGTTTTATTTTGCTGGGATTAAACACGGCCTGTCACACTCTCCTCATGTGATGCTAACATGAGGGGTGAGATTACACATAGAGCCCCCACTGCTCTCAGATCTGTTTTTTTCTTCCCCACATCAAGGACATATTGCTTTACTTAGCTGCTTGGTTAATGAGAAATGTATGCTTTATTAATTAGAACGATAGTTTACTCGTGGTGTTGCAAAGAGAAGTAGGCCTATACCATTTGAAGTGACTGACTCCTGCTGCACAGACAGCCCTGCAGACCAAGGCAGGTGAGAAATGCAAAATGACATTACTTACATTACATGATAAAACTACATCAATGTTTCAATAATCATTCTCAATCATAAGGTAGTAATCATCATTTTATATTTTAAAATGTATCAAGGCATTTTTTGGATCTTCGAAAAGTTAAACTGTTAGCTGTATGTCTATTTTGTATACTTAAAAAACTGTTGTGTGGACTTAAACACCATGAATGGTGAGTTACACATCCACCCACCAAACTCCGTTCATGATTTTGAAGATTTAATGTTTTCTGTAGTATTGTATGCATAAGGTAAACAAACTATCTGGCTCTTAAGGTTATTATTTAACTATGTTATAATTCTTCTTGTTGATAATATTATTATTTTCTTGGGTTAAATTCAATGTAGTTTTACAGGAAAACTGTTCTTTTTTTGTGTAATTTAGAATTATAGCATCCGCAGTTTAAATAGGTTACTTTCTGAATGAAGTTTGGCGAGCTGCGTCAGTGAACCTGCCATACAAGCCCTGTCGGCTCAACAGTAAACTCGCCTTTAACAGCTTGAACTGAAGCTACCTGGCTTATTCCCTTTAATTTATACTCGACACTATTATCAGAAGTTATGTTTCCAGTGGAGTCAACACGGAAGCTGTAAGGTAAGCGAGCCAGTAAAGTAAAATAGTAGAAACATTAGCTTACAGCTTCTTCTAAATGTCTTATTTATAATGTAGTTCTGGCAGGTTAGCTTAGCATCGTTAGCTACCTGCTTTAGAGTTGGCCTCGTAACGGGTAAAGCTCAAGTTAGCTAACACTACAGAAGGTAGCCTTAATGGTGTCGTTTATATTCGTTATTTTATACCTGACTTGTAGGATGAACTGATATAGTGTGTAGTTTCGGTTTATTCTATTCACTTAACGGTAACGTATGCTTAGGTTGCTATTTGGCTATGACTTACAAGGCTAACAAGCTGTGTATGTTAAAGTTGAATGTATTTTCTTACCTATTGCTGGCAAGGTACGCCATCATTTACTAATCAAGACAATTGCTACTATAAATTGGTAGATGACACAGACATTGTGTTCAGTTGTGTGTTGTTGATATTCAAGTGTTTTGCTCCAGATTTAATCTCTGAACATCCCAACAACATGCTAATAGTGTTATGACTGGAGCAGTACAATGTCTTCTCTATATCTAAAGCTTTAAGTTAATTTACTAATCTATATTTTCTCACGTCTATTCCTTGTCTTTCAAGTGCTTAGTACCGACTGTCACTGCACCTCGTTTTGTGGATAATATGGGAATTAACCAATTTTATTATCATTATTTTACACTGCAAAACAGTTTGAATCACATGCCAAACACACCCTGACCCAGTGAGCCTGCAGGGTATCTAACAATCGATACAAATCTCAAGCTGTAAAGTCATACAATTATCTTATCTCTAAATTGTATTAATCACGTCTTATTTTCAACACAGATCCTTCATCTGATTTTATTTAGTTATTTGTTGGAATTAGTTGTACAGCTGTTAAGATGAGTTGATTTATCAGAGAGTAATATAGTTTCGGTTTCTGAGGCATTTCTCTGAACTTGTAAATGGCATTTTTCCTTTCATAGACTATATCACTAATCAGTTAATCAAACACACAATCCCCACATAAATAAATTATGAAAGTCTGAATAAGTTAATTTTGTTAGATGTTGGTGGTCTTGTAGTGGACAAGTTGACTTGTCTTTAGTATTGACCTGATGCACACCTGTTTGAAAAGAGCTAAATTATTGATTTGTTTTGATAAAGTCTCAAGGTTTTATGGAGGTACTATCAGCCCACACATGCCTAAATATTTGTCTTCCTAGCTCAGTTAAGTCGTGGGTTTTCTGTTTAAGAAGCCTAGTGAATCACAAGGCTCTGGAGGAATGTAGCTTTAGGCCAGGTTTATGCCTGGTTATAACGAAGCTCTTGTTTTCCACTGTGGGCTTTTTCTGCTGAGAAAGCTCTGCAAGGGTTTTATTTCCTTTCCTGCTGCCTTCTGACCCAGAAAGAAAGCAACCGCAGCTGCCATCTTTGAGAAAATGGGTGTTTTCCCTGCATAAAGAAGTTGTGTGAAACTAAACAATGTATTATCATTTCCAAAAGTGTTGTAATCCCTATCTCCTGTAATCATGTTTCTCTGTTTCTGTAATCAGATAAAGAAACGTAACTGTACTTCAAGGAAGTTGGGAAATCAAACATCTTAATATAAAATAGATTTTTTTACAGCTTGTTTCAACAATGTATTGCTTTAAAATGCCTCATGGTGGTTTCCCCCTGGGCCTCTTTAATACTTGGTGGAAAAACTCTTCAAATACTATTATACGCGTAGTGGTTTTTGTGGGCGTGAGAAGAAACTCAGGGTGGTAAAAGTACTTTGACATCCTCTGGATGTTGTTCGGTTTAAAATCTCTTTAAAAAATGTAATGGATCCAAGATAAGTAGTACAGGCTGTTCTCTTTTAAGGTCTCTATTGTATTGGGTAAAAGTTCAATCTTGGATGTCATGTCGCAATGTCCATTTTTTAGCTGATCTGGAGCTTGTGGTGAGAAAGCTTTAAGAAGATTAAGGACATCACCAAGACAGAGATTCACATAAGATTTCAAAAACTGATATTATGATTAATTAATACAAAATAGTTGCTGAATAAAAGCACTGTTTTTATTGGGGTTTAAAGCAGGCTCAAACTTTAGATTAACTAGACTGTTAAACAGAACACTATTATTTTGTTTACATTATAGCTGAATCATTATAAAGTTAAACTTTGTTTTGATTTCAGCTTCCTCCTTTAAACCACTATCATCATCTTGCTGTTCTTTTTCTGTGAGATGGAACTGACTTGTGGTTGTTATCGCACCTGAAAAAAGAGGAAGTGAAGATGATAAGCTTCAATAAGAGTCTGTTTTCTTTTGCGTTTTAATCATCAGCGGATTACTTCCACTTCCACGGTGTGTGTATGTATATGTATATATATATATATATATATATATATATATATATATATATATATACCGTTTCTCTTAGAGAGTTTTAATGCTGCCATAGTAATCCAAAACTTGAAATATATTCTTCGTCTTTGCATTTTAAGAAGCAGGAAACAGCATTTTGCTTTTAAATGACCTTATCAACTGAATGATATGCAATAGTGTGGTTTATAAAAATGTCTGCTGATAAAATCATTGTTTAATTGAATTTTGGTTCAGTTCAAATGAAATAAGCATTTTAAAATCACACTATCTAAAGGTAAGCAATAAAAACCTGCACTAAAAACAAAAATAATAAGAAATGGAAATGAATAAAAACAAAAACAATTGTTTTGTGGATTAATGAAGGAAGTTGAGTATACATTCTATGTGATACTCATAAACTTAACTTCCCTGCAGCCGTACTTTCAACAGTGATTTTGTGAACTCTTTATTGCTTTGCCAGAAATAATAAAACATGTATTTCTTTATGGCTTACAAGAAAGGGAGGAAGTTGCAGGACATGATGATGATGATGAAAGAGAGCTTTTAGTGTCTGATTGTGCACTGCACCCTTTGTAAACATTTCCTGTTGTGATTTTGTGCCACAGATAAAGAATCCCACCCACCTGATGATCCGAGTCTCTCCCTGATGTCAAACCCACTCTGCTGACGCCGTGCAGCGGGATGCAGATGGAGGCTAGCTTGTGAGCTAGCTAGCATGCAGCACTGGCCCGGGGTCTCCAAGAGGAGGCGCAGCTGAGAGGGAGGGAGGGTGCAGAGAGGCGGGGGGGCGCTGCAGAGGGTTTGGTGTCTGCAGAGCCAGCCATGGATGACTTCAGCACCAGGACGTACGGCACCAGTGGCCAGGACAACAGGCCTCTGTTCGGGGAGACCTCAGCACGGGTAGGAGCCTGGAGTGGGATGAAAACATTAGAATCAACAGCCTTACTTTATTGAACCCGGGGGGGGGGGGGACTTGGATTTTGGAACAGTTGCTTCATTTTAGAATATTATAAAATAATATAAAAAGATTTCCTGAATGTAAAGAAGTAAACATTTGCACATTGTACTATATAACAACAATACATATGTAAAAATATGTATGATACAATATTTTTAGTGTTTTAATGTTATGAATAATAATACATTACATTAGGCGTACCAAGAGTGTACCCTGGTGGAATGGTGAATGTAGCAAGTCCATTAAAGACAGAAATAAAGCATTCAGGCAACTCAAACAACTCCATTCTCAGGAAGCTTTGAATCAGTATAAAAGGGCCCGGGCTATAGTAAGGAGAACAATAAGAACGCAAAAACGCACTTTTTGGAGGCAATATTGCAATAGTATTGGAAGAGAAGTACAGCTTGCAGATGTTTGGGGCATGATTAGGAGAATGGGGGGAATTCGAAGGAATTATGAGTTGCCAGTTTTGAGCAGAGGGGACATAATGGCTGTTACAAACTTAGGAAAGGCGGAACTTCTAGCTCAAACATTTAGGAAAGTTCATAGTTCGGATAACCTTACAGAGGAAGCCAGGCAGTGCAGAAATAATACACTAATGGAAAACCCGAGAATATTGGATAGAGTAGAAGTGTTAGGGGATCAGTTGGACCTGCATTTTAGTATGTTTGAGTTGAGAAGAGCAATTATTAGTGCTCGTCAAACCACTCCTTGGAAAGATGGTGTTTGTTACAAAATGTTGGAACACATGACAGATAACACTCTAGTCATTGTGTTAAGGTTGTTTAATAGGGTGTGGGATTCTGACCAACTTCCTTCAGTGTGGAAAGAAGCGATAATAGTGCCCATCCGAAAGCCAGGGAAAGACCCTTCAGATCCATCTAGCTACAGACCTATTGCCCTGACATCTCATTTATGCAAAATTATGGAAAGAATGGTTACAGAAAGGTTAACATATATCTTAGAAAGTAAAGCTCTGTTGTCCCCATATCAAAGTGGGTTTCGTAGGGGTCGGAATACAATGGATTCTATATTGTGCTTAGAATCAGACATCAGGAAAGCACAGACCAACAAGGAAGTAGTGATTGCAGTCTTCTTTGATATTGAAAAGGCTTATGACATGCTCTGGAAGGAAGGACTACTAATCAAGTTAAAATCATTGGGAATTGGTGGTAAAGCATATAATTGGGTTATGAATTTTTTACTGGACAGGAAAATACAAGTAAGAGTAGGTGCAGAGTACTCAAGTGTTTATGCTGTGGAGAATGGTACTCCGCAAGGTAGTGTATGTAGTCCGTTGCTGTTCAATATAATGATACATGACATTTTTAATCAAGTTCATCCAAGTGTGGGAAAATCTTTGTATGCAGATGATGGGGCTTTGTGGGCAAAAGGTCGCAATGTAGCACATGTTGGAAAGAAAATACAAGCTGCAATAGTTGAAGTGGAGAAATGGACAAATAAATGGGGATTCAAACTGTCAGTAGCTAAAATGCAGGTCATTTGTTTTACAAAACGGCATAAAATTGCTCCTATATCGTTAAAATTGTATGAGCAACCTCTTGAACAGGTTAATACAATAAGATTTCTTGGTGTTTGGTTTGACGGAAAGCTAACATGGAGCAATCATATAGGCAAAGTTCAAAATAAATGTAAAAAGGTCAACAATGTACTTCGGTGTTTGGCGGGACAGGAGTGGGGAGCGAGTAGATCATCACTTCTGAATATATATTGGGCACTCATGAGACCTGTAGTAGATTATGGGTGTATAGCGTTCATGGCAGCAGCAGAATCAAACCTTAAAAAACTGGATGTCCTACAAGCTCAGGCCCTGAGAATATGTAGTGGAGCTTTAAAAACATCTCCAGTATCAGCAATACAGGTGGAAATGGGAGAAATGCCTTTAAGGATAAGAAGAGTTAAGTTAATGTTGGCATACTGGGTAAACCTTCAGGGGCATTGTGATAGTCATCCTGCGAAAAGTATTTTGAAAGACTGCTGGGAGCACAATGAGTCACATTTAACAAGTTTTGGATGGATTGGTGATGTTAAAGCAGCAAGTATAGGTTTGAATAAAATACAGTATTGCCCCACAGTTCCAATCTCGTCCATTCCACCCTGGTTATTCCCATTGCCAAGGGTAGACCTCAATATACAAAGGGAGTTGAAGGAAAAGAAAGAACTACTACCAGTATGGCGCATAGTCCAGAATTATTTTGCAAGTAATTACTCAGACTCAACAATCATATTTACAGATGGCTCCAAAGATCCAGAGACAGGGCGTGCAGGGGCAGCAGTTTATATCCCAGTGAGTAATACACATATAAAGAAAAGGGTAACAGACCATGTGTCAGTATACACGACAGAGTTGTGGGCATTGGTATTGGCATTGAAATGGATAGAGGAGAAAGAAATACATAATAGTGTAATTGCATCGGACAGTTTTTCAGCATTATCGAGTATACGATCAGGCAGATCTTCATTTAGAATGGACATAATAAATGAAATATTTCTAATTGTATATAAAATGCAAATCAAAGGCATAGCAACTAGTTTCATCTGGGTTCCTGCTCATGTTGGTGTGGAGGGTAATGAACAGGTGGATATTCTGGCCAAACAAACACTCAGAATTATGAACATAGACATAGAAGTTCCACTTAGCAAAGCGGAGGTTAAAACATTCATACATAAATATGCACAAACAACATGGCAAGAACATTGGGACCTTAGTGATACAGGAAGACATCTTTATAAAATGCAAAGGTATGTGGGGGATGGAAGGAAGGTGGGGTTTAAAAGAAGGGAGGAAAATGTCATTTCTCGGATGAGAATAGGTCATACAGGTCTCAATCATACATTGAGTAGAATAGGAAAGCATCCAACCGGAAAGTGTATACACTGTAGCCAGCCAGAAACTGTGGAACATGTTTTACTGATTTGTGGGAAATATAGTGTTCAGAGAGGTGTGTTTTTCCAGACACTGAAGAGGGCAGGATTCAGTGACTTGTCGATGTCGGGGCTGTTGGGGAAAACATCAGGCAATATTTATTGTGAGATTATTAAGTTTTTAAGAGAAACTGATCAATTTAAAATAATCTAGAGTTTTGGTTCTTTTTTGTTTTGTTTTGTTTTGTTTGTTTGTTTGTTTTGTTTTTGTTTGTTTTGTTGTGTTTTATTTCTTTTGTTTATTGTTTTCTGGATAGTCTCTTGTCCACACTCCAGTCCAGTTGGTGGTGGTAATGCACCTATAAGTTGGTTTGCCAACCGCCAATAAAATCTAAAGAAGAAGAAGAAGAAGAATTGTTATTTGTTCCTACTCGGCACCGAGTTTTGCTTCCCAACTGTGCTACACGTCCCGCACCGCCCCGCCCCCGTCTAACAGTACAGAAAGCGGCGAAATGCATTTCCTTAGGAATCGACAAGCAGAACCGAAACTAACATTTCTAAACGAACAATGGCGGACACGGACCATTTGCGAATGAGTTCTGCCTTTTGTAAAGTGAGTTTATCAATAATTTGTCAATAAATGAGGGCTAAAAACGTCACTTGTCCGCCGGACAAGTCAATTGAAAGATCTACTTGTCCGACATTGTAAATAACACGTCCCGGACGGTGGGACGTGTGCTTTTTCGCACAAGCATATGTTTCTTTCTGGCTTCCCTGCCCTGTCTGTTTAACAAATGTAGAACTCTAAGGAATACAATATATCAGGCTTTAAATAAACAGACGATGCAAATGTCTTATAGAGTGCAAATCTGATCATCTTTTATAAACGTTCTCCCTTTCAGGATCGAATCATCAACCTGGCTGTGGGGGGATTCACGTCTCTGGTTGTTTTAGTAAGTACTCATTATTGAATGTCCTTTTACCACTTGCATATGTAGATGTTGCTCCAAAGTAAAAGCTTGAGAAATCACCCAAATATTTTTGCAGCGGCTTACTTAATTATTGTAAAAATGTGAATGTAGCTGTGTGTTCAAGCAGCTTTTTCTATTTGTATCTGTTCTTAATGACTGTAGTGAATGTGTTGGTGATAGTAGTGTGCAAGAGTATTTCTTTACCATAACTTTAGAACTGCAGTTGCAAAGGGGCATTTACTGTATGTGCATCTCGTTGGAATGCATAAAGCGTTTTATTTAGCTTTAGATTTGGTAGGGGGTAGGGTTGCTTTTAAGTCTGAATGGTTATAACTGATCTGACGTCTGTACTTATTTCAAATTCAAATTCCTACATGCTGATATTATGCATCTTTTTTAAGTTAAGGTTTGCATACATTCTCTGATCTTTTTAAAAATTAATTTTCTATTTTCCTCATTGAACCCATTTATAGTTTTACTTTCAGCATTAAAGTGTAACCTGTGCCACGAGTTCTACACATGTAACCACACGAGCAATGTTTCGTGTTTCCTGCTCTCTGAAAGAAATGTGGTTATCTATTTTTGGATGCTGACGTGTGTTTTTACTTCTCCTTCTGCAGACAGACAGTGTTTCTCCACACTGTCTGTCTGCAGAAAATCAACTTACACACAGCTCCAGCACAGCCCTGTCTGCTATTCTTAAAACGAGCTGCGTTCTAACATGCATCCTGTTAAACAAAATACGTTTTACACTATGGTTTTACATGGTTAATGTACATCACCTTTACATAGAAGGTCTAATAAATAAATACTGCAATTAAAGTGCAAAAGTCCTTCAGTAATAACAGATAGATGAAACTGTAAATGCCAAAGATGTTACAGCTGAAAAGCTTGTTTTTTATTCAAAAGCTTTTGATTATTTAGACTCTTTTTGTGTTAACATTTGTCCTTTTTGTCTTGCAGGAGACTGTTATCAGTTCTTTTGTGTTCCCCTCGTTGCCTCCGCGACCGCTTAATGTCTTCTTTGCCGTGTGCATCCTGTTAGCATGTGGATCTAATATAATGCTGGTAAAAACACTATTTTGTTTTTTATTTGAAAGGCTCATTAGTTCTTGTACAAATGATAACTTAAGTACATAAACATAGGTAATGTAAAATGACTGCCCTTTAGATTTTTGTTAGATGTTTAATGGGAATGGAAACACTAAATAGTGAATCTTAAACTTACTTTTCAGATAAAACTTTCAGTAATTTCATAGGTTTTTTCTTTAAATTGCTTTGAGGCGTTGCAATCAGGGCTGAAACAATTTGTCAATTAATTCATCAAAGTTGACAAATCATTAAAATCCTTTTTATCCAGTAAAACTTAACCGATTCTCAGAATGTCAGGTGCATGTATTTATGAACTTTGCTGCATGTATTTATTTTATGTAATTGTTTCTATTTATTGAACATTTTGTGATTTTTGGCTAAAAATTCAGATATCTTTTTCACTGTTTTCAGAAATGTTTAGACTTTATTATCAAATAATAATTTTAAAACTAATTTGGTGAAAAATAAATGATGTTTAAATAGTCAATATGAGCTGCCTTGCCACTGAAAGTTTCTTGTAAAAATGTAAAAAATAAAACTGTGAAAAATAATGTTTTGTGGCTTAGTGATGTATAACATTTCTACTCAAGCCAAACTGCCATTATAAATCAACCTTTTCATGTTTCTCCCTGTCAGATATACTGGTACCGGCAGGGCGATCTGGAGCCTAAATTCAGGAATCTGATTTACTACATGCTGGCGTCCATCCTGCTGCTGTGTCTATGTGCCAACCTCTACTTCCACGATGTCAGGTAAAGAGGAAGAGGAGGAGGAAGAAGGGAAGACATGGCCTTGACACATGAAGGACTACATGGACAGCAGGGCTCATCTCAATCTAACTTTTCCCAGCTGACCCGCAGCAAACTGGAGATACTTGGACCAAAACCAGTGAAGCTTCTAATGGTTCCAGCTGGAGGAAAACTTGTCAGACTTGTTGGTGCTGAAACACAAAGCACTGAACACACACACCCACACACACACTGTGTTACAGTGTAGAAATCATGTACTTATAGAGGCCAAAACTCTGCCTGGAGACACACTGCTGGAGGGTGAAACAGGTGTGTCTACATGCTCATTGATGTCATTTCTTTCTCATAATAACACACTCTTAAATTCATGCAAGAAAACATTGTGTTTGATATCATGATGCAAGAGTTAAAGGAAAAATCTACCCGTTCATCTGGTTTTTGTAGGTCATATCTCTTCTGTGTCATTTTGAACTTGGTATCTTATCTAAGTTGCTCATTAACTAAATGAATATCTTCAGAACGTTGGAGTATAATAGTGAAATTGTGAATACAGTCATTGATGGATTTCTAAATGAGTCAAGGGCCCCAATGGTCTTCACCTACAGAATGTATGTATCATGTTCCTCTAAACTCCAATCAGATGCCATCTTTTGATTTAATGGTGCATTCAGGGTCAAAGAATATTAATTCATATGAACTTGACAAATGAAAAAGCCAGTGTGAGGTGCAAATGCTGGAAGCTGAGACGTGATATCTCCCAAATCTGTCGTATATACAAAAACGATAGAGTATGTACTGCAAACATTATCATGTCGAAGTTTAGGGTAGCAACCAGCAAAAGAAGCGGGTTGTTATTTCGATCATTCCAATAATTATTAAGACTATAAAATGTCAGAAAATAATAAAAAATGACCTGAGAAAAGGGGTCATCTTTGAACGTCTGAATCGGGGGAATAATTTTACAGAAAGTGTTTGTTTGATAATTGCTTTATTAATTAATTAATGGTCCAAGTAATGGATTTTATTTATAAATCAACTAACTATGCTTCGGCTTCTCAACACATCAGTAAATTGTTTATAATTTCCACTTCAATTCTTGCATTTTTGAATTGACAAATTTCATCTGAATGCTCCATTATAGAATCTCTGAATCTGTGAATTACTATATTTGAATTTATGCTATCAAAATTGATTTTTTTCCACATACATTTTTGCCTCATTTGCCAACTGTTGTTTTAAAAAATGTTAAACAGGGTGGGTTTTTCCTTTCCGCAGAAAGTAAATGATGAGCATGTAAACACTCCGCAGCAGTATTCAGTACTGTAGACTCTAGTAACAAACTAGCTAACAAAGCAATAGCACAAGCAGCTTCTGTGACAAATATATGCAACACTTTGTATGTTTTATCTTTCTCTGTCACTGCTTATCTGATTATCGCTGTGGATTTAATTCATTTTCCACTTCTAAGAGGATTTCTTTAGAATTGAAATGCTGAATTACACCGACTCACTGCCAATCCTTGCACTAAGTATTGGTACACACATTAGTCTAAGCCATGCACACACAGCTGTAGCACAAATGGGAACAATAATTGTTGCTTTACACTGAATTACCCCAGAAATTTAGTAACTATATCACATTGATGTGTCCGCCATTTATATTTTTGCACTAATTATTCTGCCATTCACAAATCTGAGCTGGGTTTTTTCCAGTAGTAGCTTTCATTTTGACTGTTTGATTCGCTGTCTCTTGTTTTGCATTTAAATAAGAATTATAATCATTGAAACATTCTGTATTTTAGCTCAGAGCCAACACAGTGTTATAAAGAGGTTTGTTCATGTTTTTGCAGGTTAGGTAAACACTACGGTTTACAGACGTGACCCTGAACATGCAGACAGAATAGTTGAACTAAAGCCAGACTTTGTCTCCAAATGTAGCTCAGCACTAAAGTTGAGTGGATTTTGGGACAAATTCGTTTTTCAAGTACACTTTCAAACTTTCCCAAAGCCCAATGTGATGATTTTCAATTATTACCTGAAGTCCAAGACCAAAAATTCACATTTGAAAACTGGAAGCCAGATAACCGTTGTCATTGCTTTAAAGAAAATGGCTTGAACAATTAAACAGCCGTATTCCCACTTTCTGCCAAAAAACTAATTCTGGTGTCATGTTTGGTCACAGGAAATGTCAAGTGTCAAAAGTTGATCCTAAAGCAAGATTTCATCAAGAAATGCCATAAGACTAAGTGTTCCTCTGAATACTTTATAAAGTGAAACATGAAATGTATCAAGACTTCTAATGTTTTCCAGCTTTGTTTCTCCAATGACAAACATCTTAGTGCTATACAAACTGAGGAGTCGACCTCACCACAACTTTAGGATTGTCAAAGCCATGCATTTGATTTATTTCATTTGTTTTATGGAATAAATAATCCTGTACCCTGAATGCCTATTTGCTTCTCTCTCACTGTGTGCAATGATGTTTACAGCAACACGGATGAAATGCAGAGTTACAGACTCTTCTGGACTATTTGGCATTTAGATGATTCAAATGAGGGCCTGCAGATTAAAAGGCCAGTTTTGCATTTAAATGTCCGTGTAAAGTAATAAAAATAAAATAAAAAATGACTTCATGTGGAAGCCAATATTAATTTGCATGATACTTTTAGAAGTATTTTCCTCCATCAAAACTAGGACATGGATACTGTAAAGCAACTAGCTCAGTTTGTTTTGTACTTTTGAGAAATCTCTTACGATTTAGTATCCACATTAATTGTACTCCATCTTCCCTTTCTGCTCAGTAAAATTACCTCCCACCTACAATTTATCACAAAATATCTGAGTGGCACCAAACAGTGGTTATTCGTTAATTTATTTGGCATTTTAAGGATACATTTGAACTGCATTCATCAAAAAATATTTGCATAAAACTCCACAGTTCTGCGTTTATAAAAATCAAAATTCATGTAAATTCAGGCAAACATAAAATACAAAGTAAAACCAGTTAGCTGCAAAATAAAAAGCCTGTTACAGATTACAAACCAACCACAGGCAATGTTATACATATTTTACATAAATTGATCCGATACTATTCTAAATTCTTTCTTCAACGTCCTCCAGAGGGCAGCAACGTCTTTAAAAGTAGTGCGGACATGCTCTCTGTGAAACTGAAAAGTAGCACATTTATTATAATTGGTACTAGAATAAAAAGTGTTCAATTTCCCGGGCAAATTAATTACATTTGTACCCAAAGAGAAGAAGAGCAAACAACTGAAGAGGATCCATACTGTCGCAGAATGGTCATCCTGTATGGATCCGGGTAGTAAACTATAATATGACTGTTATGATCATTAAACAGATTTAAACTCTTAAGCCGTTGTGTGGGAAGACATACATTTAACACAGGTTTTTTTTTGTTCAGACAAAGTCCCGGGACTTCTTAATAGCACAGCAGAGCATCATGCTGAAGATCATCCCAAAGATCTGAAAGGAGAAGGAGGACATGAATATACAAAGGGTGAAAAACGTGTATGTGCATGTTTCAACTGCTAGTAATTAAAAAATTATAAATGTTGGCATTCAAATCTTTTCAGGATGTGTCATCACACTCACCATGATGATCCCGATACCAATGCCCACCCCTCCGATAATGTGCAGTTTGGTGTTGAACATCTCGTCGATGGCAGCCGGACAACTCTGACAGAAGCAGAAAGAAAAGGCATGTCAACATTTATTTTGAAAAAAAACGGGTATACATTAAAATTGTATTCATACAATTCTTAAAAAGGCTGTCACAAAGAAGTGGTTTAGGAAAAGCCACCCAACATTGAACAATGGATGCAAGTAATAAAGACAATGGACATGTTGCTACCAGATTTTCACAAGTGGATCGAGTACATAAAACTTAAAAAGTCCAACTCTAGCGGACTTTATTGAATAAGTAAAAAATGGAAAATAGAATCGAACTGTGATTTTTTTTTACCCTTTTTGAGATATTCCCCTGTTTAACCTTTCTTGAATTACAGCAGTAACAGAACATCAAACTGAGCCCCTGTATGGTCAGTGAGAAACCCTGTGTTTGTGTGAGTGTGTGTTGTTACCGTGGTGATGAGGACCTCCAGTCCTTCCTTCTTGGGGCAGATATCTTTAGCGGCATCGATCACCGTTCCTGTGGGCCCGCAGCAGTCCAGCTGCACGCACACACACACACACACACAACACCGTTTATTAGTCATTTATTCCTACAGCAGCACACACACACCTACTTTATATTTAAAGATGTGAGAAATCATTTATTTTCAGATCAACTGTTGTGTTGCTATTTTTACTTAAATAAAGTGTTTGGCTTCTTCTTCCACCACAAAACAAATAAACAAAGAAATTAACATGTATAAAAAAAAAAGAAAATATATATATTGCTGCATGGCTTCTTTGTGCCAAAATATAGTGACTCCTAAATCTGCCTACCTATTGATACCATCAACCTATTCTGTAGAAATATAATTTCATACCATTAAATTACAGTAAGGTCCTGATAAAAAAAGAACTTTCCAGAATAAAATACATCCTTGTACATGTACAATGTACGTCTGAGTACTCACTCCGAAGTGGATGAGACGCAGCGTCTCCTTCAGTGCTTCCTGTTTCGTGTCCTTGTAGTTGTTGTAGGTCTGCTTATAAAACTCAGTAACATCCTCCACCACCTGCAGACAGAGACCAAAGACAAAGAAACAGCAGAGTTCAATGCCAACTCCACAGGCAAACAATGAAGTCTAAGAAAGGGTGTGTGTGTTTTTTCGTTTACCCTGTCCTTGTTGGAGAGGCCCCAGATCCCAGCAGCCACCTCCACAGCGAAGATGAGGAACAGGAAGAAGAAGAACTACAAAAGAAAAATAAGAGTTCAGTTTCTCAGCATTTTTGTGGACACATAGGTGAAAGACATTCATACCATACAATACATTCAGCAGACACGTGAGGTTCTGACTGAACATTATGTTCAGTTTAACCAATTAAAATGTTCCACTGCTGATCAGAGAATAACTCACCAATCCCAGCATGCACGGCGACTCCTTCATGGCTCCGCAGCATCCCAGGAAGCCCACCACCATCATCAGAGCCCCCGCCGCAATCAGGATGTACACACCTGCACAACAAGATGCAGATTAGAGATGGACAATATAAACCCTGCAGGGTACTTTTCCATAAACATTTCCACTTTTCTTTAAATAAATACTCTTGAGTCATGATGGCCATGCTGATGAGATAATGAGTACAGCTTGTACATAATGTAACCTTGTTAGTGATCCAACACATACAGTATATAACTGACATCAAGGTAAATCCTGAGAGCAGTTCCTGAGTTTTCTACTGAAGTCAGACATTCAGGTTATGGAAGACCCCTTTCCCGAGGATGTTTTTCTTCACACTTGCAAATTGAAACCCCACCCGACTTTCTGTTGAAGCCATTTGCAAGGAATTCTCCAATTTGTAAAAAAAAAAAAAAACAGGTTCTTGTTATCTCTTCAAAAATGGTGGCATGCTGCTCTGATTTATCAAACGTACTATCTGTCAACCGTCACTTGACCTGAATGAGACTAGAGATTATGATGTCTAATTTCAAATCTAAATGAGTTACACATTATCTCAAGAGATTTACTCAAGTACTCTCATGCTACTTTCTATTTCTACTACCTATATATTTCAGAGGGAATTATTGGTACTATGATTTGTCAATAGTTTTTTTGCATCAAGTATTTTTACTTTTATACCCCAAGTACATTTTTCCGATTATACTTTTATAATAAATCTATACTACAATTTTAATTAAGTAACATTTGTAATGCTTTAATTGAGTATTTACACTGTGGTATCAGTACTTCCACTTATCTAAATGCTAAATTAAAGGATGTTACTCTGCTAAACCCAGGCAGATACACAAGAGTCCATACTTTGTGTTTCTTTACTGCCCTGCCTCTGCATGCGTTTATGAATCATGTTCAGCATTACATTTAATCAAACAAGTCATAAATGACTGGAAACATTGCCGAAGTCAAATTCCAAACATAAATTGTAAAAAGTGATTTCAGTGCCATACATTTTTAAGACCCATTATCTTTAATGTGGCTTTCATAATGATGAATCATCAAAGAAATGTAGGAAAACAATAAGCAGCGTGCTGATGTCATGGGTTTACCACCACACACGCAAATATGTGTCCTCCTAAGCTATCATTAAGATGTTTGTCATTTCTAAACAATCGCCTCTCTGCCCACTTCACTTATCAGTTTGATGGAAACACAAAGAGAGAAGAAGGTGGGCGAGAGTCTTTTTTTCTGAGTGCTCCAGAGAACAACAGTGGAGACACAAAGACGTGGCTGTGAGTGTGTGAAGAATGAAGCTATGTGAGGAGGATGGACCCTGGCCTCAGCTGCCCTCTGCAGCGGGGGGGGGGGGGGGGTTCTACAGTCAGGTTGTTCCTGTTGCAGCACTGGTGCATGCAACAGGTCACCTCTGACACACACAAAACCCCGTAATAGTACACTTCAAGACTTTTTTTAGGACACGGATAACTCACGATTGTATCTATGAAACATTGAAGGGAAATGTTGTGGTGCCGAATTGCCCAAAAGAAAAGACAGCTAGTTGTGAGTGGCATTGGGCCTTTCTTGTTATTATTAAATGCAGAGGATGTGTTGAAGCGGTCCAGATGAATAATCTTATACCTACATGCAGTGAGGTGCTAATCATTTTGTAAAAAGCCTGAATATCTAATATATTTGAATATCATGTACATGTAGGGTGGCCCGAATTGATAGGAATATAGGATAGGCATATAAACGCATAATGCTTCTGCCTTTTTTGGGGTAAATACTTGCCTTTCACTTATCATTACTTTGTTTACACTAATCGTGTTGTGTGTGTGAAGACTGAATCAAAATATAAAAGTGAGGGCTGCCACCATATCTAACCAAACCACTGACAATGTACTTATTAACTCATTACTAGTTACTAATTAAAGGTGTCTCTCAACACTGGTTCATGTGTGGTAAAGTGAAGCTCGAGGGGCAAGCTTTCTCACTGTGATTGAGGAAATACTTTGATTTGATGCTTCTGGCTGCGATGTTGTTCTAACTGAAAGACTATTATTGTAACCTGGGTGCAATTCTAAAGAAGATAGTGTAATGTAAAGGCCTTACCGGTGAAGAAGACTGTAGGCGACTCGTCTCCTGAAAACAGTCCCTCTGTCCTGGTGTCAAAACGCAGCCAGAGGCCCACAGCCAGCACCCCCGTACCTGCCAGCTGCATTAAAGAGAGAAAGAAACCTGTATTAAAATCTATATCCAGATCTTTCAACATCAAGTCAATGAGTGTATTTCCTGCTGCATGAAGACCATCTTTAGATACAAAATCTGCTGTTAAACAATTCACACACTATTTAGCTATGCAGGAATAATAAAGACTATGGTTTACACTGGAGAAGGAGGGGATAAAAACGTACAAAGAAAGAAAGTCAAGAACACTTCACATTCATACACATTTTCCTCCTCAACACACCCAGAAGAACCTGATCAACAAGCAGAACATTTGACCCTTAACCACAGTTACTAGACATATGTGGCTGAAGGCTTTATTATTAGAGGTTTTACTACATTTGCCACAGCCACCACATGCATAAAATGTTGGATTAAAAAATGTATTATATGAATTCCCATACATCAATCCAGAACATTGGAATAATTAGTAAAAGACAGTGAAAAAAAAGCATGTTATTGTTTGTGCGTCTCCCATAGTGTTCCCACAGTAATGGGGGATGACTCCTCAGCAACCACTAAACACAAGTTCAGCTCTTTGTTGCCACCCAAATAACTTTTCCATCACGTCCTCTGCGTACAGCTGACGTCCTGTTGTTGTGCAACTGGAGACGGGACTGAGACAGAGTACCCCGCGCTAACTTGTAGCATTGTGTCCCAACATGTCTGCCTTCCTGCTGCAGACTGATGACCAATTCATCATCACATGTGACTCCACCTCAGTGTGGGTAAAGATTAGGGATACTGTGACATTGCTTATTTTTAACAGCTATATATATATATATATATATATTTGTATACTTCCTGTTGCACTTTCCCTTGGCTGATCCAACACTGCAAATTCACCCTTTGTGTGACTAGTAAGGGAGTATCTCAGTTTATAAAAGCGGTTATCTTATACAAGCAACTGATTATTTGTTTCCAACTTGTTTTTTACTGCCTGTTAAGTAAATAATTCAAATCAGACACCATATAATGAACCAGACAGACAATGGTCTATTAGGGTCATTGTAGGTGTAAAAAGATTATTTAGTTATTTTATTAAATAAGGGCTATTTGTAAATGTATTCCTTTAATCCAAGATAATATCCATGTTTTTCTAGTAAATTTGAATCTTGAAAAGTAGGGAATGTATTAACTATGACCACAACTGCACTGAACCCCCAAATAAAGCCTCATTTATTTTAATACTCCAAGTATCATTTGGCCAGTAAAGGCAAGCACTAAGTGAGGGTATACAAAATCAGTATCTGAAGAGACTCCCAAGACACTTTGTCATAAAACATGAAATCACAGAGCTTTTCAGGCTACACGTTCTGCTTGGTTGTCAGAAATATTTCTCAAGTGAATTGTATCCTTGTGTAAACCCAGCAGCAGTTAATGTACAGCACCATACTGAACCGTCTTGTCACTATAATCGTAAATATTTAACAAAGAAATCCTCTGGCACTTCCAAGCTTAATGTGAGGTCCAGAGACCTTTGACCACCAAAGTCTAATCAGTTCATTCTTGAGTAAAAGTTATGCCAAATGTGAAGAAATGTCCTTAAAGCGTTCCTGAGATGTTCAGGAGTATGGGACTGACAACACAAAAACAGACAAAAAAATGTAAACAGGACATTTCCTGAATGATAAATGGATATTTGTGTTAAAGTGCAGTAAACCCTCTCAAGAGAGTTTTGTTTGTTTAGTCGAGGCACTAAGGAGCTGTCCTAAATATCCTGGAAGAATCAGACGTGTCCCCTTGAGGTTCACATTATTAACTCTCATTAAACACAAAAGGCACTCGGCAGCAACATTAGCCGTACAGGAAGCTTACAAGAGAGAAATTCATTATTGATAGCTTTCATAAGCCTCAAAAAATGTACCATAGAGCCAATACAGCCATTACACAGGTTCAACACTAAAGCAAAACTAGTTTCTTGTGAAATGTAGTTTTTTTCAGGACCAAGGAGCCCAATTTGTTTACAGTAAGAATTCCTTACCAACAGCCCAGTCATTACATGTTAGAATAAATAACCCCCTCTAATCTGATGTTTATGCCTCTCTGTGAATCAGACCTTCAGTTGTCATCTCATTTGTCCACCCAACTGCAGACTAGAAATGTCAAAACAGTCATTAAGCAAGGACTAAAAGTCACGGTGTTATTCTAACACTGCAAACAGGTCATTAGAGTAATCATATAGAAAGCCATGTGGAAATTTAGACAGAATTCTAACAAAACAAACGTTTCTGTTATGCATCCTCTGGGTGTATCAAGCAAGAATTTCCTCTGCGGAAGTCAAAACCCTCATTTTTGTTTTTAAGATCAGGACGAAAAGGAAATGGAATGTTAAACACCTGAAAACAATGAGAGTCCAGTTATTCCTGATTAGCTGACTTGTATTTCAAATGGAAACTTGAAGGAATTTAGAAGTGGTGGAAAAAGCTTTGCTGCAAGATCACTTTTCTTATTATAATTAAACATCCATTAAAATAACATCTTAGTCATTTCATAAACAAACTTAAGGACTGGGTGCACCTGTATCTAGATATAATTAGACATTACTAAACAATAATAATTAAGGGGAAGCATGAGTAAAGCAGCTTCTGCCTGAATGTTGTTTTATTTAATTTATTCTTACTTTAACTATGTTTAAGTCCTCCTATGAAACTGTATTAACAAAAACACCTGGCTTGCTTGTACTCTGATCTGCTAAGCCATTAAAATGTAAGATTTGATATTTTCAAATATCTTTTCCGTGTTCAAAACCTAAAAGATAACAGAGAAAAACATCTAAATTCACATTTTAAAAGCTTGTATGAGTGAATATTAAAATAAAATGTGATCACTTTGATAACTGCCTCATTCACCCTATTTTTAGTAATTCTTCTTAAATAAAAGTGTGTGTTTATACCAATGAATCAAATGTATACATTTCTGAAAGTGTTTGCTATAAAATCTGATCTACTTGTCCAAACACGGCTGATTACTCATTCGATAAGGAGGAGAATGTTTGTATCTCCATTGGGAACACCACATGCATTTTAATGTCATGACAGGCATTGTTTAGTCAGAGAACACCTCACATTTTCCAGTGAAAACTTCCCGAGGCAACAATGAGGCTCAGAAGACAGCAGGTGAATGTGTTTACCCAAACTAGTACTCTTCAAGCTAAAGAAAATAGGTATATTCCTCAGGAGTTTATTAATGAATTCACCTGCATTTTTTAAACATTACAAAGGTTTTTAAGCTTGGAAGACCAGTAAGGCGAAAAAGAAATTTCCTTTAGTTTTGAGTTTGATTAAAGTTGCCAAACATGCCTTTTTATCTAAATGTATCCTGAAAAAACTATTTCAACAATGCGGGACTAATAGAGCATTTATGATTTATGAACAAGCAACCTCACACCTCAGACAAAAGCAGAAACAAACGCCTGAACTCAAGCATTTTAAAACGAATTTTCACTTCTCTTTTTTCTTTGAAATTCCCTGAAACCAGAAGTTTAAGAAGCTACCAAATGCCTAAAAAAACACGCGTCATCTGATCAAGAGTCTCATGTTTCAATCACAGCTACCATTGTGTGAGTGATACATACCCAGAAGAGGAAATTGAACACAAACACCAAGTATTTGATACACTGCAGTGCCCCCATGGCTCCGGGTTCAAGATTGAGAAGGTTTTTTGAAGAAGCAAAGTCCAAAAGTGAGAGGTTTCTCTGTTCAGGAGGTAAACCGTGTTCTTTGTGGGCGGCAGAGACAGCACAGAGTGTAAAGAAGATTTTTGTTTGAACCGCACCCTTGAACGGCTCACCTGGGTGTACTTAATAGGAAGTGAGGGGGCAGGCAAAAGGGGAGGGAGGAGATGAGGGGGAGGGATATCTGTTGCAGTGGATTTCACACTAAAATGAGAGCAGGTGAATGCAATTCAAAGAGCAGGGTGATTACTCTGCAGCATAAAGTCCAAAAATGTTTTATCCAAAGCCACTTTCAAATTCAGAACAGCAAGAATCCTTTAGATACAACAGCTTTAAACCACAAAAGTTGCATTTGATTATCATTGCTTTTTTGTTTTGTAGCCAAGATCTAGTCAAACACATGGGTTTTTAGTATATTAAAAAAGAGGTGTATACTTTAACATGTTTACATATTTAACTAATTTGTCATTAAACATTCTTGTCACATTTATAGGGTTGTAAACATTTATTGATCATATCATTTTATTTTTATTTTGTGTTGTGCCAAGTCTGCTGGAAATTAGATGTAACCTTGGTCTATTCCTCCATTAACGAACGCTTAACGTATATCTATAGGCTTCTTGTAATTTTCTGACATGGGGACAAATCCGGTTTACGTGATTTAATAAGGAAGTAAAGATGAGAAAAAAGGGTACACAAAAATGAGGGCTGCAACTTTAAAGTTGTATATGTCCCTGTTACGCCCTTGCATGAGCGGTTACACTACAGAATACGTGCGCTCACATGCGTTCACTTGTGACAGTTGTTTGAATGATTGGATCACATTGCATCTTGGTGTACCTTACCACTTTTATTGTGTTTCAAACATTCCACGTTTGATCCAATCACCCAAAAAGCATTAGTGAAAACAGAGACACATTGACCCAAAGGTCAAAGGTCGACCAGTTTGTTGGGGAACATAGAGTTACATTTGATGCTAAAGGTCACCATTGCATCCTCATCATCTGTTGAGCAGTTTGACAAGTGGACAAAGTGGCTTTTATCCAGATCTGAGATTTAAAAGTTTCGCAAAGCACTTCATGACTGTGCACCAGTTAGCACCGCTGTACACTCAGACACTTAACAGATCTGGAGGATTTAAAACATGTTGGAACAACAGCTTGCAGTAATGAGAGGTTGGTTATTTAAGTAAACACCTCTGTAAGCTAATAGGAACATGTTCCAGCTTCTGCTCTATTTTCTCCATTAGAGGTAAGGTAACAAATCGTAGCCAGACATTTCAGATCGGTAAGTATATTCAGGTTCTTCTATTTGTTTTGTATATCTTTTATTATTTTTATGTTGTTTATGACTTGGAACTGGCAGTGGCTGACACAGCATTACTGGTTGTGTAACATACAATAATTTATAGTGGAACATTTTGGTGGATAAAAATAAAAAAGCTGCACACAGTACCATTTTACCTGTCCAGAATGTCCCTATACCAATATTAATTTGAACTTTCAGTACGCTCTGTTCTCAGGTTTCTTTGCTAGTGTTCAATATTTGTTTGCATATATAAAAAGCGATTGGCTGCACATTTTATTTTGAATGAAGGAGAACTAAATGTATGATTAAATGATAACACAGTGAGAAAAAGATACTGGAATACTGACAGATAGGAATAGATGAAAAATATGTATTATTGAATAAATATGATATCACATTAGAAATCATGGAACTCGATCTACCAATCTCCGCCTCGTTTTGAATAATGTGTCTTAAGATAAATGAGGCTTCGCAGGTGTATTCACAGACACCTCCAGGGGCTGTGGTTCTCTGTTGTTTGCTATGAAACTGGAGCCCTCTCTCCCAGTAGACCCAGTGAAACCAACAACACCAGCTTTGTCTCCAAGCTGCTAGAGCCTCCCCCATCTCTCACTCTCTTCCTCCTCCCTTCCTTCACCCTTCTCTGCCATGAAGTGTTCTGTTAGCGTTCTGTCCAGACTGCAACATGTTCGGTTTGTGTGCATCTCCAGACTGGACCTTTGTTTAGTAATTGTTTTAAAGATAAGGAGATCAATGGAAGAGTGAGAGGGGTTTGTTACAGAGGGGAGAAGACACAAAAGAGTGAAAAAAGAAAAGAAGGGAGTAAAGAAGCATTGATTGCACAACTTCTCAGTCCTTTCATTTGCCTCAACCACACCCCCTGTTGGGATTTATCAGCATTTTCAAAACTACAGCAAGACCAAGAAAGGTTTTTATAAACCCCAACCATGTGTCCGAGAGGTAGTGTATAGGACTACATGAGAAGATGTTTCATTTAGACGTCAATTGCACAAATTAAAGTATATTTCTCTCCCATATCCAGGACAATCCTCATCTTATATCTTGCTTTTGGAGCAAACTGAGTCATCTGACAACGTTATCATTTAGATATGACAATAGGAGAGTACGGTGTGGAAAGAAGTAATCTGAAATGTCAACACCTTAGGATAGCATTTTTTAAATCAGCAATGGAGACTTTTCAATAATTTTGTTGCCTTATTTTACCCATTTTAAAAGTTGACAGTTGCTTAAAGGTTTCAGATATAGTTTGAATATTTTCAGAGGGACAGTTTTTTGTAACATTAAATCACATAAACAGTAGAAACCCAAAATGTTGAACCTAAAAATGTGCATACTATTTCCCCATTTAGTAAGAGTAGCTATACCATGTACTGTAGTGTTGCATTCAAAATGATGATGAAGTAGAAGCGTCAAAATACACTTAAAGTGGCAACATTTGTGATACTGTTTATAATGTATATACTGCTCGGTAGATTAACTAATAATATTACATCACAATTTGTTAGTATATTTATATTGTGTATTAATACAAATCTGCAGAGCAACTATCAAATACGTATTTAGTTTTAAAAAGGGTATTGAGGAGTATAAAGTAGCATAGAATGGAAATGCTCCAACTGATATAGCCCTAATGATGATAATATACAAAAAACAAACAAAAATAAAATGATAATATACATTGACCACAAACATAATTATTATTATTAAAATATGCACGGTTTTTGGTCAATTCTGGCTCGATCAAAGGCCTATATTGAAAATAAAACAAATAAAAAGGGCTAACCGTTTTTGGGGTAAATTTAATCTATCTTCCTCTTTAACTGTTATTTTGAATATTTTAACTTACCCAGAAGACGAAATTGAAGATGAAGAGTGCGTACTTGAGGCAAAGCTCCCAGCTGCTTAGAGCCGACATCCTGATGTTGGTTTTAACGCTGTTTGTTTGGATTAAAACGGTTAAATATCTGAAAATCTATCAGCGGTTGTCCGTTCTTATCTGTTGCGTTCGGTTCGGCTCGGTCACTTCCGGCAGTTGTCGGCTGTGTGATGTGTTGAGAGGAAAACGAGAAGATCAACTGCTGAACACCCACAGACAGTGGCGGCGCCAGTGTAAAGTAATTCACACAGCCTCTTCCCTCTTCTCTCTGTGAGGAGCAGCAGGTTCAGCTTTCAGAACAAAGTAACAAGAAACAAAAATGGCATTAATTTTTTTAAATGTGTAGTAATAGATTTATTTATTTTTCTTCTCAAGAGAGTACCAGAATGTGTATTTTATGTTAGTATTTCAAAAAATCTCCTGGGGTAGAATCCCCCCAGACCCCCCTGCAGGGGTTGGGTTTTCAGCATGTCAACTCTTTCACCTGTGGGGAAATTGCAGGATTGGCTCCAGGTCGCCCTTTTTATTTACTACAAGACAAATGTGCCTTTTTATTTCATACAGTTCAATTTGGATTGAGACAGGGAAATAATCTAAACCTCACGCGTGGCGTTTCACTGTCAAGGGGGGCGATATAGCGTGTATGTAATTACATTGCAAATACTGATTTGAGCCCCACCACTGTATGGGTTAGCCCAGATTACCCAACAAAAATACTCTGGAGCCGCCACTGCCCACAGATAAAGCCTGTCTTTCTGTTTCTCGTTTGTCTTTCTTTCTGGCTCCTATTTGCTTGCTTGTTTTTTTTATAGCTCATCACATCACACCGGAATAAAAACAAGAAGAAACTATAAATAAAGCTATATTCTGAATGTAGGTCTGCTAAAAACCCTATAAACAGTGGTGTCAAATTCCACTCAATTACTGTACTCAACTATAGGCAAAAAAAATACTTAACCTAGTAGTATTTCATTTCATGTTACTTTATACTTCTCCATACAGGCACTCTAATACACCCACTCTCATATTGTTTTGCAGATAAAGATTCTATATAAACTATTTTAATACAACAAATTATTTAGCATTTAAAAGATATCTGTTCATTTGGTGACAGATTGTTTAATTAATTAAGATAGATATGTATGACTGAAAAATGCGTGTTCTTTTTTTATGCTTGATAAAGTCAGTTTGGCTGCCTGTGAGGGGAATCATATTTGATCATGCACATGTGATTATTTTAATTCTCTTTGTGTTTGATCATGATGAATCTGTGTGATCTTTAGCTGAATTAACCTTGGCCTGATTGCCTTAACTAAGGCATTGTTGCCTGTAGCCCTTTGTCTTGAGAACACAGGCATGCAAAGCCTAAATTAACAAATATAAAACACTAATAGCTCAAAAAATAATAATAGTATAAAACAGTGAATATTAGATCACTTAAAAATAGTTCCCATACTGTCAGTGGTTTCTGTAGACTGGCAACAACATTCATGAATTTGGCAGTGAGAGCATGATCACATTTTCAGAGTTTGAACTTCAAACCTCATTGCCAGCTTTCGAAATGCCATCAAGGTCAACACCAACGATAACCCCAGTGTGTGTGTGTGTGTGTGTGTGTGTGTGTGTGTGTGTGTGTGTGTGTGTGTGTGTGTGTGTGTGTGTGTGTGTGTGTGTGTGTGTGTGTGTGTGTGTGTGTGTGTGTGTGTGTGTGTGTGTGTGTGTGTCTGTGTGTGTCTGTGTGTCTGTGTGTGGCTATACTTTCTCTCTCATTCTCTGCTGGAAATGTGACTGTTTTTCTTTTAGTGCAGAACAAAGACGACAGTGTGAGCAGTCAGCCCACAACTTTTGTTTGCAGCTGCGCAGAAACACACACTGATGATGATGAAGATATGGATAAATATGATGAGGGTGATGAAGGTGTTAGCAACCAGAGTGACCAGCTGACCAGAACCACAGCGGAAGGAGTAAAATAACTCCAAACACAGAAATATTGAAATAACGTTTATTGACATCTGTTGCACTTGTCTATGGCTCTGATGTGCCTTTTAAGTAGTGCAGTATATCAGTGATTAACTCTTATTCCACATGCACACATTTTAACCTCAGAGTATGAGAAGCTGGTTGCACCACATTCATGATGTCATGTCCACATCTCCATGATCACATTATAGATCTATGTACATACTTAGTATACTAGTTACATACTCCTATCATGCCTATTTAATGTTTTATTGTATTAAATTGATCATATTTGAGTATTAGAACTGGTGCTATCACTACAATTCTGCATGCAATCCTGTATTGTGACAGTAAATCTCTCAAAAAGAGGCATTTGAGGCAATTTTTTAAAAAGGTCAGACTTTTTATGTGTGTGCAATTGACTATATGTGTTGGTTCTGATGGGGATTTTTGAAATAAATTGATAATAATTTCAGTTTCATCCCTAATAAACCTCCAAAGGTTTGTGTGTCTACAATGTCTCAGTCTTCTACTGAGAGGCATAAAGACTGAGTGTGTTCCTCTGTGAAACAACACTGCCTTCATCTCCTTCATGGTGTGTGTGTGTGTGTGTGTGTGTGTGTGTGTGTGTGTGTGTGTGTGTGTGTGTGTGTGTGTGTGTGTGTGTGTGTGTGTGTTTGTTTCAGTTTGCAGAACAACTCGGCGTTCATCATTGCACCCCTTTACAAAGCCTTCCTTCAGAGCTGCTGCACACTGTGTGTGTGTGTGTGTGTGTGTGTGTGTGTGTGTGTGTGTGTGTGTGTGTGTGTGTGTGTGTGTGTGTGTGTGTGTGTGTGTGTGTGTGTGTGTGTGTGTGTGTGTGTGTTGTGTGACAGAAAGAGGATAAAATGAAGCAGAGAAGGAGAATGAAGAAGTAATCGTCACATTTTCAAAAAATTTCCAGGTTTCGATCAACCCAAAGTGTCTTATGATAAACCACAAAAGTTCCAGGGTAATAAAAATAACATGCACACACTTAGACAATAGGAGGGGAAAGGATATGTCTAATACATAAAAAAAACCTCTGAAGTTAATATAAATCTTCATCTGAGGTCAAAGAAGGCATTTAAGGAATGAAGAATCTGCTGTCCTATAGTGGTTACGTTCAGAAGCTAAAATAACATCAAACTTTTCACTAGTGATGGACAGATAAAGCTTTATGAAGATTTTGATCAAACAGTGACATCTAGCGGTTTGAAGTGAGTATTGAATTGTTTAATTTTGCTCAAGAGCACTTACATTTTGCCACTCAATTTCTGAGAAAATGTGTGAAATTATGTAAACTACAACATAAAAGAACAGTGTTAATACCCATAATTCTTTAAGGATAGAATATATTATTAATTGTGTTTCAATGCAGAAATAGCAAGGAGATAACCACATTAGTTCAAAAATGTACATTCAAGATGAGATGCATCATTAATGCCATAATAAACAAGATAAAAAATAAAACAATACAGATATTTACATGTTTACACTTAGCATGTAGACCTAAAATAAACACATCCCCATCCACAGCTCCATGTATTCTGGTGGTAAGTGGCTACAGAACTTTTAAACGATGGAACAATTCTTTATGTCCCAGCCAATCAGCAGGGTTGCTCCTCACGGCGCGGACCAATCAGAGAGCAGTGTGTGCTGATGGAGCGAGGCAGCGGCGGTTTACCTGTCAGTCAGTGTCGTTACCGGGACGAGCACCGCCACCTGCCCGGTAGATTGTATCGGCGTCAAATCCAAAGTTAAACGATGGAAAGCAACGCCGGACACCCTGCTTCGCCTCAAAGTGGAGGTTAACGTCACAAAGTTGTCACCAACTGCTTCCCGTTACCGTCATGGATCGGACCGGCTCCGGTGCCCTCCTCTGGCGGCGGAACATGAAGCTGGACACCTTCCTGAAGCGGAACACGGAGCGGGCGGTGTACGAGCGGATCCGAGCCTACGAACCGTGCGTGGTGATATCAGAAACCGTTAAAAAGGTGTATATGCATGTGGTGTTGAGCGACGAGCGCGTGTATCTTACAGAGTACCCGCCACGCACGCTCACCGAAGCCTTTAACTTCAGGCGCGTGCGTCACATCGAGCTGGTGAGTTTAAAAATCATATTAAACTTCTTCTATTTTCAGTGAAAACTACAGCTACAGCACAGCAGTGACTGTAATCGCCTCCAATATGTTTCATTTTGATTCAAGACGGAATTGTTTGATATTTAAGATATCAAACATAGTGAAATGTCCCTTAAAATGTCCAGAGCTCAATCTATCATCTTTGAAATATTGTTTGACTTCTTAACATTGACAACTAGAGATCCACTTGCTTTTTATTTGTAATTTTCTTTAACCACATCTCTTGGCCATTATAGGTGTTGCAGTTGTCATGGAGATAGCAAGTGGACTTTCTGTTGAGAATTGGCCTTCAAAAATGTACTTAAAAGATAAATAAGTTATCAAAATAGTTATGATTTTCGTGCATCAACTAAGCAATCATTTATCCACAGCTATTTGTTAGTCGATAAACATATTGTACAAGCAAATACGACAGTTTCAGCTCCCAGTAAATAGTTGAACTAAACATTTTAACATTTTGTAATTGGCATTTTGTTGAATAGTAATCCAGATTTAGATCAAGCAATAATACAAATAGTGATTAGATGCAACTTCAACTGTGATTGTAGCTTCCAGCTTTCAAATTCAGCATATCAACTTTAAACTTGTTGGCATTATTAGATGGTTAACTGAATATTTTGAGATTTTTCTACTAGTAATCGAGAAAAGAAAGCAATAATTAAACTAATGAGTTGCAGCTCTTTCTGCGATTTAAAGCAAAAATAAAGACCATCATCATCACCTCCTCTGTGGTAGATCCTGCTTCTATAAGTATTTCCAGAATCACATTTACGATTCTTGACACAAGCTGAAAACAATACCGCTGCGTAGTGGCTGGTTATTACCTGAAAACATTAACTAATAGCCTGCTGTAGTTAAAGTCTTAAGATTACAGATGTTTTGATTTACAGGTTTCACCATTATTTCATTGATTATATATAATAATGATTATATATAATATAATATAAAACCCTGTGCAGCAGGATTCATTTATCAGCTTGGAGTCATTTTATTAAATAACTGCAACTATTGATATATATATTATATTATTCAATACATGTTTAGTGCTGCAACTAATGATTATTTTTCAATGAATTGAAATTCTCTTTCTTTTGATCTTTTTATGTTTGAATTGTCTTGGTTAACCAATGCAAGGTTTTGTGCACCACCTGAGACCCCAAAGCTCAGGGTCTTAAAAAACCTGTTTTGTCGAATACAATTTAAAAACAGACATCATTTGAAAATGTAAAACAAATTAGTCAAGATAAAGCAATCAACCTGATCAATGAAACAGCAAATCAGGTTTACTACAATCTTCTGGGACTGCAACTATAAATAAATCCATGTATGTATTTGTTAATGGAATAAAAAGCAGACATTCAAATAAAAAGTCAGGAACCAAATCATTTGTTCTTTGTAAATTATTAAAACTTGTTCAAAGTTGAAAGGATTAATTTATAACAAATATCCTGCAGTACCTGCAACACAGATTGTTGATCTGAAGAAGTCTGTTAATACTTGACAAGAGCTTCTTTCTAGTATCGCATATGTTTTTTATAGGGTCTTTTATAACAATATACATATGTTCAGGTGTTTTAGCCTTAAAACACCTTTAATTCGTCATGATAATATGAGGTTCTCTATAATTAAACATATCAAAATCTGGATAAAGAACAATTAAAACCCCTGAAAGATCAAGAATAAGGTTTTTTTTGTTTATCTCTGTTACAAATAAAAAACTTGAATGACCGAGTCTAGAGTTTTACAAGAGGGTCAAAGTAGATTCAAGCTTAATACTGTGTTATATGTAACCCCACATAACACGAGCTGTCCGAAATAGAAGCTGCGTCTGTGTTTAGCAGAGTAAGCCTCTCATTAACAACCTGATGTCAAGTAAGTCAGAGGTCGAAGAGTTACATTCTTCCTCGGTTTAATCCTGTCTGCATTACACTGTCAGCTTCTGGTCTGTGTTGAACTTATTTCACCTCACTATGACTGTAATAAAGAAGATAATAGATTATATAAAATACAGTAACATTAACTCTTTCTAAATAAATAGAAGAAAACATGTAAAAAAGTCATTATAAATATTTGTGAAAAAAAATCTTAATAAACGTAAGGATAAATACAAATAAATATGTAATATCAATTAATTAATAAATACAATTGTAAATAAATATTCAAAATAATTAAATGTAGACATTTATTATTATAGTAATTCAAAATTATTAAAATGTAAATTACTTTTGATCGGTGTGACTTTTGTAAAGTGTCTTTTTGTATTTTGAACATAGCTATATAAATTACATTTATTATTATCATTATTATTATAGTTATACTATTATATTTAGATACATTTGACTTAACTATTTAACCATCTTATAATATATTTTACTAAGTACATAAGCACTAAAACGTATTCTTCCTATACTAGCCTGTTCTATGTCAATTAATGCCCAAAAAAGTATAGAATATAAAACTAAGCTGAAAAGATGGCGTACATCCAACATCTGGAACACAGATCCTTATTTCCATTGCCTCTCTGCAGGTCAACGACCTCCCAGACTTCCTCCACGGGAAGGACCGGGAGCGCTGCCAGCACATCCTTATCACCTACATCACTGACAAGCCTGCAGCGAGGGGCCGTGATTGGCTGAGGAGAGACCAGAGGGCGGGACTTCGTCCTGCTGCCCCTGCCTCCCGCAGACCCAGCGACTGTCTTACAATACCACACACCTTAGGAGGTAAAGAACCTCTTCAAATGCACGAATAATCGATTATCATACTCTAACAAATCATTACAAATACCATGCAGTGTGTAAAAGGACAGTGACACATTTTGGCTTTGCACACCAGCACATTGGGTTAACACATTTGGCTCGTAATGACAAGGTTTCAGCTTAGAGGCCACATTTGTAATGGTGCTTAGACTCAGGAAGTAGAACAGGTCAGACTCTAATCGCAGTGTTGATGCTACAGTTTCTGGCTCTTCCTGTCTTCCATATTTGAAGTTCCCTCAAGGACTCAAAATGTCCCTCCCATAGCCAATACCTTGCATGGCTGATTCTGAGTTTTAGTGAACCATTACAACATGCAGGGCACTATAAGTGCAGCCTATTAAAACATATTTGTTTTTTTTATGTGTAGGATGAAATCAAGTGTCACATTATTTTCTTTTAATCATATGCTATTTGTTTTTGTTCTGGTTTTGTTAATGACTGTAAATATATTTAATTTATTCACTCACCTGCTTCAGAGTGTGAGTGGCTAACATATGGGTAACAATAGCAGTGAAGCTCTTGTGTTCTTTATTTTTGTATTAATTGTCTTTCTTATTTGATACTTTAAAGTATCGTTTTAACTCTCCTGTGTCTTTTGTTTCCCTGACAGGTTATCCTGCTCAGAGGTGAGCTTCACACCAACACACACACTCTGGTTTGTCAGGTGATATCCATGAATGGAAACTGAGACTGGCTGTGGTTTCTTTTTCTTTTTATCCGTCTAAGTTTCCAGTACTTGCCTCCTTCAAGCTTCGAAAATGGTTCTTAAAGAAACATACTATCCTTTTTAAATCTAATGAATTCTCGCTAGCCTGAACTGTACTCTAAACTAAAACTTGTTTCCATCAGCCACTATTTTCCCCCCAACTTAAAGGATTATTAACACTTGTTTAGCACCCCACATGGTGTATCTTTATGTGTTTTATTTAACATTTCCCTTCTGTCTATGCAAAGTGTGCAGGAAGGATTCTGTATGGGAGTCACGGAAACAGACAAACTCTTCAAGCTATAAAATCTTTACAGGTGTTTTTGTCAGCTGGACTACAAGAGAGAAGGAGGGTTAAACTTTAAGAGCTCAAATACCTGGATTTATATATGTGGTAAAAGGCTGGTGTTTGCACTGAAATGCCAACACATAGCACAAAAAGTCAAATCTCATCTCTCCGGTTTCGGTTGGGAAACATCTAAATAATGCGTAAAGTGAAAGCTGGCTCTGTTGTGAACCTCCTCAGAGTCTCAGGTAGCTCATTTCTTATTTAATAAGAGGCATGTTCCACTTCAGTTTACCTGCCGCTCATTGTCATTGTTCACTGAGGGAGTTAAAGAAGTTCATCCACGGCCAAAGTTTCATATCCATATGTCTTAACTTGTTCCAGACTAGAGAATATTTAATAATAATTAATACAAATAAGATTTATTTAATGTTAAAAAAAAACGATTTATATTGAATGTTTGAATGAAGAGAAATCTTCACAATTTGGCTGCAAAAACAAAAAATGTATAGACTTTTACAGTTAATTTGTGTTTAAAAATAAATAAAATTGAAAGGCTTTAAGCATCAACAACCAAAATTGTATATCTTTGTGTCTTTTGGAGCCATTTCTTTTTACAATATGCTTAAAGGTAAAGGAACAACATACAATACATTTTACATTAAGGTCTGAGACCAACAATGGTTTTCATTAGCGTTACATTTGGAGATAATTTCTTTTCAAATATAGAAATGAGAAAAAAATCTGTATTACAAGTTCATAGACTGAGCCCTGGTCTTCAAACTCATTTTTCTAACCAAAGATATGTACTCTCCAATGTGATCAAGAAAACTGAAAAATGTCCCATTTAGAAAACACATCTTGTAAATGTATGGCATTTAAACATGCGTATCATTTACAGTACCTTCATCACATTTGTACCTTTTTATATACATAACATTTTCCTGGGTAATTTCCGTCCTTTTCATTAATTCCTCTGTGTTTTGTGTTCGTGCGTCAGTCAGGTAACAGGAAGTGATTTACGCTTATTGAACACTGACTTGTTGCCTGGTTACAACAAATGCCGCACTGATTTTTCGACGGTGTGTGTGTGTGATGTTAACTCAGGAAAGTGCAAATGCTGCTGTCTAATGCTCATCTGTCTCTCTGCCTGAGTGTAGTTCACCCCTGGGAGGTCATTTAACACACACACACACACACACACACACACACACACACACACACACACACACACACACACACACACCCCAAAGGAAGTGATGATGGATCTTTAGGGACATGAAAGCAGTTTACAGCCTTTGAAATCATTACCTTCAAATTACTGAGCAGGCTGCTGGTGGGATGGTGGTGGAAATAATCCCATGTTTACTACTTGCAAATTAAATTGTGTTCATCAGACCACTTGGTGTAAACTGCAGAGACAACTAGATACAAATGAGATGACTTTATAACCATTGAAGATTATAAACTCAGGATTAAGGACTATCTGACCGCTTATTGCACACGTCTTGTTACTTAATATGTCATTGTTTTATGTAAAATGCTGTTTTATTACCGTGGTTAGTTTCTTTTAAGGGCAATTGGTTGTTTTTAACTTCTTGTTGTTTAGCTTGATGCCTGTTGCTTTATGCACATTGTGAAATTGAATCTCAATGGGAAACACTCCTTGTTAATAAAGGTTAAAAAATGATTGCAGAGTAGGTCGTGTGAGGTTAAAAGGTTCTGTGCAGGGTCAGTTCAGGACCTGTACAAACTAGTAAATGCACAGCAACACATTATTATGACAGTGCCTTACTGTATGTTCTGGGAGAAAATGATTTGTATTATCTGTAGGCAGTAGAAGGAAGTCAGGAAATGAGAGAGTGATGCAACAAAGATCCCTTAAAATTAAGCCATTGGAGCTCACTGTACTGTATTACCTTTTCTCAATATAGCACTCACTGTATCCTTTAGAGCTAGTACAGTTAGTATTAGTAAAACTCATGCTTTTCTATCCACGTTAAGTTAAAGTTAACCTCCTCCATCTCTTTCCTCTCCATCAGGAGCCCCAGTGAAAGTGTGACAGAGCATCACATGTTACCGCCGCCGCGTTCTGCCTCCTGTCCAAACGCCGACACTTTGGGCCTCCTGAGGGTCCCTCACCCCCCCCCCACAGCCTCCTCCCTCTACTCCCCCACCTCCAATCATAGACTGTTCCACTCCGACACAGGCCAGGTACCCCCTTCAAAACCCTTTTTCTGCATTTGGATTAAATCATTTAAGAATACAGAACATGACGTGTGTGTTGTGTTCAGGTACCGAGGAGGCTCATTACAGTTTTGTCTCGCCTGTTGGGAAGAGACTGTGTGAACAGTGGAGAGGAGAGGGAGGCCGAGCTGCATCTGTACGCAGTGTCACCTACGTCCAGACTCTACCTCCACCTGCAGAGCTCATGGAACAGCTTCATTATTGTGAGGGATCATTATTAAAGCCTCTCACCCATTTAGCATTGCACTCCCAATAAATGAACAGACTTAAAAAATCAAAGAATCACATTTTTTTTTATTACACTCATTCTACTTCCTTGTCAAAACTTGGTGCCTACATTACCCACAATGCTTTACATAGGCCCACTGAATCGTTTTTGATGTGTATTTCAGTGGAGGTCCACTTTAAGGCCTAACAAATTCGTTAACACCATGTTCACCTCAAAAGCTATTTGAGAAATGTTTCTGACATTATTGGATTATTTGCTATTCATCCCTTTTGAAAAGCAATATATATGTACCTATATTTGTTTGTTTATGGTCCTTGTGTGTGTGTGTGTGTGTGTGTGTGTGTGTGTTCAGAGGTCCACTCTGTCATTAGACCCGCTCCACAGAAGGAGGTGCAGTGCCTCGTCTGACTCTTCTCCTGGAAAAGCACTTCCTGGCATCAGGTAACAACACACTTGATACACAATACAGGGCTCTAACAGGAAGAATCTTTAGTTTATCTCATAGACATGTGAAAAAAATCTTCTGCTGGACATTTGATAATCATTTCACTGGTTCTTTCACAGGTTTTCCTCTATTACATTAACTTAGAATTTACAAAATGTCAAAGCGGATGAGATTGCCTGACTTTAAATAACATCACCTAGGATTTTGAGAAACTTGGATGAACATTTTCACTATTTTCTGACATTTTGTAAACCTGTGTGTGTGCAGCTGGGAACGGACTGCTCACCTGTTTGCTCAGCTGAGCTCGGAGCTGCTGCAGGAGGGGATCGGAGTGGAGAGTCTGTACCTGCTGCTGCAGGAGCTGAGCACCGCCGCGCACCGCAACATCGCTCTGCGCCGACTCTTCTGGAGGGTGAGGGCTCCAACAGTCACACTAACTAATAACAACGCAACATATTCTAGAATAATTGCATTTTTGCTACATGTGTCTTTACATTTTCTGGACCAATCTATTAATTGATTATTGATAAGGGAAAGAAAATGGTTGCGGCCCCGTACTTTATAGTATTGGGAATTCCATTTGTTGCTCCTCTGCTTGCCTTCCACTAGCTCAACATATCTATTTGCAGTTTCAAGATAAAGAAATCCTAATAAATATGAAGTGCCCAGACATGTGGTCAAAGCTCTTTTCCTGTTGGAAGAAGTATTAATAACTATACTTGCTATACAAAATGTCCTCACAAAGACACACTTACATTCAGACAAATGTGAGTGTGTTCCACATCCAGAATAAACTTCAGTAGAGATTTGTCATGTTGTGTTTCAGTCCAGTGAGGTGTGCGTGTTCCTGGTTCAGACTCTGGAAGAATCTCTGCACGGCTGTCGGAGCCTCCATGGAGTCTACACGGCAGATCAATTACTGTAAGAGTGTGTGTGTGTGTGCAGGATTGTGTGTGTGATCTGAGATTGTAAGCTGCTTTGATTTTACACAACACACTTATGGCTATTTTAGAAGGCAGAAGGCTTGGTGTGTTTGTGTTCATATTCCTATATTTATCTCCCTGCTTCCTGTTTGTCAACCAAACGGAAACGAATTGTATTGACTGTATATATTTCTTTAATAGGATTAAAACACAACAGCATACTTTTAAAACAGTCAGCAGTGAGAACATATTTCAGATGACACTGAAATATGTTCAGTGTCATCCTATAAGTTAAGTTCTGTGTTAATTTATTAAGTCAACCACGTGCACAAATCATTCGGGCTAAAGAGAAGATTTGTTGGTCCAGAGAGTAATTGTATTATGTATGTTGTATAAATGCTCTGAGTCTAACACCAGCTCGATGTTTCTGCACAGACTAAGCACTCTGATCGTGCAGACGCTCGCCGTCATGTTCAGAGAGACGGAGGTCGAACCAGCCAGATTCAACCTGCTCTCTGCCAAAAAGTAAGCATCCCACCTGTGCTCTGAATATTTCAAATCTATATAAATATCTAAATACATTTTTATCCTGTTGTAAACTCCCTTTTTTCTCTCTCCCTGCAGAGGTGCCCTGGCCTCCAGAATGCTGCTTGCCTTGATTTGTGATGCAGAATTACAAACACAGAAGCAAAGGTCTCTGGTAGACTGTGAGGTCAGCGGCTCTCTGCTCAAATTTATATCATAAATATTATTTATGTAATCTGTTTTAATGTAACCCTTGTCCTTCTCTGTCAGCTTCAGGCCTTACTAGCGGAGTATCTGGACTCTGCCTGCTCTCTGCTCTTCGAGCTGCTGCTTTTAGGCCACGAGGTGAGTTTTAACTGCAGGTCGACATACATAAATGATGGTTGCTACCTTACCTCCACATACGAATCAAACTTATTAGTATGTGATCCTGTTTTGAATTAAAACATGTGCAGGTCTATAACAATCAAACTATATATACTAAACATATTCTTATTTGTTAAATGTTGAACCTCTTGAGTTTGCAAGGGTGAATCCAAACATGGTGTCAGCCGGTGACTCTACACGTATCTGTAACCTTTCTGTGTTTTAGGCCAGCAGATGTTCCCTGACAGAGAACTTCCTGTCTGTTGGCTGGATCCTCCGAGTCCTGCAGCCTCATCCTCACCTGGTAAACTTCCTTACTGTTACTCAAATACTGCCAGTCCTTTTTTACTGTCATTTACTGTGTTTTTTCAATGACATACTGGTTGTTCTCTCCTACAAAAGCTAGGCTCTAACAACACTGTTATCAGATCAGTTTTCTCTCCTTATCTCTTTCTTATTAGCATGAAAAATGTACCGGTTGCAGCCTCAAAATGTAACCAGCATTGGTAATATTAGCGCAAAATAATTATAATTCGATGAGATTAGTAAAATCTTTTTTATTTTGGTTCTTAAAACTTTGAAAGAGTGAGACATCTTCTCTTTAGTGGATAGTGTAAACTTTCATTCCTAATATGGAAATAACTTTTAATTATGTCCACTTAATGTAAAACCCTGACTACACTGACTTGTATCTGTGTAGTTTTTCACCAGCATAGAGAAAAAACACTCAATGTTTATTGTCTTTATTCTGTTGTTAATGTAAAGCACTTTGGGCTGCATGTCTTGCATGAACAGTGCACAAATGAAATCAATAAAGTATATCATTACTATTGTTTGAGAGGTGTTTTCACATTCCTTTACTAAAGGGGAAGATGTCCGTGCACTTTTCCAAAATGTAAATGTAACATGGGCAAAGTTAAATTCGGAAAGTCACACATTTGAAAGCTAACCATAAAAGCCAGACACATATAGAACTTCACTGCTACATGCTGATTATTTTGTGCACAACACACTCCTCATCTTTCTCCTCTCTGCAGATGTCCTTCATCAGTCACCAGGCCCAGCAGGTGGTCGTGGTTCTGTCCGACCTGCAGGACTCCCCCCTCGCTCCCTCTCAGTCGGTGCTGCTCTTCCAGCGCTGTCGCCTCCTGCTGGCCTGCCTGCAGTACAACAACCTGCTCGCTCAGCACCTCAGATCTCACTTCAGGGAGGAGTTCAGGTCTGTGCTCAACATTCAAGGAATTTGGAAATAATTAACCCATATGATTTCAGTCATTTATGTACAGTCACAAACTCAAGTGAAGTCTGTCAACATTGCACACGTTGTATCAGGTTAAAATAAGACCCTAATGATGCAAGTTTAATGATGTTTATGTCCTGCCTGCAGGTACTTTGTGAAGCTGTCCTGTGTTGAGGTGAAGCTGCCCCCTCACTACCCGATCAGCCCCCCCACCCTGCGGCTGGTTGAGCAGATCCTCACTCTGCTCAAATGATCGCACAAACACACGAGTGTACCTGGAGACAGGCTGTGACAGCGTGTGCCTTTACCAAAGTGTGAGTGAGTTTAAACTCAAAGTGTGAGTGAGTTTTAACGCATGAAGCATCTCTGCTGCCGTTACAGGTGAAACTCAAGTTCCCAGCAGAAAGAATATGACTTTTATTTGTTTTATTAATAAGTGTTCCTATGATGCTGTGAAGCAAAAATCTTCTCTGGAATTCATGAATGTAAGCATTGCTATAAGCTAAATGCTAAAATAGCGATGTTAAGCAGGTAGTGTTTACAGATTTCACCATCTTAGTTTAGCATAGTAGCGTGAAAATATGATATTTAGCAATGAAAACAAACGTTCCTGATGTTTGTTTGGATTCTGCCTGTGTTTATAATTTAACCTGTAGATGTGTCCGATGTCAAAACTGTAAATCTGCAAAGTGTTTAGGTGATATGCACTCTAAATAAAGTTAAAGATGAAACTTTGAAATCTGTTATAAATTACAGCTAAATGTGATAGAGATCACTCAATATTGTTTCAGTTGAGATCAAAATAAAATTACACATGCATAGACTTTAAGATGTTTGGACAGATGAGTCTCCGCTGTGTTTCTTGTTTTGTTTTGGTGCTTAAACAAATATTAAGGGGTATTATTTTGAAAAACAGATTAAGATTGATTTAATAATTTAACAAAATAAAGCTGATTTAAAATAGTATCATCTTTTTGTATTTAATATCATGTACAATTTATAATAACATACATTTTCTGACACATTCACAACCTATATTCATTCACATTATGGCACATGTTAGAGGCACAATTTGATCAAAGGCACAACCTAATGTGATAATTCAAAGTAATAACATTTGATTTGTTCTTCAATCCATCAGAGGAATTGGTCAACACATTGAAGAACCAGTCATGTCTTCATGTTAAAGGTAGTTAACATGACCTCGTCACAAAGAACGATGTTTTGTGGGAATGATTTGTGTAATCCGTCACAACTTTGCTCTGGGATCAGAACTGGAGTACATATTCTGCTCCAGGAAAGCTAAGATCTTTTTCCAGGAGTCTTCCTGAGCATCTGAATGGGGTTTGGTTGTTCCTCCCCACAGCAAAATCACTGAAACACACAACGCTGTCTGTGAGATTCACAATTGGAGGATTATACAGGGTTCTTACACCTTTTCCAAAGTCAAATTCAAGCACTTTTCAAGCATTTTCAAGGTGCATTTTCAAGCTTTTCAAGCATCTTACTGCTGTTGTAAATTACATATTTATATACACATACTTATACACAAATGATTATTTCCCTACCTCACATTAAATCAGATGTTCTTTATGCTATAAACAACCAAATGTGTGTTTCATAATAGCATTCTACATGAGGATGAAAGATTAAAAATGTTAGAAAAGAAAACTAAGTTTAATATTTCAAAATGAGTGACCCATCTGTACGTAGACTGGGCATCCCATATAACCTGGCTGAGCCAATATAAAACAATCAGCCAAATAACTTTTCAATATATTATTGATTACTATTTTTGAGGTACTTTTAGGTTGGCAGTAAACACAAGTCAGAGGTAAATGGTGTACTTTGACTCCACTACATGTATTTAATACCTTTAGTTACTTTACAGATGTGGATGAATGATGTGAAATATAATCAAGTGTTAAATCAGACTTTAGTTCCACCTGGAGTAAATTCACAAGCTACTCTGTAGTATACAAAGTCATTCAAACTAGCTGCACCTTTACCAGCTTTGATAACACTTTCATGATCAATCATTATAAAACATATCATATACAATTATTAGGGATGCTACCGATACCGATATCGCTCTCTATTCCTCTCTCCCCCTCTCTCTCTCTCCTGACAGCCCGTCAGTATCTCCTGCAGCTCACTGATCCAGTAATGAGCGACCCGACAGTGAAGAATAAATATATTCATAACTAGTTTAGCTTGTTCCAGAGGTAGATAAAATAGCTAAGTGTGTTAGGTCTAACTCTTAATGTGTGTTCTGCTCCGCTCACCGGTCCGTCACAGCGGGTGGAGCTGCAGGATTTCTGCTTCACACACGTTGCATACCGCTATTTTATTGTCATTTTCGGACACTTAAAATACTGCCAGACTAGTGAAGCCATTTTGGCGAGCTTGTTTTGCCGCGCACAGAGAAAAGTGTCATGTATTTTACATGCAACGATAGCCTAATCTAAAATGTTCTACGACAGCGTACCTTTTGTGTGGTGTGTGGCTCGTCAGCGCAGACTCTCGCATCGTTATTGTTGCACACTTTGCAGGAGGCTACTCTTGGGCTTCGCTTGACCCTCGTCTTAGCCATGGCTTGTATTTGTCTTCTGCTAGCCAACGCTCGTTGACACGGCAACCTCCTGGCATACTGTCATCTATCACTCTCATCAGAATGCCCAGGTCACACACGTAACAAAAACACTTGCCGGTCACGCGCATTGCGCGGGAAGGCCGGAGCGGAGCTGTTTTATGTAAAAGCGAAGCAATTAAGCGCGCTCCGACTTCTTTATTTTCTTTTAATCTAAAAAGCGAAGTAAAGCATTTACAATTTCAAGCACTTTATCCCAAATTCAAGCACCATTCCCAAAATTCAAGCACTTTTCAAACCTTGAAAACACCTCGTACAATTTCAAGCATTTTCAAGGATTTCCAGCACCCGTACGCACCCTGATTATAGCAGTTACTTCTAACATCAACACCAGGGTATTCTAAAATAATAATGTATCTATTTGCACTCGGAGGAAAATAGCTACACCTTATGTAATTGGCTATTCAAGCCAACCTCTAATGTAATTATTAAATAACAGTTTGCATGTGTCTCTGCCATGCTATATACAACCAGGGTGTAAATTGCCAATTTGGCTATATACACACACACCGTAGTGTTGACTATTTTCACCTGGACGCAAATAGAATTGTTCACTATAGTCAACAAAAATGTTGTTTATTGCTGCAGTGATGTAGCGTTGGATCCTGGGAGTTTGTCATTGAGGCTTTCACTGCCTGTGTATCATGTGGGACCCTGTATAACTCACCTTTCTGTCCATCCTTTATAAACTTAGTAGCTCTGAAGTGAGGGGAGTAGGGCGGCTCAATCAGATGTCCAGCATCCGGGTATTCAAGTCTCGTCAGCAGGTGCTCGTTTCCTGCTGCACGCATCATCTGTGCCATCTGAGGTCAGATAAAAACTTCCAAAATGTAAAGAGAAGGTATGGAAGAAAAAATGTGCACACTGTTCAATATATAACATTAAATATTTACAAATGTGTGTATGACTTAATATAATTAAAAAATATATTTGTGAAGTGCTTCTTAAGGTACTCATAGGTATGTGTGTGTGTGTTCTCACATCCTCAGCAGACTCCACTGTGGGCCAGTTTTGATCATCATCGCCGTTCACCAACAATATCGGACAATTTATTTTCCCAACCTTAAAGAGAATACACAAAGAACAACTTCAATATGCCTTTTCATAATAAAGCAATAGTAATCAATACAAAAAGCGATAGTAATGAAGGGCACTGCAACTAAAACCCGTAAATGTGTTAGCATTTTAGCAATTTCTGTTCCCTCGTCTCAAACTCAAAGTTTTCTCTTTCGATTAGAGGACTAAAATAAATTCTGCAGTAAATAGAAGCTGAAGAGATTTTAACATTTTGTTTTTACGACATAAAACGTGTCAGTAAATACCCAACTAGTTTTCTAAAGCTTCTATGTGTGTTCAAAATAGCGTTTACTAACAAGTGCCTAAATGAGACCACTAAACGTCATCATGCTTATCATTAGCCACCTTTAGCTTAGCGGTGGTGAAGTCATGTGACCTAGATGTAGTTAGTTTATTGCTTTCAATTAGATCTCTGCTTCTGTAGGTTGCATTAAGGTTTCAACATTTATAAAAGTGTTGTTAATATGTGGAGATTATCTTGCAGAAGCAAAACATGTTAGCACTTTAGGCGTACGAAAATTTTGAAAAATGTGTCATTGATGACTTGGACACCATAGTTCAACAAGTACTTACGTCCACTTTCTGTGAGATATCATCGGGAATCGGTAGGCCCATACCTCGCCAAATCTCGTAGTTGTTCTCATCCATGCGCATCTTGTGTAAGTTCCTGTTATTACAAATAATTGTTCCCATCAGTCCAGCTTTTGAGTACTGTAGTTCTGTGACTGACAAAATAACAGAGTACATACTTGAAGAACTCATTGAAAACACCTCCAATGGTCCCCCCACGTGCATGTGTGTGGTTGCCACTAATGCAAACACAGCAACGAGGCTGGAACAGAACACAAAGAGAGTTATCACAGTTTGTTATCAGGGCCAAATCTCAAACTTGAAAATGTTCAGCCCTCTGTTGCACAATGTCTAACAGCCAAGACTTCTGATTGTAGTTGTTTTGTTCTATTGCTGCTACATTTGTCACTTGCCTCGACGACGCTGCTCCAAGCTGCCAAGGAGATGCTCACGATCGAGCCGAGGGACAGTCCAAAAAGTCCAACTCTGTCCGACATCACCTGAGGATGGTCCCTGACGATATTAAACGCTGTCTGTATAGATGATTGGAGAAAAACAAGAATGTTTGATACTTGTCTTTGACACACATGAAGTCTGAATATAGTATATTAATAGAATATCATAACCAAAACAAACCTCAAAATAGTTGAGCTCTAACTCTGCTGTGTTAACCTCTGCAGGGTTAAAATACTCCAGCGCCATAGAAGCATAACCGTGAGAACCCAGCAAGGCCGCACGATATTCCAGCAGCCCCCCGCCGCCCCCCCCACATATCCAACAGGCCGGGGAAGGGGCCTGGCCCTGAAGCACGCACAGACAAAATAAAACAGATCACTTATTATGCTATAATCTAACCAAATGAAGGGTAGTTATTTAGCTGAGGCAGGTGTACCTACCATGGGGTATGAACAGGGTCCCTCTCACTCCTTTCTCTTTGATGTCGATCCTCCGGACCCCCGGAGCCATGTACCATCTCTCTGTGAGCGCGGAGGCCAGAGGATCCTGCTCCCTGAAGCCCCCCCCAACATGTCCACTGTACACCGAGATGTTGACTAGCTGAGGGATGCACACGTTCAACTTTCTCAACCTGACGGGTAAAAAGATTTTAATTTAGTTCCGTTTTTAGAGTGAATTTGCTAGTTTATAAATGCAGTTATATGTTATACATACAATAATTTGATCATTTATGAGTTCTGTATTATTGATAGTTATGTATTTTCTAATTAATTTAATTTTATCTCACGTTTCTTTTCTTTTTTTTCTGTAAACATGTTTGTATTATTGTATGAAATGAAAGTATGTTTGAGTACTCAAAAAAGCGCTTTATCAATTAAATGTACTGTTATTATTAACAAATATATAAGCAAATATTATATATTGTATGTAATGTTTATATTAGCTTAGGAAATTGATATGAACTCCATTCAAAAAGCAAGCGTTTAAAGTTTGGTTGCTTGCAATCCTAACCTGAATAAGCTTGAATTAAAATAAATGTCTTGGCTAATGTTTAGATTCAGTCCCTCTGCAGGTGTATTACCTGAGGCCTTCCCGGCTGCCTGGGACAGGACGCATACTCCACAACAATCCCATGGCTTCTTTCCCTGTGTAAGTTCCCCCACAACTCAAATCATCTGCAACTAAAAGAAGCATTAAAATATCAATACAACAAAGATTAACAAGCAATTTGGCTGTAAACGGAAGTACAGGAGGAGCTGATGTTGAACTTATAAATAAAATAAACTCATATTATTAAACAAAGCTGTTTCAAAATTAAAAGCTAAAAATGTCCCTAGTAAGGGTAAAGATGTAAACATTAGTTTGAGGAGATAAAAAAGAGGATACCTCACCAGAAACAGTGCCTCTGTGATCACTGAAGTAGTGCCCGAAGGCCTCCCAGTAGTCCTTGTCCTCGGACTGGTGGAGGGAGTGAAGGGTCACTGGAGATCCTGGAGGCAGATTCTCCACCTGCACTTTGAACGCCTCGTCCACCATAGCCCGAGAGGGGTGCACGGAGACAACGGGGGGGCCGGTGTGAGACATGCTGGAGAATCCTCTGTGAATCCACGGCTTGAGATGTTTGGTGTAATGGCTTAACCTGGTTAGTGGTGGAATTTGAATAAGTACATTTAATCAAGTATAATTTAGAGGTTCTTATACTTTGCTTCAATATTAACACTTTATGTTACTTCATTTATATTAAAGATATAGTCATAAAGATTGCATTATTACAGATAAAATACCCCAAAACTTAAAAAATTAAAAAAGTCTTAAATGTAATAATCAATTCAAGGTTACTCTTATAGCCTACCTCCTTTATTTCAGTGAATGAACATGTTTCCATGCACTAAATGCTGCCTTCCCTATTATCTTGTTTCTAGACTTTTCTGTCAAAGTAGTAGTAGTACCAACCTCAGGCACTTATGACCAGATACTTGCGTGTGCGTGTGCGTGTGCGTGTGTGTGTTCAGAGGTCCACTCTGTCATTAGACCCGCTCCACAGAAGGAGGTGCAGTGCCTCGTCTGACTCTTCTCCTGGAAAAGCACTTCCTGGCATCAGGTATTGGTAACAACACACTTGATACACAATACAGGGCTCTAACAGGAAGAATCTTTAGTTTATCTCATACATTCTTATAGCCTACCTCCTTTATTTCAGTATTATCACTTTCTGAAAATATTGTACTTTTTACTCCACTACAGTTATCTGATAGCTGTAATTACTCTTTAGATTCACATTAATAATACAAAATACAGATAAACAAACTGATAGGCCTATATTATTATCTATTTAACCATTCAGCATAATACGTAGAGTTGTTGTACTAATACCAGTACTTTCGTACTTGTAATGCTTAACTTTTACTTGTAACAGAGTTCCTCTACATTGTCGTATTACTACTTTTACTTAATAAGCGTATTTCATACAAGTAATAACAACTGAATGAACATGTTTCCATGCACTAAATGCTGCCTTCCCTATTATCTTGTTTCTAGACTTTTCTGTCAAAGTAGTAGTAGTAGTATCAACCTCAGGCATTTCTGACCAGATACTTGCAGTTGTCTTGTAGTAAAATACACAGAGCTCAGTATACCTCTCGAAATGCGGACAAGATTAATCTTTAGCAGGTGAATACAACGTTTTAACTAAGCGTGAAGGCACCACGAGTTAGCTTTCTCGACCGCTAGCCTCAGTTAGTTGAACCAGTTTTAACTCCACAAGTTAGCGTTGAAATTACTTATTAAAAAACGACACTCCGCCCCAAAACAAGCAACCGTTCCCATTCTACAATACAAATTCTGCACATTCAATAGACATGTATTCGCCGTTAGCTCACTAGTAAACCTTAGCTTTGGCTTACCTTTCAAGAAGAAGTGTCCACCTCGACCCTTGGAACTTATATCACTGAGCACTGGGATTAGGTTCAGTGAAGCCAAGGACAAGCCGTGAAAAGCCATTCTCCTGTTTTCTAAATGAAACCCTTGTTTATAAGAAAACCCTACAAAGTTAAATCAAAATACTCAGTTTTTGGTCGTGATTTTGGTCGCGTTGCGTTCAAGTTATGTATGTGTAAATGAGAACCGTTAAATCTGTTCAACTTCCGTTCCTTAATCGTCATATCATTGCATTGATTGAACTCATTTGCTATTAATTTATTAATTTCTCATCCGTTATACTTTATTTTAAAGAGTATAGTTTTGTAGTTATTAATTCAATAAATATTCAATTTATTAAATAGTTTCAGATTAATCTACACAAGTCCATAACTTTGAAGCAGCTTTCAAATTATGAGAATAGCTTTATTTTAGTGTTATATAATAATTAATAGATACATGAATACTATTATAGTATTCAAGTTTTGGAAGATTCATAGCTAACCACACTGAAGTTATGGAGGTATTGATCAGTCTTCTCATATTTTTAAGCCTCAAATTGTCCTTCTCCCCCCCTCTAACATCACCAGAAGTCATGATTTAAGGGGTCTTTTCTCAAAAAAATTTACCGGGGGAGCATCCCCCCGGACCCCTCTAGTATTGTTTGATCACCATTTCCACAGCCCCACCTAAAATATTTTCCACCAGCCGCCACTATAATGTCGTATTTCTTTACTGAGATAGTATCTTAGTAAAGAAATACGACATTATAGCTAAACAGGACATGGCAACTAAAACAAAATAAGATACTTGAATGTGGAAAAAAAAAAATAAGATGGGGAAATTAAAGGTTACAAAAGACATATGTAAATAACTTAATTCATGTAAATAAAAAAATATGAATTTGATCATATCCTATTAAATCAGCCAAATATTGCTTTAAGGCTGAGTTCATAAATGTATGATACTATATGAAGCTCAGCGCAAGTTCAACCAGGAAGACCGTCTCTACTCATTCATGTATTTCTATTCCCATGTTATTACTCTCTCTCCTCTCAATAAGTGACCGGGGGCGTCACTCTTCAGCTTAACCAATCACTTCGCTCTATTCCCAAGAGTAATTTCCGTCCTTTTCATTAATTCCTCTGTGTTTTGTGTTCGTGCGTCAGTCAGGTAACAGGAAGTGATTTACGCTTATTGAACACTGACTTGTTGCCTGGTTACAACAAATGCCGCACTGATTTTTCGACGGTGTGTGTGATGTTAACTCAGGAAAGTGCAAATGCTGCTGTCTAATGCTCATCTGTCTCTCTGCCTGAGTGTAGTTCACCCCTGGGAGGTCATTTAACACACACACACACACACACACACACACACACACACACACACACACACACACACACACACACACACACACACACACACACACACACACACACACACACACACACACACACACCCCAAAGGAAGTGATGATGGATCTTTAGGGACATGAAAGCAGTTTACAGCCTTTGAAATCATTACCTTCAAATCACTGAGCAGGCTGCTGGTGGGATGGTGGTGGAAATAATCCCATGTTTACTACTTGCAAATTAAATTGTGTTCATCAGACCACTTGGTGTAAACTGCAGAGACAATTAGATACAAATGAGATGACTTTATAACCATTGAAGATTATAAACTCAGGATTAAGGACTATCTGACCGCTTATTGCACACGTCTTGTTACTTAATATGTCATTGTTTTATGTAAAATGCTGTTTTATTACCGTGGTTAGTTTCTTTTAAGGGCAATTGGTTGTTTTTAACTTCTTGTTGTTTAGCTTGATGCCTGTTGCTTTATGCACATTGTGAAATTGAATCTCAATGGGAAACACTCCTTGTTAATAAAGGTTAAAAAATGATTGCAGAGTAGATCGTGTGAGGTTAGAAGGTTCTGTGCAGGGTCAGTTCAGGACCTGTACAAACTAGTAAATGCACATCAACACATTATTATGACAGTGCCTTACTGTATGTTCTGGGAGGAAATGATTTGTATTCTCTGTAGGCAGTAGAAGGAAGTCAGGAAATGAGAGAGTGATGCAACAAAGATCCCTTAAAATTAAGCCATTGGAGCTCACTGTACTGTATTACCTTTTCTCAATATAGCACTCACTGTATCCTTTAGAGCTAGTACAGTTAGTATTAGTAAAACTCATGCTTTTCTATCCACGTTAAGTTAAAGTTAACCTCCTCCATCTCTTTCCTCTCCATCAGGAGCCCCAGTGAAAGTGTGACAGAGCATCACATGTTACCGCCGCCGCGTTCTGCCTCCTGTCCAAACGCCGACACTTTGGGCCTCCTGAGGGTCCCTCACCCCCCCCCCACAGCCTCCTCCCTCTACTCCCCCACCTCCAATCATAGACTGTTCCACTCCGACACAGGCCAGGTACCCCCTTCAAAACCCTTTTTCTGCATTTGGATTCAATCATTTAAGAATACAGAACATGACGTGTGTGTTGTGTTCAGGTACCGAGGAGGCTCATTACAGTTTTGTCTCGCCTGTTGGGAAGAGACTGTGTGAACAGTGGAGAGGAGAGGGAGGCCGAGCTGCATCTGTACGCAGTGTCACCTACGTCCAGACTCTACCTCCACCTGCAGAGCTCATGGAACAGCTTCATTATTGTGAGGGATCATTATTAAAGCCTCTCACCCATTTAGCATTGCACTCCCAATAAATGAACAGACTTAAAAAATCAAAGAATCACATTTTTTTTTATTACACTCATTCAACTTCCTTGTCAAAACTTGGTGCCTACATTACCCACAATGCTTTACATAGGCCCACTGAATCATTTTTGATGTGTATTTCAGTGGAGGTCCACTTTAAGGCCTAACAAATTCGTTAACACCATGTTCACCTCAAAAGCTATTTGAGAAATGTTTCTGACATTATTGGATTATTTGCTATTCATCCCTTTTGAAAAGCAATATATATGTACCTATATTTGTTTGTTTATGGTCCTTGTGTGTGTGTGTGTGTGTGTGTGTTCAGAGGTCCACTCTGTCATTAGACCCGCTCCACAGAAGGAGGTGCAGTGCCTCGTCTGACTCTTCTCCTGGAAAAGCACTTCCTGGCATCAGGTAACAACACACTTGATACACAATACAGGGCTCTAACAGGAAGAATCTTTAGTTTATCTCATAGACATGTGAAAAAAATCTTCTGCTGGACATTTGATAATCATTTCACTGGTTCTTTCACAGGTTTTCCTCTATTACATTAACTTAGAATTTACACAATTTCAAAGCGGATGAGATTGCCTGACTTTAAATAACATCACCTAGGATTTTGAGAAACTTGGATGAACATTTTCACTATTTTCTGACATTTTGTAAACCTGTGTGTGTGCAGCTGGGAGCGGACTGCTCACCTGTTTGCTCAGCTGAGCTCGGAGCTGCTGCAGGAGGGGATCGGAGTGGAGAGTCTGTACCTGCTGCTGCAGGAGCTGAGCACCGCCGCGCACCGCAACATCGCTCTGCGCCGACTCTTCTGGAGGGTGAGGGCTCCAACAGTCACACTAACTAATAACAACGCAACATATTCTAGAATAATTGCATTTTTGCTACATGTGTCTTTACATTTTCTGGACCAATCTATTAATTGATTATTGATAAGGGAAAGAAAATGGTTGCGGCCCCGTACTTTATAGTATTGGGAATTCCATTTTTTGCTCCTCTGCTTGCCTTCCACTAGCTCAACATATCTATTTGCAGTTTCAAGATAAAGAAATCCTAATAAATATTAAGTGTCCAGACATGTGGTCAAAGCTCTTTTCCTGTTGGAAGAAGTATTAATAACTATACTTGCTATACAAAATGTCCTCACAAAGACACACTTACATTCAGACAAATGTGAGTGTGTTCCACATCCAGAATAAACTTCAGTAGAGATTTGTCATGTTGTGTTTCAGTCCAGTGAGGTGTGCGTGTTCCTGGTTCAGACTCTGGAAGAATCTCTGCACGGCTGTCAGAGCCTCCATGGAGTCTACACGGCAGATCAATTACTGTAAGAGTGTGTGTGTGTGTGCAGGATTGTGTGTGATCTGAGATTGTAAGCTGCTTTGATTTTACACAACACACTTATGGCTATTTTAGAAGGCAGAAGGCTTGGTGTGTTTGTGTTCATATTCCTATATTTATCTCCCTGCTTCCTGTTTGTCAACCAAATGGAAACGAATTGTATTGACTGTATATATTTCTTTAATAGGATTAAAACACAACAGCATACTTTTAAAACAGTCAGCAGTGAGAACATATTTCAGATGACACTGAAATATGTTCAGTGTCATCCTATAAGTTAAGTTCTGTGTTAATTTATTAAGTCAACCACGTGCACAAATAATTCGGGCTAAAGAGAAGATTTGTTGGTCCAGAGAGTAATTGTATTATGTATGTTGTATAAATGCTCTGAGTCTAACACCAGCTCGATGTTTCTGCACAGACTAAGCACTCTGATCGTGCAGACGCTCGCCGTCATGTTCAGAGAGACGGAGGTCGAACCAGCCAGATTCAACCTGCTCTCTGCCAAAAAGTAAGCATCCCACCTGTGCTCTAAATATTTCAAATGTATATAAATATCTAAATACATTTTTATCCTGTTGTAAACTCCCTTTTTTCTCTCTCCCTGCAGAGGTGCCCTGGCCTCCAGAATGCTGCTTGCCTTGATTTGTGATGCAGAATTACAAACACAGAAGCAAAGGTCTCTGGTAGACTGTGAGGTCAGCGGCTCTCTGCTCAAATATATATCATAAATATTATTTATGTAATCTGTTTTAATGTAACCCTTGTCCTTCTCTGTCAGCTTCAGGCCTTACTAGCGGAGTATCTGGACTCTGCCTGCTCTCTGCTCTTCGAGCTGCTGCTTTTAGGCCACGAGGTGAGTTTTAACTGTAGGTCGACATACATAAATGATGGTTGCTACCTTACCTCCACATACGAATCAAACGTATTAGTATGTGATCCTGTTTTGAATTAAAAACATTTGCAGGTCTATAACAATCAAACTATATATACAGTGGCGGCCGGTCCATAGGGGCGCTAGGGGCGCCGCCCCACCTCTTCCCATATTGAAAAAAAATAAAAATAATAATAATTAAAATTAAAATTAAAAAAAAAAAATATGTTTAAAAAAAAATATATGTTTTTATTTTTATTTTTAATGAACAAGGTAAATATTATATAATTGGTATCAGTAAAATGTATAATCTACAATAAAATCTCGTTTAAAATTGTGTTACGATGTCTAAAGTTACTGATAAGTCACATGTTTCCTGCCTGGCCTTGCCCATGCACCTTCTCTCGTCTGGGCGCTAAGAGAGGAGCCTTCAACCAGTGCAGCATCAGCCACTAGCAGCTGACTGTTGCTATCTGTAACGTGTAAACTATGCCGCGAAAATATAATTTCAGCCAATCAGCGTCGTCAAAGATGACGGTCACCAGGCGCCAATGTCAGCGCCCAGTGCAGTCTGTGAGTAGTTTGGACAGTGACTCGTATCCGGTTGACGCAGTAGTTGATGAGGATGGCTTCGTGTGCAGGTGGAGTCTCCGGACCTCGGTCCCCGGCTAATTCTGTTCAAGAGCTAATCTCCAATCCTTTCGAAAGGAGAAGTTTGGCAGATAAATTGTTGCTTAAAGACCTTGCACCGGACCAACCCGATTTGAATATATCGCAGCAATCTCGTGAAAAAGACAACATTTATACACGAGGCTTCACAAGTAGCTGGTACACAAGAAAGGCTTGGCTAGCTGGATGCAAACAGGTAAATGCTGTCTTTTGTTTCCCATGCTTGGATATCACTTTATATGTAGAGAGGAGGTTTCCCATGGTTGTTAGAAGTTTATTAATAAGTGGGCATTTATCACAGAAGTGATTGTTCTGTCTCCACGTTTGTTGCATTGTCTGTGATGTATTTTCCAACGGTTATAGCTCCTGTTCTGTCCCAGCAACACTACACGGTTTGCAGCTCCACCACATTTTTGGTTTATCTTCGGTGTCGCTTAAAATCTGCTTCCCATCGGACTAAAACCTCCACGTAATCTGAAGACAGATACTTGAAGTTATTTAAACCTTTTGCAAACTTTATGTTCTTTCTTGCTCTAGCCTTGCCAGTTACATTGTACATAACACATATATTATCATTATGCTAACTGGTTGTTCGTGTTAGACGATGTAGCTTTTTCATTTCTGAGTTATTGCTATATGTAAATAAGCCTGTTTGTAAATAATCCTCAGAGAAACAAAGAAAAAACACAATTTATGACATTTTGTGCTGTGGTTATTTTTTTTAAATTGCATTTATTCACAGTTCAGTTTGAAATGCTGTAGTGACTTGTATTGAACCACTTAAATATTTATAATTAATGCTACTGAAAAGATGCTATTAATTTTATATCTCACATGCAGTTCACTGTAAAGCTACTTGGTGAAGGTGTTGGTTCATAAAACATGAACAGTTTTAAGAAAGAAAAAAACAGACCAGTTCTGAGAACACAAATTCCTGGTAAAGTAGTAGATGTTGAGGTTGATAAATAATATTTTCCACACTGAAGATTATGGAGGTATTGATCAGTCTTCTCATATTTTTAAGCCTCGATTTCTCCTTTCCCCCCCCCCTCTAACATCACCAGAAGTCATCATTTAAGGGGTCATTTCTCGAAAACAATTTCCGGGGGGAAACCCCCCGGACCCCCCGGGTAGGTCACTTACGGTACGTCAAGAGCCCCACCAAAAAAAAAGACCACCGGCCGCCACTGTATATATACTAAATATATTCTTATTTGTTAAATGTTAAACCTCTTGAGTTTGCAAGGGTGAATCCAAACATGGTGTCAGCCGGTGACTCTACACGTATCTGTAACCTTTCTGTGTTTTAGGCCAGCAGATGTTCCCTGACAGAGAACTTCCTGTCTGTTGGCTGGATCCTCCGAGTCCTGCAGCCTCATCCTCACCAGGGGCCTCATTTATAAAGGGATATACGCTCAAAAAATGGCGTACGCCAGTTTCTACGCAATGTTTGCGATTTATAAAATACTAACTTGACGGGAAAATGTGCTGTCCTCCACGCAAACTCTAACCCATGCGTACGCACTAAGCACACAAACGGGAGAGACGAGAAACTGCGACACCGTTGGCAGAAGGAAGAATGGAGAGAAATATGTGGAAATAATACCATAAATAAAATGTTACCTCATTTATCAAATATGAAGAATTCATTTTCAAACATTGATTAAAGCCAATCTTAAAATGATTAAACAAACGCCTGTTTGAGACTCCTCAGTGCACACAAAAACATAACTTGGAGAAATAAATAAATACGGATATGCTATTTAAAACCACCTCGAATATGTTGTGTTAATGTTATGAAATGTTTTCTCATAAATGATGCGGTAAGCAGGAGGACAGAATTACGTCTAAACTGACGCCGTTTTGCATTTCTATAGGTTGTAGATACGAGCATGGTTTTATATACTATCACGTTTAATCGTGTTTTATGCCGTTTGCCAAGACTTGATAAGTCGCTCGTAAAACACAGGAGGTATGGAAACTAAGAACACCATATGTGGTAAATTGTACAGCTAATATAACACAATCCATTAGTTGTATTTCCTTTAACTGGTGGATTATGGATATATAGTTGCTGATCGACAGCTGGAACACAAACCACCAAATACAACAAAAATAATTCAGATCCAGTCGTCATGACCAGTGGCGGCCGGTGGTCTTTTTTTTTGGTGGGGCTCTTGACGTACCGTAAGTGACCTACCCGGGGGGTCCGGGGGGTTTCCCCCCGGAAATTGTTTTCGAGAAATGACCCCTTAAATGATGACTTCTGGTGATGTTAGAGGGGGGGGGGAAAGGAGAAATCGAGGCTTAAAAATATGAGAAGACTGATCAATACCTCCATAATCTTCAGTGTGGAAAATATTATTTATCAACCTCAACATCTACTACTTTACCAGGAATTTGTGTTCTCAGAACTGGTCTGTTTTTTTCTTTCTTAAAACTGTTCATGTTTTATGAACCAACACCTTCACCAAGTAGCTTTACAGTGAACTGCATGTGAGATATAAAATTAATAGCATCTTTTCAGTAGCATTAATTATAAATATTTAAGTGGTTCAATACAAGTCACTACAGCATTTCAAACTGAACTGTGAATAAATGCAATTTAAAAAAAATAACCACAGCACAAAATGTCATAAATTGTGTTTTTTCTTTGTTTCTCTGAGGATTATTTACAAACAGGCTTATTTACATATAGCAATAACTCAGAAATGAAAAAGCTACATCGTCTAACACGAACAACCAGTTAGCATAATGATAATATATGTGTTATGTACAATGTAACTGGCAAGGCTAGAGCAAGAAAGAACATAAAGTTTGCAAAAGGTTTAAATAACTTCAAGTATCTGTCTTCAGATTACGTGGAGGTTTTAGTCCGATGGGAAGCAGATTTTAAGCGACACCGAAGATAAACCAAAAATGTGGTGGAGCTGCAAACCGTGTAGTGTTGCTGGGACAGAACAGGAGCTATAACCGTTGGAAAATACATCACAGACAATGCAACAAACGTGGAGACAGAACAATCACTTCTGTGATAAATGCCCACTTATTAATAAACTTCTAACAACCATGGGAAACCTCCTCTCTACATATAAAGTGATATCCAAGCATGGGAAACAAAAGACAGCATTTACCTGTTTGCATCCAGCTAGCCAAGCCTTTCTTGTGTACCAGCTACTTGTGAAGCCTCGTGTATAAATGTTGTCTTTTTCACGAGATTGCTGCGATATATTCAAATCGGGTTGGTCCGGTGCAAGGTCTTTAAGCAACAATTTATCTGCCAAACTTCTCCTTTCGAAAGGATTGGAGATTAGCTCTTGAACAGAATTAGCCGGGGACCGAGGTCCGGAGACTCCACCTGCACACGAAGCCATCCTCATCAACTACTGCGTCAACCGGATACGAGTCACTGTCCAAACTACTCACAGACTGCACTGGGCGCTGACATTGGCGCCTGGTGACCGTCATCTTTGACGACGCTGATTGGCTGAAATTATATTTTCGCGGCATAGTTTACACGTTACAGATAGCAACAGTCAGCTGCTAGTGGCTGATGCTGCACTGGTTGAAGGCTCCTCTCTTAGCGCCCAGACGAGAGAAGGTGCATGGGCAAGGCCAGGCAGGAAACATGTGACTTATCAGTAACTTTAGACATCGTAACACAATTTTAAACGAGATTTTATTGTAGATTATACATTTTACTGATACCAATTATATAATATTTACCTTGTTCATTAAAAATAAAAATAAAAACATATATTTTTTTTTAAACATATTTTTTTTTTTTAATTTTAATTTTAATTATTATTATTTTTATTTTTTTTCAATATGGGAAGAGGTGGGGCGGCGCCCCTAGCGCCCCTATGGACCGGCCGCCACTGGTCATGACTCCACTCCGGAGGGATTCCCCCATCATTTCTTACAGTTTCTCATCAAGGGGGTGTCTCCTGTCCCCGGGACAAACACACTGCCTGAGGAAGGTTATGTGTATTTGTTTTGTCATTAACTTTTTTCGGACCACTTATTTATTTATTTTGGTGACGATCCGACCTCCATGCTGCTACTCTGGTTCAAACTGCATCCACCAAACAATATGATTTATCTCGACCTCCCCACAATAACCAAAATCTGACACGGTGTGAGATGTCTTTTTTAGCTGTTCTATCGTAATTTCCTGCGATCTTCTTCATGCAGTCAGTCAAAATGAATGAATGAATGGGCGTTTCTTTGACTATGTATAGGCAAATATGGGCGTTACGAGTCGATTGTGATTTATCAAGGGAAACAGGCGTAGGGAGTGCCGTACGCACTTCCCTCGCCGGTACGCAACGTTTTGTGAATCGGAAAATGGCGGAAAATTTCTGTACCTATTTTTGTGCTTTGTACTACGTAAGCAACCTTCCTACGTCAATCCTACGCAAGGCGTTATAAATGAGGCCCCTGGTAAACTTCCTTACTGTTACTCAAATACTGCCAGTCCTTTTTTACTGTCATTTACTGTGTTTTTTCAATGACATACTGCTCGTTCTCTCCTACAAAAGCTAGGCTCTAACAACACTGTTATCAGATCAGTTTTCTCTCCTTATCTCTTTCTTATTAGCATGAAAAATGTAACGGTTGTAGCCTCAAAATGTAACCAGCATTGGGAATATTAGCGCAAAATAATTATAATTCGATGAGATTAGTAAAATCTTTTTTATTTTGGTTCTTAAAACTTTGAAAGAGTGAGACATCTTCTCTTTAGTGGATAGTGTAAACTTTCATTCCTAATATGGCAATAACTTTTAATTATGTCCACTTAATGTAAAACCCTGACTACACTGACTTGTATCTGTGTAGTTTTTCACCAGCATAGAGAAAAAACACTCAATATGTTTATTGTCTTTATTCTGTTGTTAATGTAAAGCACTTTGGGCTGCATGTCTTGCATGAACAGTGCACAAATGAAATCAATAAAGTATATCATTACTATTGTTTGAGAGGTGTTTTCACATTCCTTTACTAAAGGGGAAGATGTCCGTGCACTTTTCCAAAATGTAAATGTAACATGGGCAAAGTTAAATTCGGAAAGTCACACATTTGAAAGCTAACCATAAAAGCCAGACACATATAGAACTTCACTGCTACATGCTGATTATTTTGTGCACAACACACTCCTCATCCTTCTCCTCTCTGCAGATGTCCTTCATCAGTCACCAGGCCCAGCAGGTGGTTGTGGTTCTGTCCGACCTGCAGGACTCCCCCCTCGCTCCCTCTCAGTCGGTGCTGCTCTTCCAGCGCTGTCGCCTCCTGCTGGCCTGCCTGCAGTACAACAACCTGCTCGCTCAGCACCTCAGATCTCACTTCAGGGAGGAGTTCAGGGGCCTCATTTATAACGCCTTGCGTAGGATTGACGTGAGAAGGTTGCTTACGTAGTACAAAGCAAAAAAATAGGTACAGAAATTTTCCGACATTTTCCGATTCACAAAACATTGCGTACCGGTGAGGGAAGTGCGTACCGGCACTTCATACGCCTGTTTCCCTTTATAAATCACAATCGACTCGAAATGCGGCGCAGCTTTTGCAGGCTTCACGTAACGCCCATATTTGCCTATAAATAGTCAAAGAAACGCCCATTCATTCATTCATTTTTGACTGACTGCATGAAGAAGATCGCAGGAAATGACGACCGAACAGCTAAAAAAGACATCTCACACCGTGTCAGATTTTGGTTATTTTGGGGAGGTCGAGATAAATCATATTGTTTGGTGGATGCAGTTTGAACCAGAGTAGCAGCATGGAGGTCGGATCGTCACCAAAATAAATTAATAAGTGGTCCGAAAAAAGTTAATGACAAAAAAAATACACATAACCTTCCTCAGGCAGTGTGTTTGTCCCGGGGACAGGAGACACCCCCTTGATGAGAAACTGTAAGAAATGATCGGGGAATCCCTCCGGAGTGGAGTCATGACGACTGGATCTGAATTATTTTGTTGTATTTGGTGGTGTGTGTTCCAGCTGTCGATCAGCAACTATATATCCATAATCCACCAGTTAAAGGAAATACAACTAATGTGTTGTGTTATATTAGCTGTACAATTTACCGCATATGGTGTTCTTAGTTTCCATACCTCCTGTGTTTTACGAGCGACTTATCAAGTCTTGGCAAACGGCATAAAACACGATTAAACGTGATAGTATATAAAACCATGCTCGTATCTACAACCTATAGAAATGCAAAACGGCGTCAGTTTAGACGTAATTCTGTCCTTCTGCTTACCGCATCATTTATGAGAAAACATTTCATAACATTAACACAACATATTCGAGGTGGTTTTAAATAACATATCCGTATTTATTTATTTCCCCAAGTTATGTTTTTGTGTGCACTGAGGAGTCTCAAACAGGCGTTTGTTTAATCATTTTAAGATTGGCTTTAATCAATGTTTGAAAATGAATTCTTCATATGATAAATGAGAGGTAACATTTTATTTATTTCCACATATTTCTCTCCATTCTTCCTTCTGCCAACGGTGTCGCAGTTTCTCGTCTCTCCCGTTGTTGTGCTTAGTGCGTACGCATGGGTTACAGTTTGCGTGGAGGACCGCACATTTTCCCGTCAAGTTAGTATTTTATAAATCGCAAACATTGCGTAGAAACTGGCGTACGCCATTTTTTGAGCGTATATCCCTTTATAAATGAGGCCCCTGGTCTGTGCTCAACATTCAAGGAATTTGGAAATAATTAACCCATATGATTTCAGTAATTTATGTACAGTCACAAACTCAAGTGAAGTCTGTCAACATTGCACACGTTGTATCAGGTTAAAATAAGACCCTAATGATGCAAGTTTAATGATCTGTTTATGTCCTGCCTGCAGGTACTTTGTGAAGCTGTCCTGTGTTGAGGTGAAGCTGCCCCCTCACTACCCGATCAGCCCCCCCACCCTGCGGCTGGTTGAGCAGATCCTCACTCTGCTCAAATGATCGCACAAACACACGAGTGTACCTGGAGACAGGCTGTGACAGCGTGTGCCTTTACCAAAGTGTGAGTGAGTTTAAACTCAAAGTGTGAGTGAGTTTTAACGCATGAAGCATCTCTGCTGCCGTTACAGGTGAAACTCAAGTTCCCAGCAGAAAGAATATGACTTTTATTTGTTTTATTAATAAGTGTTCCTATGATGCTGTGAAGCAAAAATCTTCTCTGGAATTCATGAATGTAAGCATTGCTATAAGCTAAATGCTAAAATAGCGATGTTAAGCAGGTAGTGTTTACAGATTTCACCATCTTAGTTTAGCATAGTAGCGTGAAAATATGATATTTAGCAATGAAAACAAATGTTCCTGATGTTTGTTTGGATTCTGCCTGTGTTTATAATTTAACCTGTAGATGTGTCCGATGTCAAAACTGTAAATCTGCAAAGTGTTTAGGTGATATGCACTCTAAATAAAGTTAAAGATGAAACTTTGAAATCTGTTATAAATTACAGCTAAATGTGATAGAGATCACTCAATATTGTTTCAGTTGAGATCAAAATAAAATTACACATGCATAGACTTTAAGATGTTTGGACAGATGAGTCTCCGCTGTGTTTCTTGTTTTGTTTTGGTGCTTAAACAAATATTAAGGGGTATTATTTTGAAAAACAGATTAAGATTGATTTAATAATTTAACAAAATAAAGCTGATTTAAAATAGTATCATCTTTTTGTATTTAATATCATGTACAATTTATAATAACATACATTTTCTGACACATTCACAACCTATATTCATTCACATTATGGCACATGTTAGAGGCACAATTTGATCAAAGGCACAACCTAATGTGATAATTCAAAGTAATAACATTTGATTTGTTCTTCAATCCATCAGAGGAATTGGTCAACACATTGAAGAACCAGTCATGTCTTCATGTTAAAGGTAGTTAACATGACCTCGTCACAAAGAAGGATGTTTTGTGGGAATGATTTGTGTAATCCGTCACAACTTTGCTCTGGGATCAGAACTGGAGTACATATTCTGCTCCAGGAAAGCGAAGATCTTTTTCCAGGAGTCTTCCTGAGCATCTGAATGGGGTTTGGTTGTTCCTCCCCACAGCAAAATCACTGAAACACACAACGCTGTCTGTGAGATTCACAATTGGAGGATTATAGCAGTTACTTCTAACATCAACACCAGGGTATTCTAAAATAATAATGTATCTATTTGCACTCGGAGGAAAATAGCTACACCTTATGTAATTGGCTATTCAAGCCAACCTCTAATGTAATTATTAAATAACAGTTTGCATGTGTCTCTGCCATGCTATATACAACCAGGGTGTAAATTGCCAATTTGGCTATATACACACACATCGTAGTGTTGACTATTTTCACCCGGACGCAAATAGAATTGTTCACTATAGTCAACAAAAATGTTGTTTATTGCTGCAGTGATGTAGCGTCTGATCCTGGGAGTTTGTCATTGAGGCTTTCACTGCCTGTGTATCATGTGGGACCCTGTATAACTCACCTTTCTGTCCATCCTTTAAAAACTTAGTAGCTCTGAAGTGAGGGGAGTAGGGCGGCTCAATCAGATGTCCAGCATCCGGGTATTTAAGTCTCGTCAGCAGGTGCTCGTTTCCTGCTGCACGCATCATCTGTGCCATCTGAGGTCAGATAAAAACATCCAAAATGTAAAGAGAAGGTATGGAAGAAAAAATGTGCACACTGTTCAATATATAACATTAAATATTTACAAATGTGTGTATGACTTTATATAATTAAAAAATATATTTGTGAAGTGCTTCTTAAGGTACTCATAGGTATGTGTGTGTGTGTGTGTTCTCACATCCTCAGCAGACTCCACTGTGGGACAGTTTTGATCATCATTGCCGTTCACCAACAATATCGGACAATTTATTTTCCCAACCTCAAAGAGAATACACAAAGAACAACTTCAATATGCCTTTTCATAATAAAGCAATAGTAATGAAGGGCACTGCAACTAAAACCCGGAAATGTGTTAGCATTTTAGCCATTTCTGTTCCCTCGTCTCAAACTCAAAGTTTTCTCTTTCGATTAGAGGACTAAAATAAATTCTGCAGTAAATAGAAGCTGAAGCGATTTTAACATTTTGTTTTTACGACATAAAACGTGTCAGTAAATACCCAACTAGTTTTCTAAAGCTTCTATGTGTGTTCAAAATAGCGTTTACTAACAAGGGCCTAAATGAGACTACTAATGTCATCATGCTTATCATTAGCCACCTTTAGCTTAGCGGTGGTGAAGTCATGTGACCTAGATGTAGTTAGTTTATTGCTTTCAATTACATCTCTGCTTCTGTAGGTTGCATTAAGGTTTCAACATTTATAAAAGTGTTGTTAATATGTGGAGATTATCTTGCCGAAGCCAAACATGTTAGCACTTTTTAGGCGTACGAACATTTTGAAAAATGTGTCATTAATGACTTGGACACCATAGTTCAACAAGTACTTACGTCCACTTTCTGTGAGATATCATCAGGAATCGGTAGGCCCATACCTCGCCAAATCTCATAGTTGTTCTCATCCATGCGCACCTTGTGTAAGTTCCTGTTATTACAAATAATTGTTCCCATCAGTCCAGCTTTTGAGTACTGTAGTTCTGTGACTGACAAAATAACAGAGTACATACTTGAAGAACTCATTGAAAACACCTCCAATGGTCCCCCCACGTGCATATGTGTGGTTGCCACTAATGCAAACACAGCAACGAGGCTGGAACAGAACACAAAGAGAGTTATCACAGTTTGTTATCAGGGCCAAATCTCAAACTTGAAAATGTTCAGCCCTCTGTTGCACAATGTCTAACAGCCAAGACTTCTGATTGTAGTTGTTTTGTTCTATTGCTGCTACATTTGTCACTTGCCTTGACGACGCTGCTCCAAGCTGCCAAGGAGATGCTCACGATCGAGCCGAGGGACAGTCCAAAAAGTCCAACTCTGTCCGACATCACCTGAGGATGGTCCCTGACGATATTAAACGCTGTCTGTATAGATGATTGGAGAAAAACAAGAATGTTTGATACTTGTCTTTGACACACATGAAGTCTGAATATAGTATATTAATAGAATATCATAACCAAAACAAACCTCAAAATAGGTGAGCTCTAACTCTGCTGTGTTAACCTCTGCAGAGTTAAAATACTCCAGCGCCATAGAAGCATAACCGTGAGACGCCAGCAAGGCTGCACGATATTCCAGCAGCCCCCCGCCGCCCCCCCACATATCCAACAGGCCGGGGAAGGGGCCTGGCCCTGAAGCACGCACAGACAAAATAAAACAGATCACTTATTATGCTATAATCTAACCAAATGAAGGGTAGTTATTTAGCTGAGGCAGGTGTACCTACCATGGGGTATGAACAGGGTCCCTCTCACTCCTTTCTCTTTGATGCCGATCCTCCGGACCCCCGGAGCCATGTACCATCTCTCTGTGAGCACGGAGGCCAGAGGATCCTGCTCCCTGAAGCCCCCCCCAACATGTCCACTGTACACCGAGATGTTGACTAGCTGAGGGATGCACACGTTCAACTTTCTCAACCTGACGGGTAAAAAGATTTTAATTTAGTTCCGTTTTTAGAGTGAATTTGCTAGTTTATAAATGCAGTTATATGTTATACATAAAATAATTTGATCATTTATGAGTTCTGTATTATTGATAGTTATGTATTTTCTAATTAATTTAATTTGATCTCACATTTCTTTTCTTTTTTTTCTGTAAACATGTTTGTATTATTGTATGAAATGAAAGTATGTTTGAGTACTCAAAAAAGCGCTTTATCAATTAAATGTACTGTTATTATTAACAAATATATAAGCAAATATTATATATTGTATGTAATGTTTATATTAGCTTAGGAAATTGATATGAACTCCATTCAAAAAGCAAGCGTTTAAAGTTTGGTTGCTTGCAATCCTAACCTGAATGAGCTTGAATTAAAATAAATGTCTTGGCTAATGTTTAGATTCAGTCCCTCTGCAGGTGTATTACCTGAGGCCTTCCCGGCTGCCTGGGACAGGACGCATACTCCACAACAATCCCATGGCTTCTTTCCCTGTGTAAGTTCCCCCACAACTCAAATCATCTGCAACTAAAAGAAGCATTAAAATATCAATACAACAAAGATTAACAAGCAATTTGGCTGTAAACGGAAGTACAGGAGGAGCTGATGTTGAACTTATAAATAAAATAAACTCATATTATTAAACAAAGCTGTTTCAAAATTAAAAGCTAAAAATGTCCCTAGTAAGGGTAAAGATGTAAACGTTAGTTTGAGGAGATAAAAAAGAGGATACCTCACCAGAAACAGTGCCTCTGTGATCACTGAAGTAGTGCCCGAAGGCCTCCCAGTAGTCCTTGTCCTCGGACTGGTGGACGGAGTGAAGGGTCACTGGAGATCCTAGAGGCAGATTCTCCACCTGCACTTTGAACGCCTCGTCCACCATAGCCCGAGAGGGGTGCACGGAGACAACGGGGGGGCCGGTGTGAGACATGCTGGAGAATCCTCTGTGAATCCACGGCTTGAGATGTTTGGTGTAATGGCTTAACCTGGTTAGTGGTGGAATTTGAATAAGTACATTTAATCAAGTACAATTTAGAGGTTCTTATACTTTGCTTCAATATTAACACTTTATGTTACTTCATTTATATTAAAGATATAGTCATAAAGATTGCATTATTACAGATAAAATACCCCAAAAGTAAAAAAAAAAAAAAAAAGTCTTAAATGTAATAATCAATTCAAGGTTACTCTTATAGCCTACCTCCTTTATTTCAGTGAATGAACATGTTTCCATGCACTAAATGCTGCCTTCCCTATTATCTTGTTTCTAGACTTTTCTGTCAAAGTAGTAGTAGTACCAACCTCAGGCATTTATGACCAGATACTTGCAGTTGTCTTGTAGTAAAATACACAGAGCTCAGTATACCTCTCGAAATGCGGACAAGATTCATCTTTAGCAGGTGAATACAACGTTTTAACTAAGCGTGAAGGCACCACGAGTTAGCTCTCTCTCGACCGCTAACCTCAGTTAGTTGAACCCGTTTTAACTCCACAAGTTAGCGTTGAAATGACTTGAAAAAACGACACTCCGCCCCAAAACAAGCAACCGTTCCCATTCGACAACAAGTTGTTGAAGAATGGGAACGGTTGCTTGTCATTTACAATACACTGCACATTCAATAGACATGTATTCGCCGTTAGCTCACTAGTAAACCTTAGTTTTGGCTTACCTTTCAAGAAGAAGTGTCCACCTCGACCCTTGGAACTCATATCACTGAGCACTGGGATTAGGTTCAGTGAAGCCAAGGACAAGCCGTGAAAAGACATTCTCCTGTTTTCTAAATGAAACCCTTGTTTATAAGAAAACCCTACAAAGTTCAATCAAAATACTCAGTTTTTGGTCGTGATTTTGGTCGCGTTGCGTTCAAGTTATGTATGTGTAAATGAGAACCGTTAAATCTGTTCAACTTCCGTGCCTTAATCATCATATCATTGATTGAACTCTTTGCTATTAACTTATTAATTTCTCATCCGTTATCATTTATTTTAAAGAGTATAGTTTTGTAGTTATTAATTCAATAAATATTCAATTTATTAAATAGTTTCAGGTTAATCTACACAAGTCCATAACTTTGAAGCAGCTTTCAAATTATGAGAATAGCTTTATTTTAGTGTTATATAATAATTAATAGATACATGAATACTATCTTAATAAAGAAATACGACATTATAGCTAAACAGGACATGGCAACAAAAACAAAATAAGATACTTGAATGTGAAAAAAAAAAAATAAGATGGGGAAATTAAAGGTTACAAAAGACATATGTAAATAACTTAATTCATGTAAATAAAAAAATATTAATTTGATCATATCCTATTAAATCAGCCAAATATTGCTTTAAGGCTGAGTTCATAAATGTATGATACTATATATTCTTATGTGCAACATACATGTGTTTATGTTTTTTTTTAAATAGGGTGTTATCCATCAAAGTCACAACATGATGTACATTATATTATCCCGTTGATCAACTTTAACTGTGTACAAATGTGACATCATGTGATGCAAGAAAACCAAGGTTATGTGTTTCCTAATATGTACAGATACATGAACTTAATTTATGATTTGCTTAGGCAAATCAATCAATCTTTATTTCAGACTCAAGGTCCATATCACATACAAAATGACAAGATCAATAAATAAGATTAAAAAGCTAAACACAAAATAAATAAAAACAAACAGATGCATCAATAGTATATTATATATAAATAATATATATATAGTTATAACCAATCATTTTAGTTAAACTTAACTTGTGTGCTTTATATAATAGTTTAAGTCTGTAATTCATATCATGTTCGTTATGACAAATAAACAAATGCAAAAGCGGAACCTTGTCAACTTCCGGTATATTGCCGGACCTATCTGGGAGACGGACCGGAAACATCGTGAGGTTACCGAAGTCTGTTCTGAAGTGTTGCACCTGGTAAGTTTTAAATAAGCTATCTTTTGTCCTTTTGGGCTCATATTCTACCTTAAAACGGTCACATTTGCGGTGTTTAGTTGGTGTAACCTGTAAACTATCACCTTGATAAAAACGTGAATTTCTAAAGGATATTATTTCATGTTTCCATCCTAGCCTCGTTGCTGCTTTGACTTTGAGTTGACGTTCAAACATTTTGTTCTTCACATTATCTGTTTCTTTGACTGTATATTGATATTTCTACAGACCCACAAACACTGAGCAGACTTATCTGTAGCAACTAATAATCTCACCAGACTCCATTCAAAAATATGCTCATTTACTTTGTGCTTTGGCTCATGTCAAAATTACAATTATACGACTTAGGTTTATTACTAAGTATGTTTTCACTATCTAGAATATTTCAACACAAATATGAAAAGAGGTCCTGTAAACAGAACAAAAACATACACAAAATGTAAAGCATAACTTTTAGAATGAGAGTAGGATGTGCAGATATATGGATAGCTCAAATAATGTATATGATAGGCTACAGCTTGTTTTTGTCATGTCTTTAAACAATACTAATTAATATATATATAAATATATAAATATATATCTATATCTATATCTATAACTATAACTATAACTATAACTATATATATATATATATATATATATATATATATATATAACTATAACATTACAGCACTTGGAACAAAACAAAATACAGGAGGCTTTTACTGTACCAAACTTTACATTGAAGTCTTGGTCAGGATTTGCTGTGTTGTGTTCACATATCTTTAATCAGATTGTACAGGTGCATCTCAATACATTTGAATATAATGGAAAAGTGAATTAATTTCACTAATTCAATTTTAAAAGATGAAACTCGTATATTATATAGATTAATTTAACGCAAAGTGAATTATTTTCCTTGGTTTGGCCTCCTATTGCATGAATTACTGCGTCAATGTGGCACGGCATGGAGGCATTGGTACTTTTCACAGTGTGGGCGTGTGCCATTATGGGATATTGTCAAGAGGAAGATGAGAGACACGAGACCCAACAATGCAGACGAATCGAAGCAACCTGCGCTTCCATATCACCTAAGCAGAGCCAATGGCTGATCGCCTTCCTGCCGTGCCTTAGTGATGCAGTATTCCATGTTAAAGGAGGCCTAACCAAGTACTGAGTGCATACACATGAGTATACTTTTCGGCAGGCCGACATTTCTATATTTAAAAAATCTTTTTTTGTATTGTTCTTAGGTAATATTCAAATATGAGATTTCATTAGCTGTAAGCGGTAATCAACAAGATTCAAACATAAGCGCTGGAAATTAATCTACGATTTTCCACTTTATTGAGATGCACCTGTATTGCATAAGATTGCTTCCTCTTCATACCTCTTTGTGCTGTTAAATATTCAGTTGCTAGTTTATTAGGTACAACTAGCTAAAGGTAATGCAGTCTAGTACCACAGTCCTGCATTAAAACCTTCTTGTTTTATTCAGGTGTTGATTAGCTTTATTATCTATAATATTGAATTGTATGTAATGTTTGTATTATTTAAGGTAAATAAAAAGGCCTTTCTTGTTTGTATAGTTTAAAACAGGAAACTTTACATTAATGTCAGTGTTGTGCATTCCTTGCATTATTTTTTTTTTAATTTGATTTTCTTGCTTTTTTTATTGTTCAGATCACTCTCTTAAAAGTCCTCAGAGCTGTCTGTGCAGCGCAGACAAGATGTTGAGAAATGCCTCTGCACAGGTGAGCATCAAGTGAAGATTACTAAACCAGATTTATTGTATTTTAAACCTTTTCCTGTTCTCTTCTTTACAACGGTAAATATTTGATCTCTTCCCTCCACAGATCTTCAGGCAGGTGGTGAGATATAAGAGCACAGAAACCAGCCTTATCCTGGAAAGATGTGAGTAAACGTTCCTGTATACCTGAAGAGAACAAGACTGACTTGCCTCTTAATAGCTGAAGCTCAAATGATGAGGGTCTCTGTTTTTTATTCCAGCGATCAACCGCGTGCAGGTGTTGGGCCGAGTGGGTCAGGACCCGGTGATGAGACAGGTGGAGGGGCGTAACCCCGTCACCATCTTCTCGGTAGCGACCAATGAAATGTGGCGCTCTGGAGAGGGAGAGGCAGAGACAGGCACAGGCACAACAGGTAAAACGTCCTGTGATACTCAGGGCTATAATTACAGAATATTACGTTTCTTTAAGCCTCAAAAGTTTGCAAAATGCTTAAAATGAATGATTTTATTTAATGAATATACTCTTAAAAATGTTTAAATGTAAACTAGTGATGGGAATTATGGCTCTTTGAAGGGAGCCGCATCTTATGGCTCCGTTCCTTTCAAAGAGCCGTTCAAAAGAGCCGTTTTAAGTAAGTATATAGTATAATAAAATGTGATTTTATAACAACAATGAGCAACATTGTCAAAAGACACAACAACGTATAGAAGTGGGATTTCTGTCACTGATAACTGTCACTCTTTTTTAAAATGTTGAATCTTTCCTTGTTTTAGGTTGGAGTATTTTACAAATTTGTATCTTTTTTTTATTCTCTGGTTTCTTTACTTTGTGTTAAAGCACTTTGAACTACAACTCTAGGGTGCTAAATTAATAAAGTTAAAAAAATAATACACATTTTAAAGTATAGTAAGATGTTTTATAAGTGTTTTTGGTAATGCACTGTGTCCATCTTTAATGGGGGGCTGTTTTTTGTCTCCAGGTGACATCAGTCAGAAGACGACATGGCATCGAGTGTCCGTATTCAAGCCAGGTCTGAGAGACGTGGCCTACCAGTACGTGAAGAAAGGGTACGACTGGTTACTTATTTTTATTTAAGTTATCTTACTTTTTTAATATTATACCGTACAGCAAGCCGAAGGGGGGTTCCACAATGTGATGTCTGCAACACTGCTTCTCTAAGAGTAATACTCTATTCTAAAATGTATATTTCCAGCGTCCTGAATGCTTTAAAAGTGGCTGTACAAATTCAGTTTCGCCTCATAAAGAACAGCAGCTGTGGTTACATTTATCTCAGGGTACAGAAGATTCCTGTGGTTTAGTTTCATAACAGAAATACAGAGTGAAAAACATCCGTACAAAGACAATCTCTTGCAGGATGATCCACTGTAGGCCTGTGCTTACACAGCTGCTGGTTTCTGTCAGCGAGGAATCTAGAAATGTTTTGCATGACATTGTAAAACCTTCATTTGGCAGATGGACAGCAGTGGAATGATAGAAATGTGTTTCAGTGAGAGATTCTTTCGTGAAATATTCCTGGTTGGAAACCATTGTTTTTACATCGTTGTAATGATATACCTTTTGTTTGTCAGATATACAAATTACATTTCAAAGAGTAAAGGTAAATATAACCAAGCAGAGTTTCCGTTAGCCGGTAATTACCGGACTATGACCGGTAAAATATGCTGAAGACCGGCAAATCTAAATCTCTCCGGTCAAAATAATTTCCCCTCAATACCGCATCAGTTGCGCCACTTCTGTGACAGACAAGAAGAGTACATTCTAATGTCTAACATTTAATGTGGAGAAAGAGATTTATCCTCCTGAAGGGCACATTCTGACCCCACATGTAAACAAAGGCATAATGCTGCGCTATACTTTGCCGCCACACCCCGTTGCCAAGCAACGCTTATTGTTTAGGTGTCCGCAGGCAGTCATATCATTAGCCAGTACTAGCTAGATCTGATCGATATGGACATAAACGCGAGAGAAGTCTAATCGGACGTGAGAGAGATCAGAGATCAGATCAGCTGCTGCTGACAGAGACACACAGCTCTGCATGATCACCTGCAGCTCTACATGATGCAGCTCTATGATCACCTGCAGCTCTACATGATTTCATTTAATTTCAAACCTTTATTTAACCAGATGGTCCCATTGAGATCATAGGTCTCTTTTTCAAGGGAGACCTGCAGCATATAGGTTCCACATGAAACATAAAACAATAAAGGACATCATACATTATATTTACATAGTTATAGACATTTACAAGTACCCATAGTATCAACGAGCATTTCATTTAGCCTAGCTTTAAAAACATGCAGAGGAATGAGATTGCTCAGTTTCAATTCTTGCTGAAGATTTTTCCAAGCAAGTGGAGCTGCGCACATAAAAGCTGTCTTACCTGAGACAGTCCTTGCTCTTGGCACATCTAACAATACTACATCATGCGATCTCAGACAATAGCTGCTTGCAACTCTCTGTGTTATCAGAGAGCAGATATAATACGGGAGTTTACCCAACAACGCTTTATAAATAAACATGTACCAATGACTGAGCCTCCGTACAGTAAGTGATGGCAAACCTGCCTTGGCATACAGGGTACAGTGATGTGCAAGTGCTTTACAATTTGTGACAAATCTCAGTGCACTGTGATAGGCGGCATCTAACTTGTTAACCTGTTACGCACCGCCCCCCCGATACCAGGCGGATAAACGCGTCATTTGCAGGAAACAACGTCTAAGGAATCTTAATATTTAATATAGAATGTTTTATATCCATGTGACGGGAAGAAACTCAGCTAACTGATCTTTTAAACATTTTTTCTCAAAAAAACCCCCACAATCCTAACACTCAGCCTCTGAATTAGCCACGAGCAAAAAAATACTAACCTATCACTGCACCTAAACTCACTCATAACTCCCTTATTACTTATCCTAGATGCACAGCCAACCCATCGATTAGCATCGCCTGGAGACACAGAATCTGGGGGTGCCCACCTCAACACTCAGTGATAAACATTTGCGACGCTATAAAAGAAAACGTACATCAAAACATGTGGCGCTAGGTAGCTACAAACGTAATCCATAGGTTAATCCAATGTGTCTGTGTCCTCTTTGAAATTATTTCTGATAATCCATAAGCAATAAAACTGCTTTTTCGTTTCCAGATGTCAGAGCGAGAGATCGCTTCACTATGGTGCAAACCTGCATGCGGGAAGCCCCCACCGTTTGTTTTCACAACGAGTGTGTGTGGGGGCATCCCCCTTCGATTCTATTGGCTCTAACGGTCAGAAAGAGGTGTCAACCATCCAAATCGACCAAGGGGGGCCAGAGATATGAAAACCCAAATCACCTCAGAGGTGGAGTGGTTTTGGCTAAACCTCTCTAAAAAGGTCAAAGTCACTTGTTTTGCATCAATCTTGATACAGGGTACTTATTATATGCTGTACTTTGGATTCCTAAAGCTTTTAGTCTACTAACCCATCATCCAAGGGTAGTTTTCACTATAAGTAAAAAAGAATTTTTGGACGGACACTATAATTTACAGTTTTTTACTATGTAAAATCTGAATTTTCTTTAAAATAAAAAACTTCTATATTGATTCTGACTTTTCTACATCCAACTCACAGGTTTATCATTACTTTGAGAAAAAAGATGATTAATTTAACCCTTTTAGAAGGGAAGATATGGTCATTTGTTCTGGGAATGTCATTTTTGAGCCTGAGACCTGAAAAACAGGCTCAGAGCTTAACAGGCTTTTGTTAGGGATCCCGATGAGGAGTGCATTGCAGTAGTCCAGCCTGGAGGAGACAAAGGCGTGGACCAGCTTTTCGGCGTCAGACAGGCATTGCCTGACGTTTGTTCAGGCAAAGGGCAGGTGCATTCATATAGACCAGATCACCATAGTCCAGCACAGGTAAAAAGGTCACAGTGACTAGCCTTTTCCTGGCCTCAAGTGAGAAACAGGACTTGTTTCTGAAAAAGAAACCTAGTCTAACCCTCAGCTTTTTAAGCAGGTTATTGACATGAAGTTTAAAAGTAAGACAATCATCAAGCCAGATACCTAGGTATTTATAACAGGCAACCACTTCTAGTACTTGTCCTTGCATAGTAACAATATCTAAAACAGGCTCTGGGGCCTCATTTATAACGCCTTGCGTAGGGATGCATATCGTTGACTTTTTTACGATACCGATACCGATACCGATACCACTGAACGATACCGATACTCAACCGATACATATCGTGATACTTTCATGTTGCATAAGGGAAACATTTTATCACCCCGCAATTACTCCCATGAAGCGCTTTATTATATAGTTAACATGTCAAATTAATATTAAATTCAATTGTGGGACTTGGACCTTTTAGTACTGAACAAACAATGAAAAACACATTATCTATGAAGAAAACTGATTCTGCAATATCATTTATAACAACCATCAGGCGGGAATAGTACATCTTGTCAATGAAAAAAAAAAATAGCACCAGTGTAATTAATATTCAATCTGAGATTCGACTGACCAGAGAACACATAAAGGATAATGAGATCGGAAAATTTCCTAGGATTATTTAGGTTTTCTGTAGTAACTGACAAATAGTACTTCGACTTAGCACTTTTGACATGTGAAGTGAAGCTATTTCTTAGTTGCCTAAAACGCAGCCATTCTACCTCTGAGCCTGATTTCCTAGCCTTTGCCCAGGCCTTGTTTCTCTCATGTAGGAGACTGGACAGTTCAGCAGAAAACCAAGGATTGTCTCGTCCCTTTACTCTAAATTTACGCAGGGGTGCATGTCTATCAATGATCTCCATAAAACCAAGATAAAAATAAGACCATGCAGTTCTACATCAGCACACAGATCGATTTTCCCCCAATCAAACGCAAACAGACCATGAACAAAACCCTGCTCCACAAAATGTTTTATGTCTCTCTTAATAATAATACGAGGTTTAACCTTTTGGACTTTTGTGTCCCTAATTGTGGCAACAACACAGTGGTCACTCACATCATTTGCAAATACTCCCACAGATGAGTATTTATAGGGAACATTAGTTAGAATGAGATCAATTAGGGAGGATTTATTAGGGGACTTAATGTTAGGGCGAGTAGGACTGTCAACAATCTGAGTAACATTTAAAGAGATACAAAGGTTTTTAAAATCCTCTGATACTGCAGTTAACCAGTCCCAGTTAAAATCTCCAAGTAGCACTATTTCCTTGTAGTCAAGTTGCCATAAAAGATTTGCTAGTGAAGACAAGGAGTCCTTGACAGCTGAGGGGGGTCTGTAACACCCTACCACCATGACTTGTTGCCCCTTTGCCACTTCTATATTTAAGGCTAAACATTTGAATTGCTTACTGATAGATTTGGAAACTAATGTGGTTACACTGAACTTATTCTTAACATAAATGGCAACGCCACCACCTTTATTAGGCCGGTCGGAGCGATACACATTATAACCATTTAAGGCAATGTCAGAGGCCAAAATAGTTTTATTTAGCCATGTTTCTGATAAAACAATGACGTCAGCGTCAGTCGAGCTTGCCCAAATGCGGACAAAATCTAGTTTACCTAACAGACTGCGCACATTCAAGTGGATGAAACCCGACCTAGCTTTAAAATCAGCAGGAGTAGCGATCTGACTACTACTACTGGGCGGACCAGGGTTAGGTTGAACATTTCCTGACAGTAATAACAACAAAAAAAACATGCATCTTTTCCTCTTAATCGACACACATACATTGTCATCTACTTTAGAATCACCGGAAAAGTCTGCGAGAGTTTGATTAGAGTTTAAGAAGCAGTCCTGAAGAACCATCATCGCAGGAAAACAAAAAAGACATATAAAACATATTTTGTCGAGCAGATTGTCTGTGACAAGGCAACCGGTAATTGTTTGTGTAACACATCCGAACCTTTGCAGGGGATGCCCACTGCGGGTGGCAGAACAGACCTGAATCCAGTAGACTTCTCAGGATGACTAGAGATCTTCTCATAGTCCAAAACAGTTAACAGGCACAGCAGAATCGCGATATGGGCCATTTTCCCAGACCAGCACACAGTATCCACGATGTTCCTGGAGCAAATTAGCACAGCAGCAAAGGACAGGCGAAAGCAGCAGCGTGGAAGCGCTCCGGTCCCTCCGTGGTATCCCCGGGGTGAAAGGTCTCCTCAGCAAGCAGCACACGACACCGCAGCACACGACAGGTGGGAGCAGGCCTCCGCAACAGCAGAACCAGGACAGGTGGAAAGCAGGCCCCAGCCGTGGTAAAATCCTCCTCCGCACAGCAGCACACTCCAGGTGGAAGCAGGCGAAGCCCGAAGCATGGAGCCACTCCGTCTCTCCACGACGACTCCGGGGTAAAAAAACCTCCTCAGCACATCCGTACTCTACAGGTGGGAGCAGGCCTCCGCAGATCGCAGACACCAGACAGGTGGAAAGCAGGCAGCAACAGGTGGAGCCGCTCCGTCTCTTTGCGACGTCTCCGGGGGAAAACCACCTCAGCACAGCCGTACTCGACAGGTGGGAGTAGGCCACCGCAGACAAACTAAAACTACTACTTGTATAAGCAGGGATGGCTAAATGTTTGTAAGCAGGAGAGCTAGATGCTAACAGATGCTAACAGGTAGTGGGAGCCTGTAAAAATTGCGACTGCCTCGCGTGAATGACGAGTTGCAGCTCTGTCCGCTGTGACGGACTGGTGAGCGGAGCAAAACACACTTCAAGTTAGAACTAACACACTTAGCTATTTGATCTACCTCTGGAACAACCTAAACTAGTTATAAATATGATTAATCGCACATTTTGTATCTATTCTAAATGTACCTTAGAGGAATATCAACATATGAGTGGACAAATATGCTTTATGCAAATGTTTGTTTATTATCATTGGAACAATGACAAATATTCTCCTGAATATTTATCATTGGAACAATGACAAATATTCTCCTGAATATTCTCAACACAACAACCTCTGAACAATGACAAATATTCTCCTGAATATTTTCAATACAACAACCTGGAACCACTCTCTCCCAACCCTGTCTATTTCTTTGCACTGAGCCAGTTGCTCCAACAGACAAGCCTGTTTACAGTTGTCGGAGAAATGCCGCTCCTCTGTCTTCATAACAGTCAAAGCATGAGACTGAAGTTCCCACCTAGGGTCAAAATAATGCGCTGTGATGTGCAGTCGACACGTTGGATGCGATCCGAATGATCTAACGCAGCCCCTCGTCCTCCACAATGTTAAGCTGTAGCCACCCATTTAGCTATCGCTGTTGTTGTCCAGGCGTCTCCCCGGCAAAGTTTCAAGCGTGGTCTGCCGCAAGCGAGCGGCATGAGCGGGGCTGTCAGCATCAGCTGTGTGCTTGGCTTGCTGTTTAAAACACCTTTTTTTGTATCCATATCTATCGCTAGAATCTCCCACCATCCAACTAACAACAACTTCAAGCCTTTGGGCTCTGAAACTACGGGGCAGGCCGAGGACAAATACACATGCGTTAATCGCACGTTAAAATAATTAGTGGCATCAATTTTTTTTGTTTCAGTTCAAGTTAATGCGTTATTAACGCGTTAACTTGACAGCCCTAATCAAATTTCATTTGAGGTAGTTATTTTTATAGCGTGCATATAGTAGACACTTTAGTCCAAAGTGGATGATTTCTCTGTGGAGTTTTACTTTTAACTCGATCTGAAGGTCTAAAACGTGTTACGTTTTAATTTTCAAATATCTGAAAAGTTGGGATTGTTTTTCATTATAACATATTTTTGAGCAATACAATGTAGTAATATGTTTAGGTCATTTCCGGTTAGAGTTTCATTCCAGTTTGAGGTTTTAGATACAAGCCCCTTATTTCGGTGCCCTGCCTTTTTTTAGGAAAGTGTTATTTCCAAGTGCAAGATAGTAAAAGAAAAATCTGCCATCACTATATACTTCTGCCAACCCTAACCTCGGAAAAGATTTACCTTTATGCAACTGATCGGGACATTCTCTTTCAGAACCAGGATCCTGGTGGAGGGGAAACTGGACTACGGAGAATACGTGGACAAGAACCAAGTCAGACGCCAGGCCACCACCATCATCGCAGGTATGGAACAAACAGATATAAAGTCCATATATTGGTTAATATGTTGGCCATTTTTCCTAGCCTACATATAACATTGCACAGCTTTTAAAATGTATGCTGCATAATCAAATGCATTACGATCACCTCTATTAAAATGTCTTCTACATGTTTGTTAAAGCATTTATTTCAACATATTTATCACGTTGTAAATAGTGGTTGGTTACACATTCTTATTAACCTAGTTTTTTTGGGCCAAAAATACAACATCACGTTCATATTGCAATGAATTGTGGGGTAATAAATCAGTTATCTTGTTAAATATGCACTCTGGAAATCTGCAGAAAGTGTTTGCATGATTTGGATTAATTCTTTATGTTAAAATTATGTAATTTAACACTTGATGTCGGAAGTAACTGTTTAATAAAAGTCAGATCTTATAAGTTCAAATTTTAGAAATGTAAATGTGAGTTTAAAAGTCTGAATTAACTGGCGTCAGTTCAACATGAAGGCTGCAGACAATTTTACATTTTTAGGGAAATTCTTCTAATGTCGGATTTGTTTAGAAAACTGATTTGTTTCCCTTTTTCAGACAACATCGTCTTTCTGAGTGACAACTTTCGAGAACAAATCTGAAGCCCTTTCCTCTTTGTCTCCACCCAACAAGACAAATTCTTCTTTTTATTCTCTTGTTTATACAAAAATAAGATTGGGAACCTGAAGTTAACCAAGTAAAGGACTGGCCAAAGATAGGGGGGGGACAGGATATACTGCGACACTCGCATCATTGACTGTGGCGCCTCCTGCTGACTTTAAAGCATCAAGACAAGCAGAAAGAACCCACCTGTGAAGTATAAAACACACACTGATTATGATTTCATTGTGCTACCTGTACAATAATGTTACATAAATACATCTCATGCCCTGTTTGCAAGTTTGATGTGTGAGATAGTGTTGGAAATAAGAGTTAAAGAGGTGAAAATACACTGAAAAAAGTACAAGAGGTTGTAGAAGTTGTCACACTTTTTTAAGAGCAACTCTCACTCACGTTTAGGATCATAGACCCAAGGTATGATTCTTTTGCATTAGTTAATACAACATCTCTTCAGCCTCAATGTTATTGGTTATTATTTAAACAAAGTAAAGCATTTGTTGTACTGGTCTGACTTGTCTCTGTGTAATATGTATTTCTTGCACTTCTCTTTATGCAAATCTCTTGTGAAAGAAGGTGGTTTAACTGGACAGAAATATGCGGATGATTGAAACTCTTTAGAGTAAAAAAAGAAAAGAAAGAGACCAGCATGCAGGAAACGCGTTCAATTAAATTAGCTATTTTCTTCCCGTCCTCCTGCATTTTGTTTTTGTGTTGATAACCCTGAATAGGGCAGTAAAACAGAACATTGTTTGCTGTTCTGTCTACTCCTGTTTTCTGCTTTGTCACTTTTTTTGTCAGTTATCTCTGTAATCGGTTTGTCATTTCCTCCCTAGGCCGAGACTGATTCTATCATGTGAATATTGTTGGTTAATTTCCCTGTAATGGTTGCTATAATACACCTTTTTTTTTCTAAAATATTTTTGTCTTCACATTTTTGTTAATTTTAATTTATGATCTAACCTCACTGTGTTAATAACTGCTCATACATTCACTTATAAAGCGCTTTATAGAGGTGGACAAGTAAAACATAACCATTCTAAACAAACTTTATCAAATAAATAAATAATAGAATAATTAAAGTTAAAGCAATTGAATGAAAGCTATTTGTATTGAAATAACGTATACAAGCAAGTACATATTCAAATATATAATGTTTAAGAACATTTAACCATGTTTCTCTAGTGGACGCTAGCTGGCTCCCTGACAGTGGGGGAGGTTTGAAGCTAAAGGTATTCTTGGCTAAAAACGATTGGTTGCAGGTTTTCTCAAAGTCCTTACTGATTGGCTGCGCTACTTGTCAGTTAAAGGCCAGGAAGGCTGTAAAAATGATCTGATTGGTCAGGAAGCTTGATATGGGCGGGGCCATGAGTTGTTTAGAAACCAGTTTTGAAAAGCTGCGTGAGACCGGAATAGGTTGAGTGCATTTAAAAATAAAAGCACAAAACTTGTAAATTACAGGATTTAGGGTGAAAGTAAAATTATATAACCAATATATACACATAGTTTCTTTCTTTATAATTAAAATTAAAATTATTTTCTACTGTTATCAAAACTTTATATTGCATCGAACTTCAATGGACTAAATATGAATAGTGATTGTTTTATTTTGAAATCCATTACCGGAAATTATAGGCCTAGTTCGTTATTTTAGCTATTGATGCAAGTGCCATAAACAGCTGGAACAATTGAGTCACTTCACATTTTACCATGGACTATATATATATTTGTTCTCTTCGTTTAATCAACGATGTATTACATTGCATTTAAATTAAAAGACGCTCTCTCTTTTACTGATTCCTTTAATGTTTTGTGCTAATCTCATTTTATTTCTCCCTTTCTGTGTGACTCCGCCCATCCACATTCCTGTGTGTCTGGGCTGTGAAGAGGAGGAAAGAGAAAAGTAGAGGGGCTGCAGAAAGAGAGGGGATGATAAACAACAACACTTCTGTCTGACTGCTGCAACTTTCTCACACATTTACCCCAAAGTTTAACCTAACGAGACGTGTTTCTAATTTATTTATTTATTTATTTCACAAGTTGTCGGGACCTTTTTTCTTCGGCGGAGTTGGAGCTTTCGACTTGACTACATTTGCTAACTAACCCCCGCTGCTGTTTTCACTGCTTTTTCACCCGCAAAAACACCACAAACCCCACAGAAGTGCAGAGGGAGTGTGTGTGGAGGAAACATGGAGATCCTGGATAGTAGTGAGCCGTTCCTGCACTGGGACCGGAACCTGAGCGAGCTGTCGGAGGCCGGGGAGATCGACTGTGGGCTCTACACCAATGTGAGTGATCGATAAGGGAAATAATCACCTTTATCTCACTTTGATTGAGACGAGGTGGGAGGGAAATGGGTTCTGTGTGTGTGTGTGTCTGGGGTGCCCGGCTCTCCCTTCAACATTTGAGCCTTGAGGTCCAGGATGCAAACTTCTTCTTTCCTTAATTTTTTTTATTTTTAATGCAATTTTAGTAACAGAAAACAACAAACAGCAAATAACATAAACTAAGCATTTACATATCGACATTAGAGAAATGTAAATCTATAGAGTATATAAATAATGGGAAAACCCACCTGAGTTCAATTTATTCCAGGATTATCACTACAATACTGCAACTTAATATTACTATTACTATTACTATACTATTACAACTTATATATTAATATTACTTTACCAATAAAATATCCTTAAGTCCAAGGTAATGTCTTCAAATTGTTTGTTTTGTTTATCGAACATGTCCAAAACTCAAACATATCTATTTAAAATACACTTTTAGATCATATAGAACAGAGAAGAGTAGCACAAACGCACATTTTAGAAGCCTGATTTGAGAATTGTTTGCATTTTTGCACATGTTAAATAAAACGAAGATTTGAATAATGGGTGTAGATACACCGGATATATCCAATCAGAATTCAATAAACGTTTATAAGATGTTTCCATTATGCAAAGTTACTGAAACCATATGTCTCTGTGGGCCGAGAGGAGAGTGAGTGAGACGGAGAGAGTGAGGCATAGACTGTGTGAGTGTGGGTGTGTGTTTGTGCGTGTGTGTGCAGAGACAAGGAAGGGTGCATCTGGGTTTATAGGGGATAAGATCCAGCTGGCTTGCATATCAGGAATCAGACACCACAGAGGTCTAAACTACACACACGCACACGCACACACTCGCACTCTTCTAGGAAAACCTGCAGACAGGTAAAGACTTGCGAGGTAAAAGCTATAAATGTACGTCCTTTTAAATGTCCCGAGGCTACAATTCCTGTCGAATAGCATCAGAGTTAATCATGCTGCTATTTTCTGTAACAGGATTATTATGTTTGTTTGCTGTCTAAATGTGAATGACGTGATGGAGAGGATAATGGCAAAAAAACAAACACAAAACACAAGTCCATTTTAAAGAGCAGCATCTGAACCTCAAGTACTGCACTTTATAACTTTACACTTCAACTCCACTACATTTCAGATAGGCATATTGTATTTTTAACTGCATTACATTAATATCATGTATGCTACAATGCAGTACAATACAGCTAATACAAAAGTAACAAAAATTGACCCCAAAATAACATCACATGTTAGACGCTTTTATCCAAAGTGACTTACATACATTCAGTTCTGTGGACAATCCCCACAGGAGCAATTTGGGGTGAAGTGTCACAACGACATGCTGACTGCAGTGGGACTTGCTATCCCCTGATTCGAAGTCCAGCACACTACTCACTGAGCCACAGCCTCCCCACAATCCCCAACATGAAAAGCTCTGACAAGTAATGGTTTGTGATTAAAAAAAAAAATCGTATAATATTCTACATAGAATACAAAAACTGTTAAATGTGCCATTCTGCATAATGCATACTTTGATATTTCTGTTCCTTTACCTCAGTATCATTTACGTGTGGTGTATTGATAGACTGGTATTTCCACTTTCTGAAAGTCGTCTGTTTTGAAACGAAAGTTGCATTATGGGAAATGCAGGGTTTTTTGCATCTTGACCTACATTAGGAGGATATTGATATTGAGCTGTGCTGCTTGGATTTTAGCATTTTATTTCAATATAATTCTTACTTTTTACAGTGTTTATGTATGCACCAATGAACAGAGGCACATTCCGTGTGTTCTGATCCTCAGACCGAACATATGAATATAAATCTTTATACCTGCAGCACACAAAGGCCAGGTTGTGTGGAGCAGCAGGACTAAGATGCTCTTGTTGAGTGAGGAGAATATTCTATATATATATATAGGAGAGGCATGAACTGTATGTGTGTGTGGGAGAGGGGGGGCTGCATGAAGACGGCAGTGTTTGAATGTGAGGCTCTTTGTTAGGTCACTCACTTTCTCTCTCCGGGGGTTTGTTGACCTGAGATTCCTCACAACGACGTAAAGCCTCCCCTTCTGTGGGCAGCATGTGTGGGAATCAAACTTCTGCTTTTCCCATCTCTACTTTACTTTATTTAAGTTCCCAGTTAGTTATGAGTAGTTTGAAGATCCTTTATTAAATTAAAAGTACTAATAGTAATACTCAAAATTAAATAACTATCAATTTCTTACTCTATACTCAACTTTTTACTGTTGTGTTTTATACCTGTCTCGTTCTATTTCTGCTTGTTTTAATTGTTTTTTTCTTGGCTCTTTAATGACTGTGTATGAATGTCTTAATCTTAATGGTTTTATATTTAAATTGTTTAGACACTTAGAACTTGCTTTGCCAAATACCAGGCTCTAAAAATTAGGGGCTTGGCAATACACCAATATTTTACTTACATTTTGGATATAAAGTGTTTTATTTTTCTGGTTTTAAAGGCTGCATTACACTAAAGGGATGTCATTTTCTAAATTGACCAGACTGTTCTAACAGTTCTATTTCTTGCTTTTACAAGTCAATCCATTCTGTAAAATTAGTACTTCTGCTAAAGTCAGAATAACTTGTGGTTTATTTTTAGACTCTAATATTTACACATGCTGATTTACCAGCTTGGGAGTGTTCAATACAAGTTGGATTATGGGAGTGTTGGATCTCTCACATTCCTTATGTCACATCAACAGCAAATGATTTAATCACATAATAGATTTAGTCACATGGGTATATAAATCCATAACTGCACACAACACATTCTTTAAGTTTAACATTACACAAGTTAGCACCACAAATAGAATCCACCTTCTCTGTGTCTTTACTCTGGTGAAATAGGGTTTTAATAATCAAGTTCTTCAGGTTTCAGATAATAACACAAGCTCAGTGCGGGGGTGGATCTTCGTCTTTCATCTCCATTCTTCTACAAACTCAACAATCCTTTTTGACATCGTCCTGACTTAATAATGGTCTTACGTGTTTCTGTGACGTGACGAAGATCCATTTTTAGAGAGGGCAACTGGAGGTGAAATCAACCACTTAATCAAAAATATCTACAGTTATTCTTTCAGAAACAAATCCAGATAAGAGTAAAGATTCTTCATGTTCTGCTTCAATCATTTTGTATATGTTGTAATCAGAGAATGATTTATGATTGAAATGATGTCGCTAATCATTGATCAGGTGATCAAAAAAGAAATTGAAGTGATTGACAAAACAGGATATTTAAAAAAAATTCTGATGTTTTTATAGACAAAATGATTAGTCTAGGAAATAGACGTTAGTTGCAGTGTAGATAAAGCATTTCTTTTGGAATTAAAATTCTGCATGTTCATAATTATTACACTTTAGAGACCCTGTTAGTCAGTTTTGTTTCAGTTCATGGTTTCGTCTTGCTGTTATGCATTCAAAATACTTTGATGTATTGATGATTCAATCCTGAAAACCATAATTGTTTAATTATTTGTGATGCATTAATGCACAGCTGGGAGATAAATGCTTGTTCTTACATCTTGGCATTTGTTTCAGGAAACTTGGATTCCCATTCAGGAATAAACGGAGTGGCTTTAAACATAAATGCTACTTCATGCACATACCTGTGCCTTTCAAAAAAGGAAAATTGGTATGTTGCTCAGCACATGGTGTACTCCAGGGTTATATAACACTCAGCATACCTGCATAAAGACTCACCTGTTTCTTTGAATACAACTCCAGCTGTAGTGCAGCACTGTTATTAATATATATTATGGCTTTGACAGCTCAGGTACTGCACTTATGTACCATTTTGAGGTACTTGGACTTTACACCAGTACACATTTTTACTCCACAGCTTCACTTATTTTTCAGACTACAGTAGTTCATCCACTTAATCTGCATCAGCTGGAAAATGCATTGTCACAAAGTTGATAACAGTTTGTTGCTGTTTGTCTGAGAAACCTGGGACAATTTGACTTTTTAGATTAACATTGTTCTCACAGGATAGTGAAACAACAGACATATGATGATCTTATAGAAATAATGCATTGCTACAGAACTAGAAAACATCATATAAAGGAGTTCAAATGAGCACAACTTTAAACATTCCAGCAGTAGGAAGCATAATAAAAGTGTGAATAAAGTCAGAAGAATATCAGAAAATTACTTAAAGGTTAGAAATGTCCATAGTTATTGGAAAAATGTCCCATGTGTGACAAATATACAAAAATATGTTGATCTTATATAAAGCGTTCCTTGAGATGAAACCACCCAGTAGTAGTTAAAACCTTTTACCCAAACTTAGAATTTTGAATGTGGTATTAGAACGTTGACTCAAGTAAAGGATCTGAATACACACACTTATTTCATTCAACAAGAGCACACACACACTCATGGAGTCAAAGGTAAACATCTGGATCCACAGTGCACAGCCTGTTCTCCGTCGGGGCAGGGCATCCTGCTCTCCGGTGGCCTCACTCTGTCTCTCTCTCACACACACACACACACACACACACACACACACACACACACACACCGGCCATAGCTTGTATACAGATAATGAATAAATGATTGATTTTGAGGATAATTTCACATGTAGTCACGTTTTATTGACCATCAGAGGTCAAGTGTCTCTGTTGTCTGTACCAATGTTATATATTCAGTTCCTTTACTTCAGTAAAAGTACTGAGTAATTAGTTACATTCTGGTTTGAATGCCAGTTTTCTATATTGCAACTGGTAACCTCTCAACCTGTAAGGCAGGTAGAGGGACACACCTGTGTATTATAATGCAGCACACACACTGTTTCCACTGCAGGCGTGGTGCCGGATCTTCAGGTCGGTTGACTAATCTGTGGCTGTGTGAGACAGTCAACATTCAATATTAAAGTAGATATTTGATATTTCTGCTGCCTAGTTCAAACAAAGTGCTTATTAGCAAATGTTAGCATGCTGACGTTAGCATGCTCAAGCTACGATAATATGGTTAGTCCTTTTTGGAAAGTGGAACCACACATTTATTTTTAACTAGTAGCAAACTCAGTTATTCAGTTTGGTTTTTAATTAGGTGAGTCTCGCACTGTCTGCCTTTGTGTCCGCAATTGTGTCCGCAATTATAAGAATGAGTAGCCTACAATATAATTTGTTGTTAGCATATAGCAACGTTTTTTTGCTAAAATATTAAGCTGGTCCATCCAGGTTTGCTTCCAATTTATATGTCTTTCTTGAAAAATACTTATTATTTATTGTGGAACTAATTAAAACTCATGAAATGGTATGTGTTACACAAAACATACTTTAATGTGACATTTTAATCAGATTTTACGTACAGGTTTTGACATATTGGTGTCTTATGGCGCATTTCCACTACAGCGCGGTTTAAGCGTGCCGTGCCCGGCCCGTTTTGGTTGCGTTTCCACTAGGCGTAGTTCCGGTTAGCGGGTACTTTTTCACAGTTTTCTGGCTCTCCAAAATCGAGGTTCTTTCCGGGCCAACAACCGGGCTGAGTATGCTAAACTAGTCAGAGAATCGCTGGCAACTACAACAAACATATTTTACCGTGATTTAATTGTAATACACGTTTCAAAATGATGCCGAAGTAACAACATACTGATACCGGTTAGTAAAAACCATGAATTAATGCTTTGACAAGTCTGCAGACAAGACGGCAGGCGAAAAAACCTTTTAAAATGCGTGTTTTCTGAATGGAGATCGGCTAAGCTAACGCAGTATATGCTCCGACCGTCCACACACTCACAACAACGGCCTATACAGACATAAATAAAGCAGCGACTGTATTCGCCATGACACAGGCAGTCTGTGGTTTGTACTTGTTTAACTTTTGTCTAGTTTCTGAACAGATATGAGGAGCTGTGAGCTCTGAGTGCTAACAGCTAACGGCTGATGTTGGTTTT
>NW_022987641.1:6888788-7123788 GCF_902827165.1 Trematomus bernacchii
CCTCGAGTCTCAGCGCTGTTACAACAAATGATAAGACTTCAATACAGTCCTGTTTACTGCCAAGGTTATCTAACGTACACATATAATGGGTTTAGTGCTTTAAAGAGATTTATTTTTGCTTGTGTTTCATCATGTGTACCATACTATTATTATTGAATGATCACTGAACAGCTGTTTTTCATGCTCTTAGAAGGCCAATCATGGTCCTAAGAGATTAAATCTGAATCGTTTTCATGCCTGACATTCAGACTGAAAAGCCATTTAAACTCCTTTATTTAGCTCAGTTCGGTCTGTTTGCAGCATGATTGGAAAAAACTGGCCTGATTTTCAGAAAAGATTGTATGAGGGTCAAGCATGCCAAGAAAGAACTTTTGGAAACACAGGGCGGATACACTTAAATATTTTAGTCTTACATATTGGATATGACAGTATGTCTGTCTACCATATTTCTGTTTTTGTACAGGGTGTTATTAGGATTATTTTTGGCTTATACAAATTGTAAACTTTCACGATAGTCAAAAAATATGCAGATTTAAGAGTTGTTATATCTTCTTTGAAAGTCGAAAACACTTTATAACTGTAACTATAACCTGCATGGCTTTGGTCCTGAAATACAACAGCTTCAAAAAGCTCTTTTATTGGATTTCCTTTAGCCTCGGATGTACTTTGTTTGTGTGGGATGCTAGTAAGGTAAACTTCAGCTTGCTACTCTAACCCGCTAATGTTAGCTTTCAGCTTAAAGCACAACTGAGCCTGTGAACTTAACAAAGGTCATGGTCTGATGAAAAACAATATGATGTTTCTTCACCTTGTTCTTTTTGCCCAGAATTGAACGTATTGAATGATTGTGCAGATACAGTTTCTACACATGTACTTCAGCTCAGTGTTTAAGCAGCACATTGTTAGCATTCCTGCAGATTCTCACAAACTGTGGCTCACAGCTGCAGAACTAGTGCAGCGGTGGTTCAAATATTCAAATGGCTTGCTCTTTTTATCTTGAAGTGTTTTGGGAAATTTCACCAGAGGGCGAGAATGTTGTGAAGAAGACAGAGAAACTGCATTTTTCTGAGAGACAGGTTGGGAAACTGAGCTCCAAGAAGTATTTCCTCTGCCAAATACCATACAGCTGAGTTATTGTTTCTTTCCTGGAACTGTACTTAAAAAAAAAACGGACACAAACATTTTACATTTTTCACTTCCTTCTTGTCCGTTCTCCCAAAAAATATGTATTCTGCATCTTCTCAGTGCATGCTTTAGAGATATTATATCAAGCCTGAATGCAACTAAATGATTTGTATTACCTAGGACACTCGTAAAACATTTTCAATCTCAGTGAGACTTCCTAGATAAATAAAGAGTTGTTTTTAACCAGTGACAATTCATTAACAAGGCAGTTTCAACAACTTTACTGACATTTAAACTTTAAAAGTAATTCGGCACAAAACTTAAAGAAGACATTTGTGTTTGTAGCCTATATTTATGAGGTTTTGGCCTAAACATAATTAAACGTATTGTCGAATGAGTTATTGCCTGCTCCTGCATTTGCAATGCATCATGGATGTATACATAATTATCACCAGATTTGTTTGATACTGAAGAAAACATAAAATAAATGTGATGTTACTCGAGCAAGTTCGGCAGATATTTCAAAGTGGATTTATGGACGTTTATTTATGTTGAAATAAAATCAATTTCAAATCAATTTCTTTATTTAATAAATGCACAACACTGCTTGGGAAGTCGATACACAGTCCTTGCAGTACAACTTTTACAACTGGTTGTGAAATTGTAAGTTATCTCTTTAGACTTTAATATGATTATAATGGGACACGTGTTTGTAATGTGTGATAGATAAGGGCCTCGATCCAAATCAAACAAGTGAGTCATTCAGTGTATTCTGACATGACGTTTGTGTGTGTGTGTGTGTGCCTTTTTTCTTAGTGTATTTGTGGAGTCGTATCATCAGCCAAAGTACACACAGATGAGTCCAAGGTACACACACACCAATACACACCTTCGAGGGAGATGACCCTTGTCCTTTGTGGGTCTGTGTGTGTGTTTGTATCAGAGTTTCCTGAGACCCTTTCACATCTGCTTTTCAGGGGAGGAAGGTGTCAGTCTTTCCTCTTCCTCCTCGTCCCCCCGAAGTTTAAACCTGGAGGAATTAGAGACCTGAGGACATTCCTTCCCTTCTTTACCTTCTCCTAAACCATTCATTTAACTGCTAACTAGTGACCAACACAGCTGTGGGGCTTTTATTGTGAAGCTTCACTCTTCACTCTGCTGTGATAATTACCCCCAGAAAGAAGGATGTCTGTCTTTTGGCAGGAATACGGAAACATTACCTGCCCCTTTTTAAAGAAAGTAAGTGGAGAAGGTGTAGCATGGTCCAAGGAAGAAGTCATTACATTTTGGAGCGGATACAACTTTCGTTTTCTTGTTTTTACAGTACATTTGGTTTGTAATTGTACTACTTTTAGATAATTTTTCTGCTCAAACTCATCTGCCCATCTCTGACCCAGTTTGACGTCTCGCCCTTCATCCCCATGTCTCTGATTTAAATTAAGATCAGGCCTAATACAAACGTTTCTGAAAGGATTGTCTCTCTTAGGATGACACAGGATTTATTCACCAAAACACTGTATTTCCCCCTATAACTGTAGAGATAATCAGCATGTCCTCCAGCGTCTACCGTCTTCGATTGCAGCTTCATTAAAAGATTACAATCTGCACATTCAGCGATGTTATTCAGGAAAATATGAGAAAGGCCTCTTTGTTATCCCCTTCAGAGTAGTTACAGATTATTGCCCTACTTCCAGTTTGAACTCCCAGTTTTTCTCATTCAGACTTCAGGTTGGGTTTCCCAGCTGGAGTGTGTCGAGTTACAGTGAACCTCAAATAACACCTCTGTGTCGGGATAAGGAGACAAAGAGCGTTCTGTTGTGTGTGTGATGGGCTACACTGGCCTGCATCACGTTTTAACCACACACTCCCACTGCTGAGATGACAGGGAGCGTACACAAATCCTCACTATAAGCGCCTTTCCTTCGACCTCTCCCATTTCCTCTTTTTAAACAACATGAGGCTTTATTCCTTTCTGGGGGAAAGTGTAACATTGTGGAGTAGCTCTGGGCTGCAACTAAAGCCCCAGTGAAGCCGGTATTTGTTATTTTGGCGAATTATCACCATTAAAAGTATGCCCAATTAGCTATTAGCAGCTCTTTTCTTCAATGCACCCATTGATCTACAGACACCTTTTACTGGATTATTTAAAATGAATACTTTGTGTTTCTCAGGCTAGTTTTGTAGTCATAAACATGTCTTTTTCTAGGATTCCCAAGCAGATTTATGGATGTTTTTTTGCGATGGACTCAGAAAAAAAGCACATTTGTTTAGACCAACTGCGACAGAAGGGCGTTTGAGGGTTGAGGGTTTTTAAACAGTTTAATTGCCCTCCGTGGGTTTCTGTTGCAACTTCTGAGGGCGATGTCAAAGGTCATTTAAACCCACAAAATATGGCTTTGTTTATTTTTAAATGGGTTCTGTATGTAATTACTCCACCCTAAAAACGACGTGAACGTTTTTGTTCACGTCCATGATGTTTTTTCCTATTTTTGAGCTGAAACAAAATCAATCTGATTTTCCTTGCTCCTTCTTAGGACTGATTTGAAAATCTGAAAAAAAGATATACAACCATCAAACCCTAAAATATGTCGTTAGTTGAAGCAGCCCCATACAGTATCTTGGCTAAAAGATGGAAATGGACCCATTCAGTGGATTCATGTGTAAATATTTGACTTCCCCTTCTTGCAGTAGGTTCATGGTATGCTGTCAGTGTTTACACACACACACACACACACACACACACACACACACACACACACACACACACACACACACACACACACACACACACAGCCTTATAGGGGAGCATATGGTTGTACTCTAATTGAGGCCACATGCTTTGGCGATCGGTCATCCACCCTGCTTCTGTTTCCTCCGTCTTCATTTCACTCTCACTTTATACGCTGGCATGTTTTCTGTCGTCCATCTTCTCTCTGATGTTTCGTGCCTCTGTCTGAAATGTAGATGTGACTGTAGATTTCCAGCCCTTTTCCCTTCCTAACCTCTTTCGCATTCCTTTCCTCCTCTTCCTGACCTTACTTCCTTCTATTCCTTAACTCTCATGTCCTAACCTCTCCTACCTTACCTGCTTTATTCCTTCCTTTTTGCCTTTTCTTCTCCTTCCCTTCTTTCCTTTCCTTCTTTCCTTTCCCTCCTCCTTTACGCTTTTTCCTTCCATTTCCTTTTTTGGCCTTTCCTTTCTTCTTTCCATGAGTCCGACTTTTCCTTTCCTCCCCTCTTTTCTGTCCTTTCTTTACTTTCTCTCCTTTCACTCATTTTCTTTTACCCCTTCCCTTCCCTTTTCCTTCCTTCTCTGTACACTTTTCCTTTGGCCTTTCAAACTTAAAAAAAGTCATTCTCTTTTCTTCCTCTTACTCGAAAACGTGCTTCCATTTGCTTAACTCTCCTCAGGCAACAGTTCATAACGTCACAGTTTCATGTGTTTTTAATTAAAATAGTTTATACTCTTTTCATTGGCTGAGCACAGACTGGCTAATATTTGATTGGACGTGTTCAGCATATCCTAACCGGCAACAGAATTGCATCAGAAGTATTTTTATGTTCTGAAGAGGGCTATGAGTTCGAGCGAGGACAGACTATTGCATTGAATAATGTGGATTAGTTGTATTAGACTTAGTCACTTAGCAACACATACATGGGATGAGATTAGTTCACTCTCTGCAATTAAAAGCTAACTTTCCTTGGAATGAAGTGTACTTTTCTTAATACCAGCACAAGGTGTACTATTCTGTTTTTTTAGGGTAAAATCTGAGAAAAAGGTAACAAAAAAGCTAACCATTCTTTGATTCCTCCTAGGTTATGATTTTTTTGGTTTTTCTCTGTTTCATATCATTGTTGAATTGTTGAAAATATTATAGGGTTTTGCAATATTGGTCAAACGGAACAAGGGACTTTTAAATCACAGTTTATTGGCAGATTTGTTTTCATATAAAATATAATGTATTTAGGATTTGCTGCCTGGTTAACAGAAATCAGAAGCCTCTGTAGTGTGTCAAACAGCAAAGAATCCTGCAGGTCATTTAGCTTCAAAAAAGACAAACCTTTTTAGGTGCTTCATATGTTCTTTGACATTTTAACACAGGTGATGTGTGTCAGTATGTTATCAACACATCACCTGCAGGGGCTCTTTGTTAACCTCCGTCACAACACCTGAAGGGGAGGAGGACACAACATCTGCACGCTCGCCCTGTTGAGAGATGACAGAAAGAGATAATAGACAGCAGGAATGTGGAGGAGGAGGGCGAAGGGCGGGGGGGGGGAGAAGATTAGGAGGAGAGGGCGGGGTGCTCACTTCTTCATGTGTGTTAAACATTTGAGAGATACAGGGAAATCAGAATCTGTATACTTGATTTATCCTGGGGGATTTTGCTAATTAAAACATCAATTCAAAAAAAGACTTACAAATGTAAACCAACATAAGAAGTTAAGGTAAAAGTAGGAAAGACAATTTTACAATTTCTATTTCATTGAATTTGCTCATGTTGGTAGTGTTGGATATCTCCATTATTATGTTTTAAATGTTTTCCTTTTATGCTCAATGTTTCATATTAAATTCTCAGTCAAAAAATGTCCCTGAGCTGTTTTAAAAAAACATGTCATTCTAATAATAGACTGAGTTATTCTATTCTTAGATGTTCTACAAAATGATGCTGCAGGGATAACTTCTCCATGTGATTTGTAAATGTGCCCACACTGAGAGAAAGAGACACAGTGAAAGACTATTATAAAAGTCTTTCATTATCTGCTTCAATGTTCCCTGGGGGGGGTTGGCAGGGAAAACTTCAAGGAGAGGGGGCTATACACAGTCTGTAATTACAGGCAAATTATATCTTTATATAATTATCTGTTCCTGCTTTGAGTCGTCATTAAATACATGTTCTCTTCCTCTCTTTAGCACTTCTCCGAGCTCCTGGACGATCTCTCCCAGGATGCTCTGCTGGGTCAGCTGCTCAGCGACCCCTTTCTCTCGGGGGTGAGAGGCGGAGGCGTGGAGGCCATGGAGGGGGAGGACGGCAGCGACCTGTCCCCCTCCTCCCCCCTCCCCCCCCACATCACAGCGGAGCACAGCTACTCGCTCTGCGGAGACAGCAGGCCTCAGTCCCCGCTGTCGCACCTGACCGGAGAGCAAGGCAGCGACGCAGGTACATAAAGCCTTCAAAATGAAAGCACCCTTGCCTAGTAAACACCAATAACTTCATTCATGACTCAAGTAGTTATCCCTCATTCTTTTCATTCGTTTGCTTCTCTTCCTTACTTCTTTCCTTTCCTTTATGTATACCTTTTTAATGTTTCATAATGGTTTATTTTATTTGCATATTGACTGGTTAATGTTCCATTTCATGTGTGTTTTACGACCGCTGTATTCGTCTGCCTGTATTGTTTTGTGTTCATTTGTTTTTTACCTGGTTAAATAAAGGATATATATATATATTTTTTTCCTTTCCTTTCTTCCTTTGTGCACAAAGGAAGAAAGGAAAGGAAAACAAATATTTCCTTTAACATTATAAAATAAATGATAAAAAGATGCATTTCAGATGTTAGCCGAGGCGCGTGACACGCAGCAGAATTGACCTCCCAGAAACCCTGACATGTCTCCTCTTGCTCCTCAGAGTCTGATGGAGAGTCAGCTGATTGGCCCATGGAGCAGGAGGACTCCATCGACAGCCTCCTGTGCGAGACCCCCTCCCTGCTCCCCACCCTCTCCCTCTCTCTGGTCCCAGGTGAGGGGCCCCGGGCTCCTGAGAGCCCCGCTGTGGCCCCTGCTGTCCCCCCCTCCCCCCCAGCTCAGCCCAGAGTCAACAGCAGCCAGGGCAAAGCCTTCAAGGTGAGGACACAGGACGATAGGGATGACAACTGATATGTTTGATGATCATTCTACTGTTGTTTAACACTGTTGTCTATCTACAGATTAAAGAGGAGAACATCATCCCGCAGATTAAACTGGAGCCTCATGAAGTCGACCAGTTTCTCAATCTTTCACCCAAAGGTCTGAATCTTTCAGTTATCTAATGTTACAAGGACCCCTGCTGGATCTTTGTTGTTACATCATGATGTCCTTTGCATAGTCAAAGTATCATAAATATCTTTAAAGGTCTTACATGCATCATTTATGCATTTCAATGTATACAACAAATATCTTATATTATGTAGAGTAATGTACTTGCATTATCCCAAATGAAAACCATGCGTTAGTTTATTGGTTATCTGCCGAAAGCAGTCAGAAATTGAATTTATATAGTTTATAGACACTTTTTAACACCTTTTTCAATCTGGGGGATTAACAGGATTATTTATTTTAGTCTTTGGATGTCTTTGTGTTAAGTAATCAGAAAACAACCTGAGCAAAGTGAGAAGCAATGATTTTTAACATTAAATTGTTTTATTAAGTGTTTTCACCAGTTGTAATCACTTAGTTTGGTTGTCTTTTCAGAGGAATGGACATAGTGAATCATTTGGCTCCGCTTTAACAACTCCTAAAACGCTGGCACTTAAGTTATCAAAGACACAGGCTGAGAATAAATGAGAAATATGAACTTCAACGGTCCTTTGAGAACAGCTTACCTCATCAATACCTTTATATATTATCCTTAAATACTTCTAGTTTTAATCTTTAAAATGCTTCCTCCGGTCTCAGGTCTGGAGGTGCTGCAGATGCCTCCCACTCCTCCCAGTTCCCACGGCAGTGACTCTGAGGGGAGTCAGAGTCCCGTCCACGCCCCGCCCGGCCTCTCCTGCCCCCCCTCCCCCTCCAGCCCCCCCCCATCCCAGGCCAGCCACAAGGTGTCTCCCCGCGCCACCTCCTCCCTCTCCAACTCCCCTCTGCTCACCGCTGCTCATGTAAGCACCATCTTAGTTTCCTACTTCATCTACCATTGACTCACAGCAATCTAGATTTCATCACACATAAACATCCAAATATGTTCCTGTTGGAAAGAGTAGACAACCTTGTTCCAACTAAATCACATTTTATTCTAGTAATCATCAAGAGAAAGGGCCTTTGGGGTGAGAAGTGTTCTAAACAAAGTCACATTTTACTGTATAAAATATTGTCATCAGTTTACATTGTCACACAGTTTCTCCTGTTCTTCCTCCATGATCCAGAACTATCTAAATACCAAATACAAGACATTTTCCACCATTTTATGTTTTCTTGAGAAGATCTTTTAATTTTGGTTTATCATACAGTCTTCCCTTGAGTTTGCATAATTTATATTGTATCCTTTTATAGAGAGTAAAGGTACTTTTGCAAATGGCCGTTTAAAACCTGGCTTCAACAAACGTTTTTTGGATCATTGTGATTAAATATAATGTTTGTTTGTGTGTAGAAGCTGCAGGGGTCCGGCCCGTTGATGCTGACGGAGGAGGAGCGCCGTACGCTGGTGGCTGAAGGGTACCCCGTCCCCAACAAGCTGCCCCTCACCAAGGCCGAGGAGAAGGCCCTGAAGAAGATCCGCAGGAAGATCAAAAATAAGGTACAGACTGATTCATCCAGACCGTATATCACCATCCATATGACTTTTTAGTAATCCATTAAGGCTGTTACAACCAAGACAATATGGTGAAAGATTTGTATCAGATGCACAAATATGTTGTTTGATTACGTTTATTCTCTGATAAGAATAAGGGACAAGAAGAACTGTTGGTTCATGCAACAATTATGTACACACATATCAAATCCACCAAAAAATGAGGAAAGATATTGCTCTTTCAATATAAAGCATAGATTAAAATATAATTTGATGGCATGAAAAGTATTGTTCACAAACTCTCCTCTTCTGTATGCACCTGTTTACCTGTATGCCTTTAATAATAAACTGAATATTATGTTTTGTAAAACAACATAAATGTGCTTTCTTCCTCTAAGTATATTTATCTTTGTCTTAGATTTCTGCTCAGGAGAGTCGCAGGAAGAAGAAAGAGTACATGGACGCTCTGGAGAAGAAGTAAGTTCTCCTCTTCTTCATTATAGCAGAGGGACTGGGAAATAAAAAGAGATTAAGGTTAAATGCAATATCAACAAAACGAAAATAAATAATGTGCATTGAAGTGCAGTGACTGACCTGCAGTACTGTTTCTGTCCTCAGGGTGGAGACATGCTCCAACGAAAACCACGAGCTGCGCAGAAAAGTGGAAAACCTGGAGTGTACCAACAAGTAAGAGCAACAGCCACTAATGATACACACATACTGTATTAATACACACACTACTGCACATGGGATTGCCTTTAGATTCAGTGCATGCCAAGTAAAGAAAGATGTTTTTATACACGAAACTCAGCCTATTAAATGAAAGGAGTGCTCGGTTTCAGGTAACACTGCAAAAGTCAGAAACACTGTTTAATAGCTAGAGCATTAATATGTTATAAATCAGTGTGCCGGTAATAAGCAGTTCAGTACATTACTAGTTGATTTAAAAAAATTCAAACATTGTCGATATCACCACAATTCAGTGAGATAATATTTACTCATTTTGAAAATAGTCTACAGGTACTGTAATAATTGAATTAGAGAGGATTAATGTGTCGGGATACATTTACTGAATTTTATTATTGAATTAAAAGCTCCCTGTTGGCAATTGTTCAGCCACGCATAATCATGAGGCTATTTTAATGTAAAATGCTCAAGCTGCTTCAATTTAGAGACCGTGTTGGTGCTCTCGTTATGCATGGATGCACTGTGTGTGTGTGTGTGTGTGTGTGTGTGTGTGTGTGTGTGTGTGTGTGTGTGTGTGTGTGTGTGTGTGTGTGTGTGTGTGTGTGTGTGTGTGTGTGTGTGTGTGTGTGTGTGTGTGTGTGTGTGTGTGTGTGTGTGTGTGTGTGTGTGTGTGTGTGTGTGTGTGTGTGTGTGTGTGTGTGTGTGTGTGTGTGTGTTGTGTGTGTGTGTGTGTGTGTGTGTGTGTGTGTGTGTGTGTGATGCACAGCTGTATCAGGTCTTGTTTTTGTTTTCCACTCAGTGGTTTAAGATTGCTGTCTGAAAGTTAAATGTACCGTGTGTGTTTTGTTTAGCCGTCTTTAATGAAGCAACAGAACAAGTCCTTTGACTTATGCTGCATAAAGACATGAACAATGAACATATTTGTTCATATTGCTTTATTTTTCAGCTAATTCCATATTGTTATATACAGTCAAGGTACAAAAAAACAAGGTTACTTGAAGCGAGAGTGCAGAAGGCATAGGTTGTAAAAAAAGAGCCCTCCTGTGATTTATCCAAGTACAACCTTTTTATAGTCAAAGATCAACATCTTATGGCGAAATAACTACAAACTTGATTATAAACAGGATTGAAAACGTTAAAAAAGTTACATATTACAATTCTTAGGGTAAGATTTGAACAAAGTCCTGTACAGGGGATTCAATAATAATACAGCATCACAAAAGGAAAAGAAAGGAACTTAACAATAATCATAGAGTAACAATGAACTACAACCCTATACAATCATTTTTATTATCAGTGTTAGGGAAGTACTCAGATATTTTACACGAGTCAAAAGTGTCAATAGTAGTGTTAAAATCTGTGTTACAAGTTAAAATACTGCATTAAAAAAGTGATTTCATTGCATTTACAAATAAGTAAGTTACATCTGCGTTCATTATGTTTTCTTTGTGCTCTCCCTCATGCTTGTAGTTCATCAGATGTGTGTGTCCTTAACCTGTGTCTGTTACATGTATGTGGTGTGTGTGTCTAACCTGTGTGTGTCTCTCCGCAGGTCTCTCTTGCAGCAGCTGCAGTCTCTGCAGGCGGTGGTCACCGGAAAAGTCCCTAAATCCTGCAGGATGGCCGGCACCCAGACATCATCATGCCTAATGGTACTGTGTGTGTGTGTGTGTGTGTGTGTGTGTGTGTGTGTGTGTGTGTGTGTGTGTGTGTGTGTGTGTGTGTGTGTGTGTGTGTGTGTGTGTGTGTGTGTGTGTGTGTGTGTGTGTGTGTGTGTGTGTGTGTGTGTGTGTGTGTGTGTGTGTGTGTGTGTGTGTGTGTGTGTGTGTGTGTGTGTGTGTGTGTGTGTGTGTGTGTGTGTGTGTGCTAATAGGAGGTTGTGGTGGTGAAACATCGATTTAAAATATTGAATCGGGAACATCTGCTTCCATCATTCATTAGCAGCTTAGCGTTGCTTCATCATTTATTTACTCCCCCCTTCTGTCTCTCCCCCCTTCTGTCTCTGCAGGTGGTTGTTTTGTGTTTCTCTCTGTTTTTGGGGAGTTTTTACCCCAGCAGTATGTCTCCCTGCTCCACCATCACTGAAATTGGCCTTGCCTCCAAACAGCTGGATGTCAAAGAGTCTTACACAACCACAGGTATTTAAACTCACACATACACCCAACAAACTTTTCAACTGTGAATATTTGGCTAGTTAAAGACAGCAGTGCAACCCACAACATTTCAAAAATAATCATCATTTATTAAGATAAATTATTGCAGGTTTAAGGAGCACATGGGAATGTCTGAACAGCCTCCTCTTGAGAACATACGAGACAAATTAAAGATAACATGTCATTTTAATTTGAAGAAAATCTCGATATGAACAAGTGATCACAATTAAAGGGGAACTAAACCTCTTTTCATAAAGTATTCGTATGGTGTAAGACAGTCAAAAAATGTAATTAAACTAACAATTCTCCTCCAAATCCAAATACCTAGCGGGCTAAAATACTGCGTCTCTCTCGTCTAAACTGACCTCTCCTGGTGCTTCTATTGAAACGAGTCATTACTTCCAAAACTATAAAACTGTGGAGGCCCATTATAACATCGGCAATAATCAGATTCCACCTACGGCGCTGCAATAATAGCCACTGATGAGAAGAGCTGACCTTTCACTACATCCTCTCTGCTGCCTCCCACACACACACACACACACACACACACACACACACACACACACACACACACACACACACACACACACACACACACACACACACACACACACACACACACACACACACACACACACTTTTGTAATAGATATAATTTTCTTAACAATCAAATCCAGTGTCCTGCCCCGTCCTGCCGCCATGCAGACAATAACATAACAAGTGTGTCTGTGTGTTTGGGAAAGTGTGTGTAGCTCCATGCACAGCTGCTGACAGTGGGTGTGTAAATAGGGTTAGGGTTATGAGACAGTGGGGCCCTTCAAACTGACATCCAAAAGACCCCAATACCTCAGAGGGAAGAGATTAAGAGATGTTAAAGTTGTTTAACCTCTTTTAGTGTTGTTTTGTGTTTCTTTGTAGTTGTTTGGGTCTTTTTGTAGTTCTGTTTTGCCTTTTTGTTGTAGTTTTCTGTCTTTTTGTAGTCACATTGTGGTCTTTATAGTCTGTGAATTTGAATTTGTTTTGTGTATCTATTTAGTGATTTAGATTCTATTTCTAGTCATTTCAAGTCTCTTTCTGTGTATTTGTAGTTTCTTTTGTTTCAATATTTGTGTATTTATAGTTATTTTGTGTCTCTTTGTAGTTGTTATGTACTTTTTATATCTCTTACGAAAAGGCATTATTCAATATAGACAGTATATACCTACACAAATACATTTTGAACTTTGCTTGTATATGTTAAAAGTTTGCCTTTTTTTAAATGCAGAGATATAACAGAACGGTAAATTAAAATGTATTTTTTCATTCTTCTTTTATTTAAAGTGAAGTCAAGGAATCTGTTGTCCACCTTCGAGGACGAGCAGCCGCATCTCCTCGGTCTCGGTGGGGAATATCCCAACCAATGGGAGGAGGCGCCGGCTGTTGTCATGGCAGCGTGGCGTCGCTCGGAGCAACAGAAAGTGGTGGAAGAGCCCATCATGGTGGAAACACTCGTACCACTGAGAAATAATAGCAATGAAACGCAGACGTCTAAAAACGTGCTGCTGGACCTGCACAGGTAAACAGACTGTGCAGATACTTAGAATATAACAGAAGAAGAAGACGTTAGCATTAGCAGTGATAGCAACATTAGCTGGGTTTAGGAAAGCGGAACTATGTATATGTATATATGTATAAATATTTGTTAATTAAAAAATGACCCAGAAAGATTAGAAGCCAGTTAATTGTATTATATATAAGGTTTTATAATGGACTCTTCACCGCACTACATTTGTATTTTCTTTAAAATATTTTCAAAAATGGCTGTAAGGTGCAGGAAAAGCCCAGAAATACACACTGGAAAAGCTTAAAAAGTACTAACATTGGACATTATAATAGGTGAAGGATCCCTAAATGTGATATAAATTTAAATAAAGTATTGAATTTGTAATTAAAATCCAATGTTATGTGTTTTCAGGTCTTTGGAGAGCAGCAGCAGTAAAGTGATAGAGTTGGATCGGACGGTCAACGAGACCTCATGAGATTCATGTCAACACCCCCACATTATCCCACCATCACCCCCCCTGACCCTCATGATGACCTTTGACCCCCACCCCCTTCTAGACCTGGTTCAGTGTCCTGGAGCAAACCTCATACAGTAGTTCCACTGTTGACTGTTCCATCTCTGCTTAATCAGACACACTGTAATAGTATTAATTAATCATTTTTATAATATTAATAATAAGGAGGCACTGGTTGCTTTAATTTCTGAAGTAAAAATGCACTGAATAATTTTTACGTGAGTCAATCATCAGTTGTCTTCATTGACATTCAAATAGAAACAGTGAATTCCAGTGGGAAGTATTTTAAATATGACATGTGAGGCTTTTTACAGGACACTGAGGGAGAGAACCTTTGTATTTATAGAAACCTTTTTTTGGTTTTTCATAAAGTTATTGCTCTTTGTAGTTCTTTTAAATGTTTTATTCCATTCCAGTGAGCCCCCTTTTGATATTTTTGTTTATGTTCATAATGTGTTTTTTTATTTTTATTTTATTGTACTCTTTTATATATTGTTATATATTTTCTTCAGCTGACTTTACATTTCAAAGATCCAAGGCTTAACACGGGTTCCTGCACTCATTTTAAAACGTTTTTATTTTTTAAAACCTTATATGAATCTGCAGCTCGAATCTGTTGTTTTATATTGTGAATACTGAGTGCAGATTTCAAATCCAGTTAAATAAAAAGCTCAAAATATCTGTTGAGCATCCCACAATTTTACTTCTCCTCTAAGGAATTGTTTGACATTTGAGGAAATATTCTTGTGCCTTTTCGCCGAGAGTTAGAGATTATTAAGCGTATTTCGCCGGATGTCCAACTTTTAAAGAAATGTGTGCTGGAACCACAGAATGAACTTTCTTTGGCCTTATTTCCTGCGATCTTTTTGCCTTAAACACTTTCACTGTCAGCTATTTATCTGCTCTGATCTCTCAGCATTTGCCAAAAAAAACTTTCTTCCCAGAAATGAAAAAAAAAAGTATCTATTTTTGTAAATATAAGTTGTTAATAAATAAGCAAGTCTAAAACTGTCTGGGATGTGGAGTTTATAAACCAATCCATAATTTATCCTGAGTCTTTTGGATGCGATGGTGATAAATGATGAACATAGCTTTGTCCTGACTTCTGTTTCTGGTTCAGTTTGTTTGTTACAGATCATGGCTTTAAAAGTCTTATTTGTTCATTTCAAGTTTATTGCAAGTCGGGTTTTACATTTCTCCTCTTTATTTAAACATGTTTTCTGATGTGTGTTAAACCCATTCCACTTTCTGTGCATCCAAGTTGTAAATACATACATCCCATTTGTTAAAAACTCTTTATCCAGTTTTGAAAGTATAGCAAGAACAAACATAAGAAATTGTATATAACAAACTGAAGATGAAATCAACTGTAAAGACACATATACCAGTTCAATTAAGAGACTAGAAAACACTTTCTATAACCATACTGTAAGTTTTGTACATCAATCAGTGGCTAGATTGTCAAAGATTTATCCTTAAATGTTTATGTTGTTAGGCCAAAACTTGGACTTTATTTTGAACATTTCAATGGAAATTCCCTTCTAGTTTAGACTGAAACTAGCTGCAAGCGGAGAGGGATTTTTCCAAAATTAGATTTAAATTCCATGTTGCTTCTGTGCAAAGCTCTTGTATTTTGCTTTCAAATGAATATAGTATTTTTCCTTAGTAAAAGCATATTTTGCAAAAACCACATTGTGATTGTGTGAGTGGTCTTTTTATGATAAATTACTGAGATTAGAGACAAAGAAAGACAAACAAAATGGTATGGGGCTAGGAATAATGTAAAAAGTACCATGATATCTTAAAGGTCCCCTATTATACTGTTTTTCATCAATATATTATAGGTCTCAGATATATACAATACATGTCTCTGAAGTGTTCGGCTCGAAATACCAAACAGATCGTGCATTGTAGCATCCCATAATCCCCTCTGTTTCAGCCCTGTTTCAAAAGTGCTGATTCTCTGTCTGTTACTTTAGATGAAAATAAGGAGCCACTCCCCACGCCCCTCTGAGAGACATTTGGTTAAAAAGAACACAATGGTGCTCTAGGAGGAGATTCAGGTGATAGGGGGGGGGGGGGGGGGGGGGGGGGTACCTTGGATGGTGATTGGCTAATTGTTACACAAGCCAAAAAAACATTATGACATCATAAAGTAGCCAAAATCTGATCAGCTCATTTTCAGACAGATTTTTATAGAAATGGATCAGGACACAAAGTGAGAGAATCTTTTTTCCTGAAACTTTCAGAATCTCTTTACACAGAGGAGACACATATTTGTGTATAAAAGACATGAAAAAGTGGATTTTGCATAATCGGTGACCTTTAATGTTACATGCAATGGGATACAAAATAATGGCATTGGACTTAGTACAAGGAATATACATATGTTAATACAATGGCATATTTTTCACACGGTAGAATATTGTGTATCTAATGTTGTATTTTGTACCTTGTTTTTAGTGCTAATTATAACATTTTAGCATGCTTCGGCAATCAATTAAGATTGTAAACATCAGCATGTTAGCATTGAGTACAGCCTGTAGACTCTTTTTTAGTTTCCATAACAGCTGGTTACACTCCAAAGAGAGCAAGAGAGTTTGAGTTATGTAAAATAAAAATATATTAGTTGTATTATAGTTATTTTAAGTTAAATTAAGTAACGTTGAATTCTCGAGGAAAACATTATTTTACTCGAAAACATCCACAGTAAACAAAAGAATCCAAAAACAGAGAACATTTGTAACTATTTGAATTAAATGGGAGCTGCTTTTAACTTTGACTAATGCAAAAGTGTTTTGAAATACGTTTTAAAGTAGACCTGGATTATGCTGCCCAAAAGTGTGACAGTTTGTTTGAAGATATTTTGATATTGTTCTGCTGTTCCAAACGTGGCGCCATTTACGTCAAATCATAGAGAATTTTGTCAATTTCTTTTTAAAAATCTACATTTTCTTCAAGAGTTAAAGACAACACATTGTGTACAAATTATTATTTGTGGGGGAAGTAAGACCACTTCTAAAAAGAACTGACGTGCAAAAAAACTGCAATGGCTAGCCTCCAAACCTTTCGGTGCGTGCAACGTTAAACTAAAGTTGAAGTGCATTTGGACAGAAAGGCTTCTCAGGGTTAACAGAGGCCTGCAGAGGAGCTTCTATCTCCTCCATCATGGCGAGGATCCTGAAATAGATCTGCAGCAGCGCCTCATAATTAGTAATGAGAATGGCTCTGACAGTCCCAAGACGAAACGCAGTCCCACAGCTCCACAGCACCAGTGTCATAGTAACACAGCAGAAATACATTCCTTCACGGCTCCAGTTATGGTGCGATGCTTTGTCGTAAAATCAATATGAAAACACCGAGCAGTTTCCAAACTGTGATGAAACATTTGTAACAAAGATCGATGAGCTGTGGTCTGTTGCACAGGGTTGCAGGAGTTTCCACGCACACAACCTGTTAACTATAAATGAGACAATGCTTTCATCAAGGCTCACAGAGAAAGGGTCGACATTGTCTTCTCTCTTTGAGTCATGATGAGAGTCTAGTAAAATAATTTCTAGAGTTTTTTATTTTGTAAAATTGGGTTTCTTCTCTTAACCCTCTTTTCTGTAAGCACATGTGTGCCAAGAAAACAAAATACATGAAGTTATGCATAATGAATATCATATTGCTCATTGTATCAAGTCAACATTTTGAGATGTTAAAGATAAAACACAAGATGTTAACATATTAGTACAAAATGAAGTGATATTAACACACTTTTGACTTATTTAGTTAAATATTGTGTTACTAAGTAAAAGATGTTGACATATTAAGTCAAATTTATGATATACTAAGGCAAAAATGATGTGATACTTAGTGGAAAATGTAGTGTTAAGTCAAAATTATGGTACCAAGATGTAGTCAAAATGTTGACTTGAGTCAAAATCAGGAGAAACTAGTTCAACAAATGACATATTTATTCAAAATAATAAAGTAAAGAATTATGATCCTTAGACAAAATGATGTATTATGTATTAAGAATGTTGACTTATGTGACTTATTAAGTATAACGTGTAGTGTTAAGTCAAGACAATGTAAAAAGTGCAGACATAGTTATGTGATATGTAGTCAAAATGTTAACTTATTTAGTCAAAATGATGGGAAACTAAGTGGAACATATGTAAGCATTAATTCAAAATGATGACACTATGTCAAAGTTATGTGAGCCGAGACTAAATAGTTAGTTATTACATTGAGATCACATTAAACAAAGTAAAAATATCGACGTATCAAGTCAAATGTACAGTATGTCATACTTGTTGACCTTCATAAGTGAAATCCTTGTCGTCACGATGATGTGTAGTCACAATGTTGTGTTGTGACATCTATAATGACTGCATGTCCATGCGGTGTGTTTTCCTTTAATTATTAACGGTTGGTAATTGCTGAGATTGCAGACAGATGCTCTCCTGCAGAAAAGGTCAAACAATTCACCTCAGGTCAGAAAGGAATTTACAAATCGGACGGCTTCTTGCAATGAAGAGAAACACAGGAGCAGACAGATGTGGCCTGGTGTTTGACAGGAAGATAAACTGATGCACAGAAAGGGTTACAATCATTTGGTCAGAGTACATTATCAACATATCACGCATGCACATCCGTAAAGACAACATATGGGCTATGTGTGTGTGTGTGATTAGTGTGTGCAGCTCACCCTCTGCCCTACTTTCTGAGTGATGATGCTGCAGAAAGGAGGAGGAGAGGGAATATCCCACAATGCCACGCTGCTCATCCCATGGGCCAGATGGACGGACAGACAGACGGATAATCTTATAGATGGATGGATGCTGCAGTTACAGTCCGCACACACTGAACGTGTTAATTGTCACCGCCCTCACAGCAGCTCGCTCTTTCGCAGTTTTTAAAAGCTGCCATGTCACACGAAAATCAGACACCCAACTTCCGGTCACTAATGATAAAATAAAATCGTTTTTCAGACAAGCTTGAATTGTGTTGATCCCAGTGCAAATATGCCATATCAGTAAAAAGCCAATCAAAAATATACTGTACATTTTAAAAGAGTACATTATTTTATTGTCCATAATGAAGGACATAATATCCCATTATAAACATTATGACAAGTCAGAGAGTTGTAATTATAATAATTGAATATCATATTGAAGTGTGTGAATGTATAACCTCTGTAAAAGTGTACATTTCAATAAACGCCTTTTATTTGGTAATGCATACATTACAAATCTGCCAGATAATCACAAGGTTAAAGTTGCATTCATATTAAAACTAAAGTGCTCCCATTGTATATATTACATTTCTAAACTACCGTTTTAGCATGATGTAAAACAAATGTATAATAGATTTATGAATTGAAGTATGACAACAAATCCAACAAATAGATAAACCAGAACACAATAAAATGTATATGCAGTATGTAATAATTGTAAAATAGCAATATTTACAAAAAAGCTGCATTGTGAAATGGAAAAATTCGAATCAATTCTCACTTCATCCACAACCATTTTATTCAGAAACATTAGCTATGTTTTGCCTGTTCTGAAACATCTTCTTAACAGCTGTACATTTATTTTTTGGACATTTATTTTTTGGAAAGCTTTTATTGTGAAGGATATGAAGCTGCACTTCCTGCCTTACGTTTCTCAATTGACGTAGCTCGCTGGCAGTTGGTTTGGTGCTCGTGAGTGCAATTCGGTCTGTTGTCCAGGGCGACCGTGCCTGGCTGCAGTATATAAAGGGGGTTAACGGTCAAAAATCAAAACGGTCAAGCCGCTCAAACACGTTAACGGGGTCGCATTAACTCCCCCCGTAACCGCTAAATCCTCCGCTCCTCCACCGGCACCTGTGTACCCCCACAAGCCGTGAGAGAGGGGGTCCAGAGCGGGGGGCAACACAGCCAGGACCGACCGGCATGGACCCCCAAGCTAAGAGTCGACCCGGCCCGGGAGGCTTCAGCGGTCGCCTGGCCTCTCTGGGAGCCGACGGGGGAGACTCGGAGTCCGGAGCCGGTTCAGAGGAAGCTTCCGTGGGCTGCTGCAGCGACACATTCAGCACTCTGCCCGACATGGAGCAGGACACACTGGAGGAGAAATTAAGAGGACTGGCGTTCAGAAAACAGACCTCGTATCGGTGAGTGGGGAAGCGGGGAGGATGCTGGGACAGGATACTGCTCATGTTGGTCTGTTATGAATAAAGCTAGCAGCACCCATGTTTATTTTATAAAGTGATATGGTAAGAGTGACATGCCGGCTAGCCTAAGCGTAGAAACACAACACAGGGAAGGACACAAAGAGAGTGAGGGATTATATTAGAGGTTATTAATATTTTTCTTGCTAAATTCACATGTTTTGGTATGGTAGCTTTTCAGAGCTAGCCACGTTATTGTCATGCTGTTCACATCCTCAACATGTCATTGATACACACAGCAGCAGCAGCATTTGAGCTCATGTCAGTGATGAATCAAAACAATTTGGCTAAAACATTTGTGTGTGTGTGCATCTCCCTGTGGTGTTGTAGCTATGTTGTGATGGAGCATGTGAATAGGGGGAGGGGGAATATTGATTTTGGGGAAATATCTGTGTGTGTCTGTTTGTGTATGTTTTATGAGTGTGTATGTGTGTGTGTGAATGCCAGCAGCAGCCTGACACCCTGGTGCGACTGGCAGCTGCTGTTGATAGTGAAAACTGGCCAGAGACCAAACACACACATGCACACACACAGCCGTTTTAGTTGTCAAATGTCACTGTCAGGAATGTGTGGCATCTATCTGTCTGCCTGTCAATTTGGTCTTTGATTGTGGCTCTGTCTCTCCCAAAAGGATCTGTATTTGGAGGTCAAATCTAAGATGTTAACTGGTTTGTGTCACATTAACTTGTTGATATTTGGTTGTTTTATTTCGGGAACTGTGGCAAGTAAATCAACAGTTTAAGTTACTATAATCTGCGAAATTCAATCAGCAATTCAATATTAATTGATTGAGCATATAGCATGGTCTATTTTCACTCTTCATGTTTATGTATGTACCTTGATTTGAAAAAAACAAAGCAAACACATTTTTTTCTCTCATTAGTTTGATACATTTCCCAAATTAATTTGATTAAAAACAAGAAGGTAGCTTTACATGAAGCCTTTTTATTTAACGAGTAATAGACGTCTCAATCATATTAAATATGTTTCGTACACACTTTAAAACGGAATAAACAGACCTTTTGATAAGGAAAGTCTTCCTATTTAATCTAGGGATGTTACTGTATAATCCTATTTGGCAGATGACGATTTGTCTGTTTCATTATTTTGAAGACCCATAGTCTTTTGAAACACCCAATTGAGCTACAGTAAGGTACTGTAAGACAATTACTTTACCAAGGTTATCCTCATTTTTATTGTACCGTCATTTAAAGCGTTTCACTTCCTCTGTGTGTTTCCCCAGGGGAACCGCTTTGGGTTAAGTGAGGTTTCCAGGAGATAGTGCATCATCATGAGTGCCACAGCTGGTTCACTCTCTCCATTTTATAACTGCAGGAGTAGTTTGTTCTGATGAATCTGTTTCCTCAGTCAAAGAAACCCCGCAGATAACTGCTAAAGGGATGGATTTGGTAAATTGTGCATGTCAAATCTATGTAATCTGGAGTAAAGGATGATCATCTGACCCTCGTCATATGTGCTGCAGAGTTTCACCATGAGGTTTCATTACTATATCAACATAAATTCAAGAGATGAGTGAGACATTTGGGACGTGTAAAAGTGCACTGATCAATCTTAAGCTGCAGAACACTAACTGAAATATTAAAATCCAGTCAAATATTAATGTTCGAAAAGGTAAAAGGTTCATATTTGACTGGTTGGGATGCTGTTAGCTATGCTTCCGACATTTTGAATTAGTGTTGCGTGCATGATGGAGGCAAAACGATGTTGGTTTAGCTCCTTAAAAGCTTTTTAAGGGGAATACATTTGTTAGGTTGCCCTTATAGATGCTGTAACAGCTGCTAGATCTGTTTGAATGTGTGCAGCCGAGCAGCAATCTACACCTCAAGATAACTACCCCTTTCTTGCAAATAGTTAGAAGAGCACAAAGAAACAGCTCTCAATCTGTTCAATATAAATGAAGCTACAACTGGTAAACTTTGCTTAGCCTGAAGACTGGAATCTGTCCAAAGATAAAAGCAGCAACATTATTTTCCACCCATGTCACCCTCAGCTCTGTAGCCTTTCCCAGTGGTTTATCTCAGTGCTGGTGTACTGTAAACGGCTTCATTGGAAATCCCCAGTTGGATTAATTCCATTTGGAAAGAGAACATTTTGCTCATGAAACAAAGTGCAGCCATTGTTCACTATTATTGTTACAAAAAAATGTGTTTGAGTGAATACAAGAGGAACCTCTTACGATTAATGAAGAAGCACTTCACTTATTTTTAATGGAGTTTTTGTTTCACCATTTAAAAGAAAGGACTGTTTTCTGGTAGAAACAAGCTTCTGGCTTTATTTGTAATCCTCCACTGTATGCTAATTGTATGGACTTGATGAATGCAGTCTGGTGCTTTTATGTCAAATAAATCTTCTTTCTTGCACTTCTCTTCTATGTATAACAGTTGCATAGACACGCAGTAAGTCGCCATGCCTTGGTGTTGTTTGACCTTTGGCCTCATTGGATAAAGCTATGTATAATCTATACATTTTCCTCTTCATGGGATCAGCCATGTGGAGGAAATGGCATTAGCCGGTGGGAAGATGGTTTGAAGGAAGGTAGTTTACATAGCTTTGAAGTGGCCAGTGCCAAGGAGTGAATTACCATATGTGGTGATATGAAAGAGCTGAGAAATGATGACATTGAACATCAAAGGCAGTGTGTGTGTGCGCGTGCTTTTGTGTTTATGGCAGCGTAAAGCACGTGCAATTTATCTGCCAGACATTCGTCACAATTGGTGTGTGTGTGTGTGTGTTCCCAGAATACTGTCCCTCCTTTTTATCTATTATTAGACGTCTCACCCGTCCGCCTGCATGACAGTCAGAAAGACAGTTGCTTTGTGTGTCATGCGTACCAGTTAGTCAGCGCGACAGATAGTCTGTATGACATTACATCAATTAGCTGCTCTTTCAACCAGCCGGACTCTCAATCTGTAAGTGAGTTAGTGAGTCACAAAGTGCTTTTTCTAGGCACTTCCTGTCTGTGACTGTCAGCTGGTCAGCATTTCACTTAGGTTAACCTTTCAGCTGACCAGAAAGGGAATCATCCAGTTCTGTAAACGTCCAATGTTAATAGGGCTGCAACTATAACTGCCTATCATTTTCTTAGGTTCATCGAGTAATCATTTTGTCTTTAAAATAGAGAAAACATTGAAAAGTGTCCTCAAAGCCCAAGGTAATGTTTTGATCTGTCAATCCAAAACCCAAAGACATTACTGTGAGATTATGTAAATAAGTAGGAAATAAAGTACAATAATAAATAAAGCAGGAAATCTATATTTAAGGGGCTTTAAAGTACATTGTTTTCCATGTTTGCATGAAAAATGACTTCAACCGATATAAGAAATAAAATAGTTGGGGGTTCTTTATTTCTGTCGATCTACTTATCAATATCAAATCTATATGGGAATTAATGGAACTCTTGCTATTAGATGTTTGGCTACTTCAATAATAGACGAAACAATTAAGCTGTGGTTGAAAATCAATAGGCGGCAGGGATGATTTGTTGTTATGTACTGTATATTGACAACCAATTTATACCAGAAGAACAATGAAGCCTAGCTTTGCCCACCTCCTCTAATACATATTACTATGAGGAAAGAGTTCTGCTGATACTGATCCTGTACATCAGGGGTGTCAAACTCAATTTCATCACGGGCCACGTTAGCATTAAGGTTGCACTCAAAGGGCCGGTTGTAACTATATAAATATACATATATAATATATATATAAAATAATGTATTATATTACAGTATTGCCTCTGAATTAGATTATTATCGGATAGGATAATAACTTAGTAATTAACTACGTCTGAAAGCAGAAGTCCAGGGCAAATAATTGCAAGTCTCTTCAGTGTCACAAAGTGGGATGCATTGTGGGACATGTAGTTTATGGGCAACCTGCTTCTGTAAAGTGGCATGTAACCGTATAATAAACGTATTATATTCTTAGCAAGCTCTTGCGGGGCCACATAAAATGAAGTCGCGGGCCGGATTTGGCCCCCGGGCCTTGAGTTTGACACCCCTGCTGTACATGATTCTGCTGTAACTTCTCCAACCAGTCTAGAATGGGTGGTGAGCGGTTGTTTCCTTTCTTTGTTTTTTTGTTAGTCTGCACACAGATTTATGTTTCCCACTGCCAACTCATCCCTGGCTTCTTCACTGTAAAGATACACATTTGATCCAAACTAATCCTCCTGGCAGACCAACACTCGGACTATGACTCTGCTGGGTAAACATGCCACCATGACCTGTTTGCCCAGGAGGGAAATATACAATGAAACAAACGCTATGTTTCACCAACCAGCTTCTCATGTGGTGAGATTTCACCACCGCCATCTTGGGAAACAATGCGGAAACAAACTGCCACAAGACAGGATGTTGTAACATTATCCTCCACTATTTACAGCCCACTTCACAAACAGAAGATCACAATAAGCGATTGTCCAATTGACTTGGGGTTTCATGTCCTCTGAGGCTGCGGGACAATATATACAGCAGGGATGGGGAAGAAAGACTGGAGAGACATGAAGAATAATTGAAAAAAAGATATGAATGTATCTCATGTTGCTACCACTGTGCACCACCTGCAGGGGTAAACAGTGATCAAAGGCCTTTCATCATGTGATGCTGGCAGAATATAAAAACTCTTTCCAGCCTTCAATTAGGATAAAAGACAGAGAGCAGAGGGAGGAGTGAGAAAGATGGGCAGAGAGGGAAGAAGGAAATGTTTGAAACCAAGTCAAAGGTATGTGACGATTTGAGAAAAAGGAGAAATAGCGACAGATCTGCGCTGACAAATTATAAATCAATATTTGTATTACTCAAGAGAAAACTGATGTCGGTTGAGGAATAAAGTTTACTCTAAAACGCCAGAGCCTTTATCAGATTCCATAGGCGTACTTACCTTGAGGCTCTTAAAGGTACTCGTGAATTTTGTATCTGGTGATCGCCTTTCATATAAACAACCTACACGGGTCAATAACCTAAAGCAAAAAGATATTTCAATTTGAGAAACCTCTGTGATGCCATGCTGCTTACAGTAATTGTCTAACCGAGCAGCGCATCAAAGTGCAGAACAATAGCATCGTTTTCCCCCTGGGGAAATTAAGTTTAGAAGGCCAACACAGAATAAAACACTCATTATACACAACAGGGAACAACATTCAATACACTTAGCTCATCACAGGGAGTACTCACATATGATCTTTTAACATCCAAGCACCAAAAGTAAATATGGATCACATTTCACTCATGCATTTTGAAAGACTGACAAATTTAGGGCAATTACGGAATGAATAATTTCATTAAAATCACAGATATTTAAAGGACGTAAGTCCTATGTTCCCAGAGTTCTTTTTCCCCAGAGATCTGATTGTACCAGATTAGTAAGTGCTATCTTCCAGTTTAAATTGACCGGTTGTTAAACATCCATTGTGTCCCTGTGTCATAGGTCATCGGTTGGAAGGAGTACAGCTTCAGTTGGTTATTCAATCTTTATTTTCTAAGGTAGTCTCATTGAGTTTAAGATCAATTTTACCAGGGAAACCTGAGAACTAAAAGCATTCACAAGAACGCAATAGCAACGATTTAAAAACAGTCCCTTTCAGCAATAAGTCGTAGGTGCCCATGCAAACATTCATGTATTCTGAAATGTCACAGTCACATAGGTCAGGTTTGTATGCACGCCATTGGGTACATGAGTCAGCAATACTTGGTACTAACTTCACTTTTAGCCATAGTGATGTGTCAGTGCTCGATGTCCGCCACTTGGAGATTCATTGTTAATTTAATTGTCATGACATATTCTACAGACATTCATAGTCCTCAGAGGATGAATTGTACTGACTTTGTGATCTTTGATTTTAATCTTGAGATTGACATTCTGGTTTTTAAATAAAATATCTTTGCAAGTGTTGGATGGATTGCCCAACAAATTCACACAGACATTCATGGTGCCCAGAGGATAAAACATGGTGATCGCCTGACCTTTCTATATATCCCCACCAGCATGTCAACGTTAAAATGTATCTATTAAAACATCCTAACATGTAGTTGATAACTATATGTTTTATATCCTTGTCCTTCTCTTATGTAGTCTGTGTATATTCCAAACCTTATACAATAAAACATAAGATTAACTGTTTTTTTTGTAATAACCACACAGAGCTCGCTACCCTTTGTTTGACTATAGAAAGAGCTGCTCCCTTATGTTTGATACAACCAGTGCATGAGTGGTTTTGTAGCTCAGTCTGTGTTAAATTCAGTGCAATGCTTGGCTCAGAGTCTGGACCGCTTATTAATTTTTAAGTGGACGATCAGAGCACCAATTGTTGATGAAATGCAAGGCTCTGTGACACAATTTTCCCTCTCTCCTCTCATCTTCAGTATGGAAGAACAGATATACATGCATATTTATGATACTCTTTTCCCATTAGAAGGAGGATGGGAGTAAGCTGTATGGATATATGTATAATTTAAAAGACATAACGGGCCAACAGATACATTTTTTAAACCAGTGCTTCATTAGTGTGTGCTGCTATATAAAGCAGCAGTTGGCTTTTTGTCAAGGGTCTTGTTAATTCCAGTCATACATAGTTGTCCATTTTATTGGACTGCTGTTGTGTTTCAGTGGAGAGTTTCCCATGGATTACTGAGCTGCATATAGGTTTACTGTCAAAAACACCAGAGAAATAGATTTTTTAATTGTTTTAAATACATTAAAATTTAACTGTGAAGCATTCTATCATCTATTTACTCTAAATCAATGCTGTCCAATCATTTCGGATTTCGTGAACTTAAATTGCCATTAAAGTGCACTTGTATTTGTCACCAGTTTCCTGCAAAACAATCTTATCATATGACGCTTGGATTTGAAAAACACTGGCCATAACACCTCGTACACACGGTTCCGTTGGAAGCTTCAACGAAGACACTTCCCATTCACTTTGAATGGGGTGACGTCACGCTTTACCGAACTGCACTCCGTTGCTCGCGGTGAAAGTTGAGAAAAGTTCAACTTTTCAAGCGTCGACGGAAGCGCGAGCCAATCAAATTATATGCCAGTACAAGCGCTAGCCAATCAAACCGCGTGCTTTGTGTGTCCGGGGCGAGAGATTAATGTGATTGGTTGTTGGTCGCGTTAACCCCAAGCGCCAGACACGCCCACCGCCAAGCGCAAACGCAACGGAACCGTGTCTACGTAGCGCACTTTATGAGACTGTTTATGGAGTTTGGATTGTAAGATGAAAATGTTGAATTAGGCAACAGTTTTATGATTGTTTGGGGTGATAAGGTGGAGTTATTACGAACCTCCTTAGCATTTTAAATGGTCAATATACATTATTTAATAATTTGTATTACTTATATATTTTTGAGGCCGAAAATAAAGCTTTAAGATAAGTTAACCATGTTCTGGATGAAGTGACAGACAGGGTAAAGATGAGGTCAAACTGAATATAGGCACTTTAGACAGGACGGATGCTGTGATACCCAGGGGAGGCTATCTCTTCCTGGCTCAGTCAAACGTGTTGAATAATGTGTACGTTAGTGTGAGTGTAAAGCCTGTGTTAATCATTAGGATGTTCTGCTCTCCCTTCTCTTATCTCTCCATACACGCATACAGTATTACAGACAGACAGAGGTGTTAGTACACCACCCCCCCACCTTCTCTGAGTAATGCTGTTCCAGTTGGCTGCTCATGTTTGTGTATGCATAATTGCATATCAATCATTTTCTGCTAAGAAGCCGGGGAATGATGAAGTCTGTTTTAGGAACTGTGAGATTTCTGCTCTCTCTCTCTCCTTTCCTGGCCTTTTCAGGAGTGTCTGAGGGTGTGAGAGTGTGTGTGTGTTGGGGGTTATTTTGCCCATAATGCAGTGTGCTGAAGCATTATGGGGGATTGGCAGTCAGGAGCCGCTCCTTATTAGTCGTCTGGCTGGCTGTAAGAAGCTTTTCCTGCTTGGAAATGGAGCTTTAAAAAACTGCAGGTGAAAGGCGACACAGAAGAGAAAAGAGAAGTGGATCTGCCTGCTGTTATAAAGAGGAACCTTGTTGTAGAGAAACCTTGACGTGCTGAAGATTAGGCAATTACTTCCTTCTCCATCAGACACTTCTTGTCTAATTGTGAAAGGAGGTTTCTGCAAGACTTTAACCAGAATGTTCCCTCTTCGTACTTGTACCTCAAAACAAAAAGCACAATAGTTCCTACTGTATCTTACCCACATATACAATATCTTGAATGTCATTGTGAGCCACAATGGATGACTGGGTCTAAACTCGACTTTAAACCAGAAAACCGCTGTCAATGCCTAAGCAAGTTCTGTTCTGCAGGGGTTTGCGCAGGATACATATTCAGAGCAGCAAGAATCTATTAAATGAGCTCGAGCCAAACCTTTTCAAGTGCTACATACATAAATGAGAAGTGTTTTAATCTTTTAATTTCTATAGATTTGAACAATTGTATTGGCCGAGGTGCAGTCCAATCTTGCTGTATATTCCTTGGAGAAAGCAACTTTTGTAAGATATCCCATGATAGTTGGCTTTAACTGATAAACCTGGACGGTAGAATCCTTTTATGTTCATGTTGTACAGTTATTTTCTGCCGCCTGTCTGACAGTAGTACTTATACCAGTCTCCTATCCAGCTATAGACCAGAAATGAAGTATGATGATAACTTAATTGCCCACATCAATACACACGTGACAGTCATCTAATCGCCCTGAAACAATTGAATGCAATGAAAGTCTTGTGATTTCTTTTTGGGTAAAACACGGGACACGCTGCCCCGACCATTCTTCCTCCCACTTTATATACTGTAGGTGTCTGTTTACATTCCTCAGATGTAAAGGAAAGAGGCACAGGGCAGGGGTAAGCTCTACGTTTAGTCAAAGTAAAAGCAATGGTAAAATACACAGTTCACACGCTCATAGAGGTAGACAGAAAGGGAAACAATAATTAGCTTTATTGTTATACAAGGTATTCTTTAATGCCAGGGTCTTTCCACTCATGAGTTAATGGTTATTCATTTCATTAGTAAAGTTTAGCAGAAGGAGAGTGACTGAGTTGTTAATTGGTATGAGGTAATTTATCAAATGGATTATTTTGATCACGCGTCACTTAAAAGTCGATGAAGCACAATACAAAGGAAATTATACCTGTCACAGAGCTAGTGTACCAGCTGGGTTTCTATGTCATTTATAGCTTCTGTATGAAATATGATTTAGAAAAAGCTGAGGCCTTGCTTTGATCCAACAAGGTTATTCTTTATCTTTTTTCATGTTCGATTTATCCATACAAAGTACAAACTCCTGGTACTTTTTAAAACATTATGAATAAAACAGAATAAAGATAAATGCTTAATCTTTAAAAAAAAAAATTAAATTATAAATCATATAAACAATAATCATTTTAAGATAATGATACAAATTGAAACACTAGAATATTAAAGGTAGGGTCGGTAAGAATGGAGAAACCAGCTCGAGTGCGCTAGAATTTGAAACTACGCAGCCGAAAAAAATCTGCCCCTTCCTTCAGACTTCCTCACAGAGCCCCTCCTCCAACACACACGAACGCGCACATGACCAATGAGGGCACGCGATAAGTTTGTGCACGAGATGGAAGGCTGACAGGCAGGTAGGCCATCCAGTTATTTTAGCCGGCCCGGCCCGGCTAAAATAACTGGCCGTGCACTGGTCGTGCTTTTTACAGCACCACGGCTTCCACAGATGAATTTCTTTATGTATTTATTGTCAAAGCATTTAATGTATTCATTGCTATCGGGATGTTAAGAGCATTCCATGGAATATAACAAAAAGTGTTTCTGAAGTGAATTACCTACCCCACCTTTAAGACTTAGAATAATGCTTGTTTCAAGACAGTTATATATAATTGGGAGATTCAACAAGGTTATGCTGATTAGATTTAGTTTTCATTCAGTTTTAAAAACTCAAGTTACATTTCATTTCATTTAGCTGACGCTTTAAAACAAAGCAACTTACAATGAGCTTAACAGAATGAAGCCGAACACACACAGGGGGTGTAAGTGTGTGTGGACTGAATGATTGATTGGACGGCTAATTGTGGGCCTGAGTGAAAGGGCTGGATTACGAGCTGTTAGTGAGAGAGTCTCAGAGCTGGAGGTCCCTGCTTCCTGGGGAGAGTGTTGCCTGGCTGGACAGCTGGTAATGTTGGGTAAGCTGCATAATGATCTCCTTTAATCACTTTATATAATTGGATGAAGGTTTTTACAAAGGTTTTTCTATGGGAAGACGGGGGATTAAAGGCACATCTTACTGTGGCAAACGGATGAGAAGAAGTGTATGCATGCATTGAGCTTGCTTTGTTCCAATGTGCTTTATGAATATTTACAATAGTGGAATAAGTACCTCTGATCTCCTACTGATGTAGTAGTATTGTGTATTTGAAGAAAACACCAGGACTATAGGTATTCAACAGATTTCCCCAAAACGTATTTGTTCGGTTCAGATCCAAACCACACCATCATCACGTAAAATTCAATGAAGAAGAAGAAGAAGATGGACCTTTATTAATCCCCCGAGGAGGAAATTCAGTTTCCACTCTGTCATACACGCACATGCGTTTTTATACAGGTACATACAGTACACATTTTTTACAACATGCACATATACAAATACACATACAGTTATATGCACACATGCACATGAACCGGCGACCATGACAAGATAACTATGATGGAAAACTGATCTATCTCTCGAATTTTGTGAATCATATCGCAATTTTAATAAAGGTTCATCTTCTTCTAATTGCAATATCATTCAAAAATAATCGCAATTAGTCTTTTTTTCCAAGTTGTGAGGCACTAAATCACAAGTAAAAGTCCTGCAATTCAAATATAATTTTCAGTAATAGTATATGTACCAAAAGTACTCCTTATGCAAAAGTATCTCACAATACTAGATATTACATTATTGGACTCTCATTATTGATGCTTTCATTGGCTGGTGAAGGTGGAGCTAATTTGAATAAAAAAACGTGATGGCCCCCCCCGTGACCAATGACTATGGTTTAAAATGTAAGCAATGAATTTGACATGAAATGAACTGTATTAGATTGCTGACTGCACCTTTTAAGTAGCCCCTCACAACAGCCCCATCCGTCTGGTGCTTGGAGCCGATAATGAACCTGTCGAGAGGCCGATGAGGTGACACCGACTCCATCACTGCAGCTCTCTTTATATCTGTGCGCCTCTCATATAGAATAGAAAGAAAAATAATACGTAAGAATTATGATGATTCATTTATGTCAAACTTTGCCCAGGTTCAGCTTGTCATTTGTGACCATTCACTGCTATTCCCTGCAGAATACGAAACTACATTGAAAATGACAAAAACACACCTTTTTTGCAGCTCTAATGTCACATATCGGTTTAATAAAAGAACACAAATGCCATCAACTTTGTAAACAGATAAATATACAGTAGCTCCTGTTTTGCAATATTTTCATCTCCTAAGACAAATGGAAGCTTTTAATTTTCTAGCACCGTCACGACACCTGACTTACCTTTTTTAAGACATGAAATACTTGAGTATTTTTGGAAAAGAACCCATTTATTTTAAGTCAGCGTCTAGGTAGAAAGGACATCATCACTTTAATTTCCCTCCAGGACCAACCTCACGTTACTGTCCTCTGATCCTCTAATCTTTCTTCTAATTTTGAGCTTGCCTGCCTCAGCTAAGGGACTGACAAAAGGGCATTTTATTTTTAGATTTGATTCCCATCCCTTTATTGTCGGATGTAATCGTCTTTGTAAATTATTTCAAAGGTTTCCGATGGATGAGAGAGATCTGTGGCTCTGAACCAAATGGCTGTGCTGACTAATTTGTTGGAGCTCCCGCCAGCTGCTCCATCAGCTCCACATCCATAGGGGAGAGATCTGGCTCTCATTCTGTCTGCTTTTGGACTTTTCTAGTCTCTATGGTTATCATGGACAATCTCTGGGTTATTCTACTCTTTTTATTTAACCATTTACTGTATGTCTGTATTCTTTTATACACCTCTATCATTTCTATATCCATACAAAACACACATAGAGTGATTGTAATCATGTATGTGCTGCATGGATTACCCTGGGCTTTTTGGTGTGTGTGTGTGTTTGAGTGTGGTTGTTTGTGTGTCTGTGAGTGAATGCAGGTAGGATTATGGAGCACTGATCATCTCTCAGCTCTCAGAAAAATGAGTACCCACTCAAAGCACACACACACACACACACACACACACACACACACACACACACACACACACTCTAATGCAAGTGTATACTAAAATTGTATTTCTTGTTTCCAAGTTTGTACTCTTCTTCTGTCCAATTAAGCGTTCCCATTGCTGTTTTTCAATTTGTCCCCGACTCAAACAGAAAGCATTCAGGCACAATGCAACACATAGTTTGCTCTCTCTCTCTCTCTCTCTCTCTCTCTCTCTCTCTCTCTCTTGCTCTCTCTCTCCTCTCTCTCTCTCTCTCTCTCTCTCTCTCTCTCTCTCTCTCTCTCTCTCTCTCTCTCTCTCTCTCTCTCTCTCTCTCTCTCTCTCTCTCTCTCTCACACACACACACACACGACTTAGCAGTTCTCAGCTGCAAAGGCACGCTATAATTAGTGAGACAGCATCTTTATCTCGCTCTCTCTCTCTCTATTGTGTGGCGTGTGTGTGTACTGTATGATTGTGTGTGTGCTCACTAATTGCTCAGGTTTGATGAGAGTCATTAGTAAATAATTAATTGTATTAGGCAGCTGTAGCCTGAGGTTAGGGACAGATTACTTACCTGCTTTCTCTCACTTTCCCTTCTCCTGTTATCTTTTATTTCACGGTCTTCTGTTTCTCTGCTTTTCTTCTGTTGTTGTATGTTGGTGTGTGTGTGTGTATATGTGTGTGTGTGTGTGTGTCTATTCTAAGCAGTAAAGGTCACATACAGATGCACAGCGTGGGTCCGATGCCTCCCCCACATTACATGCTCCCCACACACACACACACACACACACACACACACACACACTGACTGTGTAATTATGTAGGTGTCAGGGAACAATGTGTGAGGGTGAGGAGACGGTAGTATCACTCCCATGTTCTGGCTGTGGTTCATGACATTCTCTAATTAGAATATCTATACATATCATTCATTTCTGTGGCAACTCGTAAACTATGATGTATTATTATAGGTTAAGCTACCCAGCAGTATACAAAGTACTTACAATTAGCTCAAACTTACCAGCTGCAGTGATGAACACATGAATGCATAAATAATATAATATCGTATTACATATTAGTCTGCAATGAATTATCACGAGTATGTTCACTTTTTGTAGGACTTTTGGAGGAAATGGCGAGCTAAAAACAGCCTTTATTCAGTAACGCCAAACCAGCTTACTAGAAATGTTAGATGTCATATAAAAAGTAATCCTGGATCACGTACAAACGGTGCATATTTCATGAGTGAGAGCAGATTCACACTTCCTTAAGATTCACATTATTCTCACGTAGTTCCCCCTCCTCCAACTCTCTCTCTGATCCCGTCTCAGTGAAGTCATAAACAAAAACGGACATGTCTTTTTCCTCAATTTGCATCTGCTAACATAATTTTGCATCTATTTGTGTCTTTCCATTGACTTAGTGTGCATTTGCTCTGCCTAAAGTTTGCATCACATACACGAACACACCTTTTGTTCACTCCCAGTCCTCAAAGCAAACAATCCATAGTCCCGATACACTTGGCAAAAAAAAATGCTAAATGAATCACACAATCCAGTGTGTGTGTGTGTGTGTGTGTGTGTGTGTGTGTGTGTGTGTGTGTGTGTGTGTGTGTGTGTGTGTGTGTGTGTGTGTGTGTGTGTGTGTGTGTGTGTGTGTGTGTGTGTGTGTGTGTGTGTGTGTGTGTGTGTGTGTGTGTGTGTGTGTGTGTGTGGTGTGTGTGTGTGTGTGTGTGTGTGTGTGTGTGTGTGTGTGTGTGTGTGTGTGTGTGTGTGTGTGTGTGTGTGTGTGTGTGTGTGTTATTGACAGTTCATTTAGAGAGTGCAGTGTGTGTATTCAGGCACTAATGTCTCCCATGGGGGCTTGCATTGACGAACTGGAGCATTGCCTTTCTATTACACTCCTGTCTTCGTGTTGATACTTTAGTGAGGCAAGTACAACATGTGACTAATTATAAATAGGTATCCAGTTTGAAGGATGTGTTTTAAATCCGCCTCATGTGTATAACATGAAATACGTCACCCCCCTGGTGAATGTCCAAAGCCTTTATGTACAAATCAGCGGTTGTTAATGTGAATAAATGAGACTACTAAGCACCATCAGGCGAACATTAGCTGCCTTTAGCCTAGCGAAGAAGTCATGTGACCGTGATGTAGTTTATTTATAGCCTATTAGCCTACAACCATAATGTCAGCTTTATATTTCTGGAGATTAACTTTACGCTTCAACTATTATAAAAGTGCTTTCAATATTTGGAGATTATCCTGCTGAACAAAACGTGAACCTATCATACACGTCTTATTCTCTGCAATATTAATAATTTAATCCCACTTTAAGTTCGGCCTACAAAAATACGTCATCACTGCACTACTCTGTACTCTCTCACTACCTCACTGGCTGTTACCGGCTTTTATCTCGTTTTTCCAAAGCATCCTTTTTTGTATCTGTGTGTGTGCATGTAAGGGTGTGTTACGTTCTGTTTTTGAGTTGACACTGACTCCACTATGACTCTTCGTAGCCGGCTCACAAACAATAAGCTGTTCTCTACCTCTCTCTATTCCACTTATAGAAACAGTGGGTTTTCTGAGTGGGAGTTTTGGAAGAGATACTCTGCTGACTCTGCTTGACACAAAGAGTGAGAAATAGAGAGAGCCTGGTAGTAAAGTACAGTACAACGTCAAATCTGTATTAATGATCCTGTGAGTTCTGCCTGTTTATTATTATAGATATTTCAAGAAGAATAAAAAATCCACACTGAGCTGAAAACGACATACTTTTGTGTAGCATAACTGTCTTTTCACCTAACAGTGTCTCTTAAAAATGACGTACGTTTTAAACGTGTATGACGTAAATAACAACAGTTTGTGGTAGCCCACTTTCATTCCTATTTTCATCAGATTTGTTTATAATAATGTTATATGTCCTCTATTTGACACTACCTCCCTCTTTTGTTATCATTGATGGACATTTTTTTCTCACACCGCATATTTTGCTCGACGATGACTTAGCAAGAAGCATATTTAAAGCGTACGCTAACATTTTATCACCATAATCAAGGGAAACACACTAGCTATGTACGAATGACAATAAAAGCCTTGAATCTTGAATGATCTCGTGGATTTCTTGATTTCTCGGCAAACAAGTCTTTTGGAATGCTGCTTTATTTTGAAAATGTGTATCTGAATTTGAAACAAACGTGTGAGTGACTGAGTGAAATAGTAGGTGGATGGAGGGATGGAGATGTGAGCAGAGAGGTGGATAAGGATGAGGTTGAGGAGGGGAAGGAGAGAAAGCAGGACAGAGTGAAATTGTGAAGGAGAGATGAGGAGGAGGATGAGGAGAGAAGCCAAGGCCTTTGGGCAAAGCCAAGACCGCCTACAGATGCTCTCTCCCTCCCTCTCTCCCTCCTTCCCTCCCTCCTTTCCTCTCTTCTCACAGTTATCCCTTTTCCTCTCTCTTAGCATGTCCTCTAGTCCTCTCTCTCTCTCTCTCTCTCTTTCACACTCCTCCCTTCCTCTCTAATCTGACTTTCCCTCCTCTCACTCTTTCTCTCTCTCCTCTTCATCCACCCCCAGAGGAAAAATAAAATAGGCCAATGGAGGAGTGAACTGAAGGGCAGGCACACACACCCACATGCAGACCTTCACCCCATCCAGTGAAGGACACCATCAAATATGCTCCGTCCTAAAGTCCAACATCCACACGGAAATAATCAGAGATGGATTGGTTTAGCCTTTATTGATAATGAAATCATTTCTCAGTGGATTGCTCCATGGTTTTTGTCTTGTCATGCCAGGGAAGCTGATTTGAAATCTGAGAGAAAGGCAGAGACGTGGTCTGAGTACTAATTCTCAAATACTAATTCTGAGCAGGTTTTTGAGTCTGGAGTGCAGTTCACACTCTAGAAAACAATGTGTACTCAAAAAGTGCTACACAATTAAGCGAAATTGTATTTAAATCCCAAAATGGAATGGGGCAATATCCAAATCATATTTAGTAAAGGAACAATATCATTCTGCTACTTTGGGCCAGATGGAACAAGTTGTGCAACCAATATGCAGAATTCGTTGACAAATCGTTGCTTATTTTAACACTAGTAACAACATGATTGTTATTTGGAGTCCAATATTCCCTGTCTTTATTCTGTATGTGACTGTTAATCTGCTAATGGCTCCACTTTGCTCACTGGCTAGTCCTGAAATGACCGACAGACTGACATTGTCATCCCTAGAGGCTGCTGACAGTGTGGCTAAAATAAGTCCTGATGCATCCTACAAAAAACAGTGGTGAAAACAGAACAGGAACACACCAAAACAACTATTCATCTGTAGCTTGATTATGAAGGTTTACTGGCAATAATGTGCTGGGAAAAGAAATATACTACTTTATGAAAATAAGTATTTTTGTTAATGGGGCGAAGCCTGCGAGTTAGTTCAGGCAGTCAACTCGAGCACTTATGCTGCATTCATACATAACGCCCCTTGCCACTCTACAACCAACCAAACAGAGTCTCCTTAATATGCCGCTCTATTTAACCTGACAGATATCTCTCTATGCATTGCTTGCTGCTGCTACTTCCACGTCGCTGCTGCTTGCCTGCCCCACCACCACCCCAGCTTCCACCCCAGCTTCCACCTGTAGGCTCGGGGGGTTAGTTATTTAATCATCACTCGTCATCGTGCTATGTATATCTGTGGAGTGATGAGGCCCGAGCCTAGACGGCAAACTCAACTATATGCTGCTTCTAATAAACATGTTAAAGAATCACGTGAGTTGTCTGACTGAACTGTCTTTAATTTGAGAGAATAAGGGCACAGAAAATGTAGAAGGTAATACTGGCATGCATGTTATTGGGAGAGAGAAGGCTTATAAATAGAGGGAGGAAGGTCAGAGGGAAAGAGTCAGGCTTCCTGTATCCAGCCTCACAACCGGATACACACACACACACACACACACACACACACACACACACACACACACACACAATACAATGTAGGGGATTTATAGGTTCGAGAGCTTAAAATTCATTATTGTATAATATTCAGTTTGACTTCCTGCTACTTTGTCTTAAACTCTTCTGCCTAAGGATGCAACTAGTGACTGATTTCAGCATATATGAATCCATTTAACTCTATAAAAGGTTTGGGAATTGTTAAACATGTTAGTCATTGCTTGTTTTGTAACTTAATGATCAATTGGTTTTGGTATTACCTGTCGATTAATCAATAGATGTTTATAATTTCGGTGTTTCTACTGTTTAATTCTCTATACTGGAATCTGCTATTTCAATGTGTGTGTGTGTGTGTGTGTGTGTGTGTGTGTGTGTGTGTGTGTGTGTGTGTGTGTGTGTGTGTGTGTGTGTGTGTGTGTGTGTGTGTGTGTGTGTGTGTGTGTGTGTGTGTGTGTGTGTGTGTGTGTGTGTGTGTGTGTGTGTGTGTGTGTGTGTGTGTGTGTGGGTGTGTGTGTGTGTTGTGTGTGTTGTGTGGTGATCTAATAAGAGTTGATAGTGTACCCCGACTGCAGCTGCTCTCACACACCCACTCCCTTTCAGAGTCACAGAGAAGAGAAGCTTATAATTTAATATATTATACTTATTAAAAGTAGACAGAAGAACCCAGTGCTGCTACAGTGTATAGAACATGTAGTTCATTACAGTAGACCAACAACTAGCTATAGTTAATGAATGCATTAATAAACACATACATGGACCAAACTATTTAAGTATTTAACCTACACAATACGAGATTGCTTCACATTTGCAAATAAACATTCATTTGTCTGTGGCTTAGTGTTGTTTATTAGCATGTGATCACTTATCAACCCATCTATTTACTAAATAACAAACAATGTGACACATCAAACAACATCTAGGATGTCTCATGAGGCTGTGACAGAAAGACTACCCTGTCAGAACTGATTTGATCTAGTTTGACCGTCCACCGTGTGCTCCATCATGATCCTGATTCCAAAAATGTCTCCTGCCCCTCGGCACAACCACTTCTGTAAACCATGCGGCTGTTGGGTATTGCAATATTCAACTATTACTCCTGAGAGGACATTATTCTAATTGATTACAGTTCATATTTGCAGCATATTCTGTTTCAGTTTTCCCATTTTACGGCCAGTTCTGTTCTGTGTACACAATCCAACTAGTCAACAGATTGAAGGCTGTGGTGTAGATGCATGCCATAAAGAAAAGCCCACAGTTAATAAACATTATAACAGGCTGTTAGACATGCAGACATATCCTATTAGGACATAATGGGGGGGCTTTATGTTTATCTGAGTATACAAAGCTGCCTTTCAACAGCAATAGTTGTGGCATATTCATTGTCATCAGCCAAAACAGCTTAGTAGTACTACAGTATAGTCTAACATTTGACAAGAAAACCAGCATTTTGTGCATGTTGTCCTTAAGTGTTGAACCTCGCATGAGAGTACAGAATGTGCATGTTTTTTGCTTTCATGGCCAACAGGTGCATCGAGTGTTATATTTCATAGACTATCAGTGAGATTCTGCAGGGAGAACAGCTGCGTGAAATCCTCTAAGCTGGTGGCTGGATTGTCATCTACAGACTAAAAGCACAACTTTTGCTTTTTAGTATTTAACTTCTAATCACACACACACACACACACACGCACACACACACACACACACACACACACACACACACACACACACACACACACACACACACACACACACACGCACACACTTTAAAGGGGTTTGTTAAGGTACTGTACAGACAGACAGGGAGGAAGACAGACAGACAGACACGGAGAGGAGTGCTGTACGCTCAGATAAAACTGGGAAGGAAGTCTGAGTAGTGTTGCCGTGACAACCACACCCTTTACACCCTGCCCCCCTACACGCATGTACACACATTGACTAGTCAACAGCAGAGATATGAGAAATGTTTGTGTGATTATTGTAGCAGTTTTGCTCTAATTGAGGTTAAATTACCATAGAAGAAGAAGTAAAAAAGCCCCGTCTGTACTGTTTGTGTATTTGTGTGTATGCGTATTTTTGTGTTGATTTCTTCCTGCTATTGTGTGCCTTCACATTCCTGTCTGTGTTTGTGTTTGTGTGTGTCTGTGTGTGTCTGTGTTTGTCTGTGTTTGTCTGTGTTTGTGTGTGTGTTTGTGTGTGTCTGTGTGTGTCTGTGTTTGTCTGTGTTTGTCTGTGTTTGTGTGTGTGTGTGTGTGTGTGTGTTTGTGTGTGCTACGGGGTCAGACCCAAGCTAAATTTAGTGTTGTATAAAACAGCTGTGGGATAAAGCATCGATTACTTCTGCTTGAATAGTTTTTCGACTTTGTTTTTGCCTGTGTTCCTGTTAATCTAACACAGAGAGCAGCCTATTGGTTTTCTAGTGTGCTAAATTGTTGCTGAACTAAATCAGTTAACTGGAAACAAATCATTTGAGTTTAAACATCCATTTACAAAGTCAATTATTACCATTGAACGCCTGAACATACATGTATAATACTATAAGACAGGATATTACAGCTTTATCACTGCAGAAATGACTTCATCTTCCACCTCCACAAAAGAAAAAGTACACAACTCACATTACAAAACATTCTATCAGGAACTTGTGCTTACATGAGTTTCATTGGCTAACGCTGTGTGTTGCCGCATGCATTTGCAAAACTTGCTTTCCTTGGTCTGCACACAGCCTTACAAAATTGTTTACACAAGCCAGGTTTCCATCCAAATGTGTCACAGATTTTCACCAGCATTGTTTTACATCGAAACACTTTGCTTTTTAGGAATAAGTGTGTGTGAATGTTGCTGTTTGTCACTTTACAAATGACAACCATGGTCATGAGATGCTGAAACCCCTCCCTCTCCTGTCTCTTTAAGTCTGTGAGAGTTTTTGTTATTTTTTTTGCATGTGGCGCTCCACCTCTATCCATCACACCTGAGGCACAGAGACCTGCAGAGCTTATACTCAGTCTCATGTCTCTCTGCACACGCACACTCTGGACATGCTGTGTCACCAGCGGCAACTTAGAAGCCTTTTTCACTGACCCACATAAAGAGAGAATGAGAGAAGATGGAGAAATTGTCTTGAGATAATAATAAAAAAGAGGACGATTGAAAGGATAAAGAAGTGGAGCAAGAAGAATAGAGCAATCTTTGTGAGATTGCGCTGAAGGACAGACGGCTCGCTGTCAGTAACCCAAGTGTCCTTAACTGTCATCTGTAATGTTTGAGCTCCATGCTAATGATGCTCAAACATCTGTGTACACATTAAGATTAAGGCTGCCATCTGTAGCTTCAAACTGCAGCTCACGCATCAGCTTGTGTCGGGGTTTTTGGAAGTTGTTTCAACTCGCTGGTGAAAAATCAACTCTCTTCTGATGTTACTGGCATTGTCACCATGGAGACAGTGGTGCAGAAAGACTTCAGATCCTTCACTTAAGTAAAAGTACCAATACATTAATGTCAAAAACACTGCATTACATTGAAACTTCACTTCAGTAAGAGTACAGAAGCATTATCAGCAACATGTACTTAAAGTATCAAAAGTAAAATCACGTATTCTGAGGAAACATGCCTCCCTAATGGATATTAATATATATTTGGCATGTTTATATTGTTAATATTATTGCCTCAATTACAGTTTTACTCTACGAAGGTATCACACTTTCCCTTAAATGTGTATCCATTTTATCACAGCTCTATAATTATTCTATTTTTATACCCAAGAAGACATTTAAAATCCTTTCAAATGCAGTTTTTTCGCAGCACTGTCAAAAATAAAATTCTCCATCAGCTTAAAAAGGCAAAACATGTGGGTCTTTCTCGGCCTTTAATCCCCATATCAGTCTCTGTGCTGCACAAATATTCAGCTAAAATGCCTATCTTAATATAAGAGTGTGTGTGTGTGTGGTGTGGTGTGGTGTGTGTGTGTTGGTGTGGTGTGTGTGTGTGGTGTGTGTGTTGTGTGTGTGTGTGTGTGTGTGTGTGTGTGTGTGTGTGTGTGTGTGTGTGTGTGTGTGTGTGTGTGTGTGTGTGTGTGTGTGTGTGTGTGTGTGTGTGTGTGTGTGTGTGTGGTGTGTGTGTGTGTGTGTGTGTGTGTGTGTGTGTGTGTGTGTGTGTGTGTGTGTGTGTGTGTGTGTGTGTGTGTGTGTGTTGTTGTGTGTGTGTGTGTGTTGTGTGTGTGTGTGTGTTGTGTGTGTGAGAACCTAAGCTCATACTTGTGTGCTTGTGTTTCTCAGGTTGCCTTTGCCAGGTTATCTTTTACGTAATGTCCCAAAAATAGAGCAGCTTCACCTGTAGAGATGAAGGGGGAAAGGAGACATACGGTACGTCAACACGGCAGCGTGCGTTAAAGCTTGCCGGTGGGCGTGTCTGGCGTGCGACCAACAACCAATCACATGAATCTCCCGCCCTGGACACACAAGCATGCGGTTTGATTGGCTAGAGCTTGTACTGGCATATTATTTGATTGGCTGGCGCTTCCGTCGACGCTTGAAAAGTTGAACTTTCCTCAACTTTGGAAGCGAGCACCGGAGGCAAAGCGACGCGACGGAACCACAATGCAGTTCGGCAAAGCGACGCGACGGAACCACAATGCAGTTCGGCAAAGCGTGACGTCACCCCATTCAAAGTGAATGGGAAGCGTCTCCGTTGAAGCAACGCACGCTGCCGTGTGGACGGGCCGATAGAGAAGGGGACAGATATGCACCTCCATCTGTGAACAGATGGAGGTGCATTTGTAAAATTGAAGTTCATAATAGTAAGATGTGGAAAACAGAAATAAGCTCATAAAAAGCAGGTGATTAAGTTAAGTTAAGGAAAATACAACATCTGAAAGCTTAGAAGCGGCAAATGTGTTATAATTGGTAAAGTTTTAAAATGACTAATTCTTGACTTTAAAACAGATAAAGTGCAATATATATTGAAGTGCAATCCAAAAATACAATACTAAAATAAGAATAATGGGCTTGACTGGAGTGCAATTGGTTATTTTGGTTAAAATGTCCTTAACATAATCTTAAAGTCATCAATTGTAACCCTGATATTATGCCCAAATGTCACCCTTTATTTATATGATTGCTTTATAATGTTTTCTTGACCTTTTATCAGATAGATAGGAGAGCGTGTATGACAGCGGTGAGATGTAGTGGATCCAGCATCATAGTTTGATGGACATCACTTCTCCTCCTTATTGTTTAAAAAAACAAAAAGTAACATCTATTCATATCCGATTACCTAAACCTCGTCACTGCTTTAGCCTGATCACCGCGAGTTAAATCGACACCCTGTACTACGTAAATTCAACCTTTACCCGAATCACTCACACACTCACACACACCGCTCATGTGTCGGTGTCAGGTCTCCGTTGCCTGTCACGCTGATTGGTATAAATACCTGCCCCTGCTGTGGGAGAATAACTGTTGGTCCGGGAGACTAAGGTTGTTAGCGAGCGAATAGGTTAGAGAAGTTTGAAAATAATAATGATAAATATCGGAGCAGGGGAGCAGCGAGGGAGGAGAGGGAGGGTGAAGAAAGTGCGCTGGTTTCACCGCCTACTTGGTTACAGGTGAGCGATAAGAGTGGCTGCTGCTGTGTTAACCTTTGAAATTCTGCCTGTAACCGTATCTCTGGTAACATTGCGTGTTACTGCTTTCTTAGCCAGGAGGGAATGATCAAGATGCTTCTTCATGTGACCCTTTCTAAATATCAGGCTGAATATTAATAGCTATGGCTGCAGGCTGCTTTAGCTGATTTAGGTTTATTGGTGTTAGGATGTTGTGCAGGTGTTCAAATGTACTTGGAGCTGAATACATGTTTTAAATTAGTGCAAATGAGTACAGGTATGTTCTGAACAATTGGCAGTCATCTTTTGGTACTCACACCAAAACTGAAGGTCACCTTTTAATGTCAAGCTTTAAACAAACCAATTGCAACTCTTAATTTGTATTAGTGTTATGTCAGAACGTGTGTGGTTACTTTTATTTGATCAATAATTAAGATGAAGGCTTACAACAAACTTCTTAAACATCCAACTTATTGTCATATGTTCAGATATAATTGATAGATTTGTGTGTTTGCTAACTGACATTGCCCCTTGATAGACAAACAAATACTTTTTTTCAGATGTTCAGTTGTTATTGCTTACCTATCTCAGTAGCACGACCAGCATTCTGTTTACATTGGTAAATGATCGTTTTTAGAACATTATCATTTCTTTACACTGAAAGGTTGTCTTAAAGCACATACTGTTGATCTGGAGCTCATAATGATGTCCGTATACTTATGTGTTTAAAACTCCATCACTTAAAATGTCTTAGTCACGTAAAGTTATACAGTAAGCAGCGAAAAACACCTCTTCAATTGTGTTGCATTTGACTGTACCGGCATCATTTGGGATAAAGAAAGACGCATTTCCCACTCAGTGCATTCAACCAAACAATGCTTAAGAAAGCATCAAAGTTCAACTTCTGTTCTGCTGATTTTTTATTTTGTATTTCCCTCGAACAAACACTTTCGTGCCCATAGAAACCGGTTTAACACTAAACCCACACTGGTGCAGTTGTGTCTCTTTTGTCAACCAACTTCTTCCCACATATAATCACAACATCCTCTGCTCCACCAGTCAGAAGATGTTAAATCTGATTCCTCCCACTTGCAGCTGCCTTTTTCATTTGTGCAGCTCTTTACTTTTTGTTCTTTCTTTATCATTAATCATGGGCGGTGTTGCCTAGCTGTGGCGCGGCACGCTGAGCAAATAGAAACGGGTTAAATGAGCGGAGAGAAGATCGCACCAGTGTGGGCTTGTTACTCACCGCGAGACGCTTTGTTTCTTTCCATCTTAATCACCTGAATACATAAACAGTTCCTACTGTAGTAACTTTTGACCCCCCCCCCCCCCGTGGTTACACAGGATCTGTATACAGGAAACAGTGGAGGAATTACACAGATTACATCATGCTGAGTGTGTAGGCTGGGAAATGAAGACGTTATATATTCTGCATGTGTGTGTTTGCCTGTGTGTGTGAAGTGTGTCGATATACACACCGTCATCACACATAGGGTGATGTGGCTTGGGTCCAAGTAACTGCATTTACACTTTACTGGAAAAGTTTCTGAAACACACATTTACACACACACACACACACACACACACACGAACACACACACGAACACACACACGAACACACACACACACACACACACACACACACACACACACAGAGAGCAGATTCTCCACCAATATAATTACTGAGCTGCCGACGCTCCCGCTGTGCCGTCGCCATGGCAACGTTGAAAACCCACCACTGCTGGGAGAGGAGGAGGAAGAGGAGACAAGGGGTAGAAGACAATAAGGAGAAGAGGAAGAGAGAGGAGAGGAGCAGAAAACATGAAAAGATGGAGATTGGAGGTGTGGGATGGTGTTGTAGAGGACAACAAGGTGATGAAGAAAAGGAAGAGGAGGAGAATAAAGGGAATGAGTGGAAGAGGAGGAGGAAGGGAATAGGAGACAAGGGGGAGGATGAGAAAGGAAGAACAGAGGAGAGGAGAAGCAAAGCTAAAAGAGGGAGATTGGAGGTGTAGGATGGTGACGAAAGCAAAGGAGGAGGAAGAGAGTGTAGGAGGAGGAGGAAGAGAAGAGGAGAGGAGACAAGGTGGATGATGAGAAAGTAAGAGGAGAAGAGGAGTAAATAAATAGAGAGAAAATAGGAAATAAAGAAGACGATAGCAGAGGAAGAGGAGGTGGAGGAGGAGGAAGAAGAACAGGAGGGAAGACACGGGGGGTTGAGAAAGAAAGAGCAGAGGAGAGGAGGAGGATAATGGAAGAGGAAGAAGATTAGTTCTAGAGACAGTAAAGGGAAAAGGGACAGATAAAGAGAGGGAGGAAGAGAGAGAGAGAGAAAGAAAGCGAGAGTGAGGAGGGAGGAGGTGGTGTTTGAACTCCACTATTCAGAGATCAGTTGAAGCTTTTCACCGCAGGCTTTGACTCTGTCTCAGTAGGAGTAAGCACAGCATCCAAACCAGAAAGGGCAGATCAAGAAAAACACAAACAAGTGGACTTTGGAGCTCTGTAGAGAGAGATCATGTATTCTGTTGCTTAAACACACTTACCGGACTTTTGAAAGTGACATACTGTATAGGGATCCACCATTCATTTCAGGATGTGTAAACATATTTTAAAATGTAATTGTTTGTCCCTCATGATTGATAGGTGAGTGGTTTCTAGATTGAAATCTCTATTTGAATTTCACTAGTGCTGTTTTGCACTTAAAAATACAGTACTTTTACCCCAATAAATGTAATTGGCAGCTATATCGGAAACATTGTAGTTTAAAAGTAACCTATTCTGCTCATTTAGAGGTTAGGAAACCTTAATACAGTGCAGATAACAGCTTATTTTAACACCTCGAGTTAAGGTGCGGATCTTTTGAATCTCTGATGAATCAGGCTTTTTTAATTTAGTAACTGGCTTAATTTTCCATAGACGTCACAGAATCTCTGCATCCCCTTTCTCAGTCTTTCTGTTTTCTCTGCTTCCGGTAATTCACATTTTGTTTCATTTTCTATGCATGTAAGACGCACATTCTTTTGAGAGTGCTTTTTCTTGAACACGACAAAGAATGATCCAAAAAGAATTATGTGGTGGGTGGGATTTGCTTTGTTTTGTCATATCTAAATGCTTTTAAACAACAATAAGAAGTTTAGATTGATGTATTGCCTTGCGTGTGCGTGTGTGTGTGTGTGTGTGTGTGTGCGTGTGCGTGTGCGTGTGCGTGTGCGTGTGTGTGTGCGTGTGTGTGTGTGTGTGTGTGTGTGTGTGTGTGTGTGTGTGTGTGTGTGTGTGTGTGTGTGTGTGTGTGTGTGTGTGTGTGTGTGTGTGGCTCACAGAAAAGCTTCACACTGCTGATGTCTTTGTGTTTCTATATCTAGGAAGCGAGCTTTAATGCGTGTGATCCTGTCTGCTTTTAGAAGATTACACTCAAATGTAGCGTTGCTCCATGACCTCTAAAAAAGAGTGTCTGTGTCATTCACCTTTTAGCGGTGATTACGTCAAATACTGCTGGGTCTTTTTTTAGGAGCTCCTACTTACACACTCTGCCTGTTGGCAACACACAGGTACACACTTGTTTCACTATGAATACACACACAGTGTATTTATTCATATCTGACGAAGAATAATCAGTTAAAAATAATCCTCAGCGCTCAGACAGGCTGTAAACAAACCCTCGGTTGTATTTTTGTTAAGTCGGTTGCACTTCAACAATAGGATTCACAGTGCAGTGGTTAACCCTAAACCTAATGAACATAATAGAAACATGTGAAAGGTAACACATATCAGCTTTCAAGGTCAAGAGGAACAAACTAGTACACCACAATAGAAAACTATTTTAGCACAGAGTGTTTTGACCCCCTTTTGTACAAGTGAGTATGATTAAGGGTAATATTAACTTTACGGCTTTTTACAGAAGAGAAGTCTTTCTTTTTGGACACAAATTTGATGAGACAGCTTTCGAAAAGTGGTATACGACTGGTTGTTTTGATCCACACTAAAATATCATTTTCAGTAATCCACTGTGTGCTCACAACAGGAAGGACACAAGGAAAATGCTGAATCAGAACGTTTTACTATCTGTTTCATTCCTGTTTAAATGTAGATTTTAAAGGTATATTCCATCAAAAATCACATGTACACTCTTGTCCAAAGTATATTCACCCCGCAAGTACTGTACTTCGGTATATATATTTATTCAGCCCAGGAGTTTATCACTTTAACTTTCAGCATGTTTGCCCTATAATCTTCAGACTTACTGTAAACTTCGCACATTCACCTTCTGCTTTTGGTTTTACTTCCAAAAAAGAGGTTTCAATAAAAACGGTGGGTTTATTAACAAGCCGTCTGATCCTCTGACTTCTCGTCTCGCTTCCCTTAATGGACTTGTTGATCGCAGTTTGTCGATTCCTCTTGTCTCAGCGGTTATTATAAATGATCAAACCTAAAGGAAATACAAAAAAAGACCAAAATAAAATGCTGATTGTAAAAATAATAATTGCTGGCATCCTTCATTACTCCCACCAAAAATAAACATTCATCACAATGACTTGTTATCATAAGATTGTGTGTGTGTGTGTGTGTGTGTGTGTGTGTGTGTGTGTGTGTGTGTGTGTGTGTGTGTGTGTGTGTGTGTGTGTGTGTGTGTGTGTGTGTGTGTGTGTGTGTGTGTGTGTGTGTGTGTGTGTGTGTGTGTGTGTGTGTGTGTGTGTGTGTGTGTGTGTGTGTGTGTGTGTGTGTGTGTGTGTGTTCCCCTGTTATAGGTAGCATATGTCCAGTCACCATACATCCTTTCAGTTTTTGCTGTCACCCACGCAATACTATTTATATCCCAAGAGTCGTGAGGGCAAGTACATGCAGCAAAGTGTATGTGTGAGGGTGTGTGTGTGTGTCAGGGCGTGTCATCAGGTTACAGTGTGTGTAAGTGGACTCCTCTTTGTCCTGTTGATACATTTAGACAGACGGCCACTGAAACTTTCAACAGGAGGGTCAGATACTCCTGTGCAACCTTTTCCACTGATACACACACACACACACACACACACACACACACACACACACACACCCGCATCCATTCATTAATTCCCCTAATGTCCAGTTAGCTATAGAAGTTGTGCCTTCTTATCCAGGAAGTTTGAATTTTCCAAACGTGTAAAAGTGTGTAGAATATTATAAATCCCATTATTAAAAAAAAACAGGGAAAAGTAAAAAATGTGATGTGAGGCTGATGTTTTAAAGAGGAGTTAAAGACATGGAGAGAGAGATGACTGCTGACTCATCCTCTGTCAGATCCGTCTCCGTCACCCCAGAGTGATGCTGGCAGCCTCTGCTTCAAGCTGTTCCCACTACCAAATATCTGCAGCTGAACCCACCCAAATGTGGTCTCATTCCATGAATAATTAATACGAAATGATACCAAAAATGGGTGATTCAGCTTCTGTGTCAAAATCAAACCATGACAGCGCTGGTTTTTCGCACCTCTCTGTACAGCCTTTTCTTTCGATCGTTAATAAAGTATCTTCTTTGTTTTTTAGGAAAGCCATCTCCCGTTCAGGCCTCCAGCACCTTGGCCCCCCCCACCCCGCCCTGCCTCCCGCATCCAACGGGCCCAACAAAGAGCTGCGCACCGCCCTGGACTGGACTGTAAGACCTGCATTTATATCATAGAAAATGAATAATCATCATATTTGTCTTTGTATATTTGTCTTGTTCAGGTTTATGTGTATTCTGTTCATATTATGTATGTTTGCTACATTTTACACGTGCAGACATGACATCAATACATGTTTTAATACTGCACAAAGTAGACAGTTGTCCCGGGCTCTGCTTGCCTTATTCTGCCGGGCTGAGTCACTGAATGAGTGACATTTGGTTTTTCTACAGATAGTTTTGCAGATTGGTTTCAACAGCCGTTTGTTCATGTGGAAAAGAAAAGCAGCAATTTGCTTTTGGGTTTTTGATTATTACTAGAAAATGTCCTGATAACTGAGCGTGGGGAAGTTTTACATGCCAGGGTGTGATTTTTTTTTTGCTGGGTTTATTTTGCAGAAGTTAATAGGCTTCATTTACATAACGCCTCACAAAGCTCCAGAGATGTTTTAAAACACTTTCTGAATTGAAATGAAACGAATACCAAATGCTGAGGGAAAGGCCCAGTTGATATGTAACGTTGTCTGAAATAAGTCATGAAACTTAACAAATTAGACTACAATGGAGAACAAGGCATCGATAAATACAGGACATTTGTGAAGCTGTTTCACCTCACGAAGATGTGCACACATTCAAGCTTTTGTGTTCTTGAAGTCAATAGCTGCTTAATTACCTAGAATTGCCTAGAATTTGGAGGAAATGACGTCAACCTTTAAAGAAATGTTCTAGTAAAACAACACAAAACATTTGTTTATTATCCTGCATTTTTTTTAGAAAACCCCCCTTCCATATTCAGTCACTTTTGTCTTAAATCATCACGAAAACAATGTAAGAATCTGTTAGAACTGATTTAATGATAGTCTTTGCAGAAATAACTGCTGCCACTCTACTTTGTAAAAAAGCTGCTATTTTTATCTGATTCAACAAAGAAAAGAATAACTGTGACGGAGGGAGGTTTTTACTTTACTTTTGAGCACACCGGCTCAGGAAAGAAAACAAACACTGTGCTTTAGCCACAGAAATAGCTTCCAAAAATATGGCTATAATTGCATCATGTGTAATCAAGTTTAAAAACATGAATGTCTCTCTTTTGCTACGCTCTATGATACTGTAAAGTAGGGCACCTTAGTGAATCATACATCAATAATGAGTATTAAGGAAAACATTCTGTATTATTAATGAGCAGGTGTAAGTAGACAACCCCACATCTGAGGTCCCCCCGTGGCTTTGTCTGCAGGGACACTTCCAACACGTCAGCACTGGCCTTTAGCTCTCTGCACGACACACACACACACTAATATATAATCATTGTGTGTTATCACTCATTATTGTGTTGATTTACCACAACTTGATGGGTTCATTTAGGGGCCTAATAGTCAACTTAAATGATTAGTTTAGTTTTTTTGTTACACACTGACCAGCCATTGACAGATGTTTGATGTAATGTAGCAAGGCAATACTTATGGCTGTGAAATCAGAAAAATATAATGCAGCTCTTTACCCTCCTTTACAATCACATTTTGTCTCTAATCATCAATATTACATCTGCTTAAAATGTTGCAAATAATGATATTGTACCTCATACAGTAACACCTTTTAACACAGTAATTATCGCATGATTTTGATCACCTTTTTGTCCCTACCCTCCTCACTATTTTCTAAAGGATTTTAACCCCAGAGATCAAGTAATTTAATCAGACTCTGTATTATTGATTTAATAACGATAGTATATTTACTGCTGGATATTCTACATTCTTACATAAATAGTATAACGAAACAGTTTCTTTTTACAAACCGACATAATGCCATATGCCACAAGATTAGGTAGCCCAATCATTGTGTAAAATAATATTTAAAAATGTACCCTTTCCCCTCCCCCTCCTGCACATATTTGTAATATTAAGACGGGTCTACTAACCCTATAATAATGTAAATCTTTGTTTAAACACAATGCCTAAGAAACACACACCTTCTGAAAGCTGTACAATGAACCCAGTGACATCCTTTTACCACTACACACACTCACCCTGTCTATATGTACTGTGGGTATTGTCCACAGTACATGACCGTTACATGTATGATATGTGTGTAATGTGTATTTGTAAAGTGCTTTGAGCATCTGGAAAAGCTCTATAATAAATGTAAGGAATTATTATTACATGCGTATAGGAGTGTGTTTGCACTTGAATCAGCAGCTCCTGTAGTGCTTTTTATAAGCACTCTAAATTAACATAGACTGTTAAATTGCCCTCCTCCTCAGCAGCGGTGATTATGTGCTTGACACACTTGTTGACCGTCGTTTCACTGCAGCGTTTTTCATGTACATATGGCTGTAATTGAATGTGAACATCTTGAGTGATAGATAATGTGAGTTATTATATCATTACTGGCTCTCTCTGCAGGAGAACGCAGTGAACGGGGATCACCTGTGGATGGAGACGAGTTGTTCAGGAGAGCTCTGTTATCTCGGAGAGGACACCTGCCTACTTAAGACCGCAGTGAGTGATGGACACAATGACCACTTGTGCGTCAGTGTGTGTGTGTGTGTGTGTGTGTGTAGTTTGTCGGTATCCTCTTAGACCTTAGTGAGTAATTCAACAAAACTTGGAAAAAGCAGTGGCAGACACAAATAAGTCTTGATAGACTTTTTATGTAGGGAGAACAACTTTGATAATGAGAAAATATTAGATAAAAAGATATAACTCATTGAGGTGACTTTCTATACACTTGTACAGAGTATTTCGAAATGTTGTCATGTTTACATGAATGACGAAAGGTGGTCGTGTTTACCTAACGATAAGATAACCTATACTCAAATCAAATATTCATATCGAATCAAATCCATATTATAATTTTGAATAAATGGTTTTCCTATGTGCACAATTTTTTTTTATTTTCAAAAACCACATGCATAAAAACATGCTCACTCACAGTTCATGCACATATAGTCCCAGTGTTCAGGAAATGGAGCGTATTGTATTGTAAACTCGAGAGTAAATTTCTCAGAAAACGGAGAAAGTGAACCTTTAAGCGGTGGATAAACTGTTAACGTGTTTAAATTACAGGTATTATAAATCCAGCCACCTCCTACAAAGAAAAATAGCACTTTGATTCCAGTGCTGAGAAATAACCTTTTAATATGGACAATCATATAATGACATATCTGGACATTTCCACTGATGGTGTGTAATTACAGTACAATGAGTGCAGGAGAACATGGTGAGGCTGCTGCCAGTTAGATGGAGATGCAGCAAAATCCATTCACTATAATCTATATTGTCACTTGTGTGTTTGCTTAGATACATATTCCATCAGCTCTTTCAGATACTTAAAAAGAGTGAAGAAGTGACCTCGGTTAGATTGCTTTGACAAGTCATGGGCGACATAATAGCTCTGACTCAGTCTCTGTCATTATGGAAGAACGCAGTACTGAAAATCAGTTTCAGATTCATGCTATAGAAAATAGCTTCAGGAGTCATTTTAGAGTTGCCTTGCGAGCTTGTATGCATTTACCGTCAGGTGTACTGTCGGTGAAAAGGGCAAGTCCAACAATTCTTGAACATTTGTGAAGCATAAGCGAAAGATCTGGCGAAGGTTGTTAATCCATCTGTTATCTATTGCTGTATTTTTAACAAAGCAATATTACCTTGCAAAATGGTGAAATGTCAAATCAATGATTGTGAGAGAAACAACCGAGGTGAAAACTTGATTGAAGCCAACTTCCATCCAAAGTGGGACATTACAGAGTTGAAGTGACTGTTCCATAAATTCAGTATTTAATTAACAGTGCATTCTCCTGCTACTGCCACCATTTTGAATAATCTGTATTAATCCTTGGTTTTATTGTCAGAAAAAATGTCAAACCTTCCCAAATCCAGCTTCTCAAATGTAGAAATGTGCTGCTTCTTTCTCTGCTATGTGGGGGTAAACTGAATTGATTATGCTTTCAGACCAAACATGACATGTGATAATCTCAGGGATGATACATTTCACCTCTTTGAGCATGAAAGATTTATTTAAACTAGAAGGGCACTCAGAGAGGACAGGCATCCATGTTTGTATCTGCCTGGTTGAACAAATAAAGTATTTGAGTTAATGTTCTCCCACAGTTTCAGCGGTTTTGAGTATATTAGATAAAATATCGCTAGTGTCGTGACTGACATCCTCTGAGACTGCTATATTTCAAAATTAATCAACAGAGGCCTATTCTATCTTATTGAACTGTAAGAGTACAGAGCCAAACCACTAAAACATTGGTCCTTGCGGTAATTATGTAATGTGTCATACTTATTTTTTCTTAAAAATGTTAGCCTTTAAAGACTTAAATGACTTTTAAGAAACTATGTGGTAAAGAACTTCCTCCAATTGGCGCTTTTGCAATGAACTCATCATTTCATGTTATCAGCAGCATCTTGATGAAGAACATCGTGCTTCCTTAGCGCGATGTATTTCTTGTTAAAAGAGTGGTTTTGTGCTGGGACTTTTACAATGCGAGAACATTGAGAACTGCTAACTAATAAGTATTGAGAGTGAAAGGCTGTCCTTTAACATTTGAGAGTAGTGTGGCTCACTGACACTTAACACTGGAGTTGAGACTACTCCATTATCAGCCATCTTATTATTTACCCATAATCAGTAGTCAGTCGTGAGAGGAAGGGCAGCAGGGCAAAATGATTTATTAATGGCAAACAGCTCTTTGGCATCCTTAATGTTGGATGATTATCCTTCATCGCCGGTCACACTGTGATAAATGTCAGGATTAATCTCTGAGACATCTGCATATTTATTCTTTTCATAGCCATGTTTATTCTAATATAGTATGTTTTTCACCAATGATGATATCAATAAGTAAGCATTTAGGGCTGTATTGAACAATTCTAAGCTTGTATTTATTGAGCAGTATGTTGATTTTGTGAAAACCTGGTAGTTCTGTACAGTTGAACTCATATTATTGTATGTTGTGTGTGTGTGTGTGTTGTCTTTGTATCTCACCGACCTCTGTGCTGTGTGTGTGTTTTCTCCTTAAGAAGTCGGCCCCCAGGAAGAAATGTGCTGCCTGTAAGATTGTAGTTCACTCGGGCTGCATAGAGCAACTAGAAAAGGTATGAGACACACACACACACACACACACACACACACACACACACACACACACACACACACACACACACACACAATCAATATGTAGGCCTCAGCTACAGATCTTTTTTTACTGACTGTAATTCAGCTGTTTAATTCTATTATGCCATACTGGTACTCAATTTCTTTCTTTTTTATAAAACTCATTTATTTGGGTGTTGTGTGTCAATATTTAATGTTTTATTTGTTTAATTTTGTCTACATTGCTTTCTAGATTAACTTTAGATGTAAGCCAACCTACAGAGAGGGTGGATCCCGGTGCCTCCGAGATGTAAGTGTGTGTGTGTGTGTGTGTGTGTGTGTGTGTGTGTGTGTGTGTGTGTGTGTGTGTGTGTGTGTGTGTGTGTGTGTGTGTGTGTGTGTGTGTGTGTGTGTGTGTGTGTGTGTGTGTGTGTGTGTGTGTGTGTGTGTGTGTGTGTGTGTGTGTGTGTGTGTGTGTGTGTGTGTGTGTGTGTGTGTGTGTGTGTGTGTGTGTGTGTGTGTGAATACTGCATATGTGTGACTCTATACATGTGATAGTAGAAAATATATCCTATCTACACTTTGTGTGAGCAGTAATCGTGATTATCATTTCTCCCTCTGACAGCAGGGCATACTGAGACATCACTGGGTTCACAGGCGGAGACAGGAGGGGAAATGTAGACAGTGTGGAAAGGTAACACACACACACACACACACACACACACACACACACACACACACACACACACACAAACGTTGTTTACAGTTATAATTGTTTATACAGACTTACTTGAGTGTTTTTCTGTCTGTTCCTGCAGAGTTTTCAACAGAAGTTCTTCCACAGTAAAGAAATAATCGCAATCAGTTGTTCCTGGTGTAAACAGGCGGTAAGTTAATCATCCTCTGTATTATTATTCACTGTAGATTAAAGAATATCCATACATTTGGTTAAATAATTGCATTGTCAAGAACATTTTACTTAAATATGAAGTGTGAAAAATATGATATAGTACAATTAGAAATAGAAAATAGTGTTTAGTTACTTTAAATACACTTACATCTTAAATGTACAGAACTACTGGAAGTTTAATGAGTGAGTGTTTTTCTTTTTATTGTAGTTCCACAATAAGGTGACGTGTTTTATGCTGCATCAGATCGAAGAGCCGTGTTCACTGGGGGCCCACGCCGGAGTCATAGTACCCCCCTCCTGGATCATCAAAGTCAGGAAACCACAGGTGCACACACACACACACACACACACACACACACACACACACACACACACACACACACACACACACACACACACACACACACACACGTACACACACACACGTACACACACGTACACACACACACACAGACTCCCATTACAGACATCCCTCACCAGTCAGTCCACTGGTTGATAAATCTTACAGGCTGTCATTTTTTCTGAAATCTAAATTTTAACCTATACAAAACTGTGCGTGTGTGTGTGTGTGTATGTATGTGAATCTGTCTATGATGTGATATGAGCTGACACATGTCTGATCTGTCTCAGGAAATTCATAGATTCACACTCACTCACACACACACACAAGCTCAGACGCATTTCTCTCACTCACATCACATGCTATTTGAATTACCATCACAACGGATATGGTGACAGTGAACTAACCATTGAACTCTGTGTGTGATTGCGTGTGTGTGTGTGTGTGTGTGTGTGTGTGTGTGTGTGTGTGTGTGCGTGCGTGTGTTTTTACCCTAGAGCTCGCTTAAGAACTCGGCCAGGAGGAAAAAGCGGACATCTTTCAAACGAAGGACAAGCAAGAAGGGACTGGATGTGAGTAACACTATGACAGACTCTATTAGCTTTTAAACGTATTTAAAGGTTCAGATTCATTACATTTTTCAAACTTTGCACATCTTTCTTTTTCCTAACTCTTTCTGTATCTGTGTCTTGCTTTGTTCAGGAGTCTAAATGGCGCCCGTTCATGTTGAAGCCCCTCCCTTCCCCTCTCATGAAGCCCATCTTGGTTTTTGTCAATCCAAAGAGTGGAGGAAACCAGGTGAACTTAAAATGATGACATATTTTTAGTAATATCTATTTTGATACCTTCAAGCTATGAAATGGATAAGTATAAAAAGGAATTTGCTGTAATGTAATATATTTCATGTACATTTATAAATAAATAAAATATTACAATAGACTTTTACTATTTATAAACCCATAGTTTATATGTATCCTGGTTATCCAGACAGTATTATTCTGCATCTATGTTTACAAATCATTTGAATCACATTTGAGTCAAACAGTAGGTGACCATGAATTTCAAACAGAGTGTTATATAACAGATATCAGTATCATGACATTATCATATTCAATGAAATGATCTTTTATTCATTCACCCCTCCACTTTACAGATCTTAACAGGGTGTCAGTGGCTGATTTATTTAGTTTTACAAGATAACCTGAGTTTACTTCATTAAAACAGGATTAAATCGGGGGCCAATTGTCTTGTGTTTAAGGTTGTACAATAGTTATTGCCCATGTAAGATAGAAACCCCTGACTGTAATTTCTCTCTGCAGGGTTTCAAGGTGTTACAGATGTTCATGTGGATCCTGAACCCTCGACAAGTATTTGACCTGTCGCAGGGGGGGCTGCGAGAGGCGTAAGTACTCTTCAGTGAGACGTTTTTACTCATAAATCTACTCTACTTTATTTAACTAGACAACAATTCACACTTTTCTTAAGTATGCACCTAGAAAGAACTGTCTGAATCCTAATTTCACACCACATTATTATCACAATGAAAACTTGGATAATTACTCCCACTTTTAACACCAATCAGCACTTCTGCTGAAATATCATCTTTCATTCTTCGTCATCTCCTTTCTTTGTGCACTTTGTGTGAAATACCAGGTTGGAGTTGTATCGCAAAGTGCCAAATCTGAGGATCCTCGCCTGCGGAGGAGACGGCACGGTAAGACAAGTAGTAGTAGTAGTTGTAGTAATTCATTTCAGAGCTTATAATCAGACAGTTACCCTAAAGAAATACGGATAAAATAGTAATTAATAATTCCTGTATTCAGAAGCTAGCTCTTTCATTCTAATATAATGTATATCTATTTATTGAATTTTAAATCCCTGCACCTCATACTTTCTGTCTGTGTCTTTTTGTAGGTGGGGTGGATCCTGTCCGCCCTCGATGAGCTGCAGATGAACCCCCAGCCTCCGGTCGCTGTACTTCCTCTGGGAACAGGAAATGACCTCGCCAGGACGCTCAACTGGGGCGGGGTGAGTTCCTCGCCTTGACTCCTGAGCCGCAGGACGTCTGGGCTTCTCCTCCCTGTAGTTTTTCATCCATCTAAGTGTCTGTCCAACCACTTTGAGTTTACCCTCATTATGACACAGAGTTAGAAAAATGATTATACACCTCAAACATTTACAAAAATGACATTTTCTTGGGGTATTTATTAAATGAACATAGTTTAAAGAAAATAATGCTGGTAGTTTTGTATCACCTAATGTGGCACGTGGAGCAGTTTGTGCACAGTGAATGATGAACAAGGACACAGGAATGACTTTAATGAGATTCCCGGAGTACAATGCAGAAATAAGTCCTGATGCAGAGAGAGATAGAGGCTGTGAACCAAGACGGAGCTGAAAAGTCATATCTATGTTCATACTGCAGAGTAATTAGTGTGTCCTTTTTGTCCTCTCTGTCACTATTGTTTCTGACTGGAGAGATGTTTCCACCTGGTCTCTGTTCTTCCTTCCCTTTCCTCTCCTTTTTTAATACCTTTCCTGACCTTTTTTCCCCTTCCTTCCTTTCCCATCCCTTTCAATTGCTCTCCTCTTCTTTCCTATCATCTCTTCTCCTTTGCTCCCTGAAACTCTTTCTCTTTTCGTGCCATTCGCTTTTAATTAGTTCCCTCTCTTCACTTATCCCTTATTCCTTTCATCCACTTTGCTTTCCTCTACCCTCTTCTCCTTTCCTTTGGATTCCTTTCCTTCAATTCCTCTCCACTCATTTTCTTACATCTGATTTTCTTTGTTTCCATGAACCTTCCTTCCCTTCCCTTTTCTTGCAATTCCTTTCCTCTCCTTCACGCTCCTCTCCTTTCCTCTGATTCCTTCTCCTTTCCTTTCCATCCCTTCTTTGCTCCTTTTTTTGCTTCCTTTCTTCTTCCCACCCTTTTCTTTCCTCTTCCTCCTCTCTCCTTTTACTGACACTCAGCTGTGTTACTCACCTGCAACACCTCTCTCTGTGTGAGCGTTAATGAACCTGTAAGTTGCTGAGTACGTGTGTGTGTGTGTGTGTGTGTGTGTGTGTGTGTGTGTGTGTGTGTGTGTGTGTGTGTGTGTGTGTGTGTGTGTGTGTGTGTGTGTGTGTGTGTGTGTGTGTGTGTTGTGTGTGTGTGTGTGTGTGTGTGTGTGTGTGTGTGTGTGTGTGTGTGTGTGTGTGTGTGTGTGTGTGTGTGTGTGTGTGTGTGTGTGTGTGTGTGTGTGACTCATTGCTCTCTTTAGTGAACTAATTTCCTGACCCTGTCCAGAGGGAGACAGAAACTAAAAGCAGTCGACACAGAGACAAGGGATGGAGAGAATAATGAGAAAAAGACAAAATACTGTCAGTTAGAGAGACGAGGCTTGAATGCCTGATGTGACGGAGGTCAGAGAGACTAGGCTTGATAGTCGGATGAAAGGGAGGAGGAAGGTGTGTGTTATCTGTAAAATCCCTTTATTTATGCATGAGGTTTGGTGTGTGCTCTTAAGGTGGTCAGGGTGTCAGTGAGGCAGACCACTTATTGAGAGACAATCATTACGTGCTCTCTCTCTGTTCCACTCTATCGTTTCCCTACTGTGTGTGTGGTGTGTGTGTGGTGTGTGGTGTGTGTGTGTGTGTGTGTGTGTGTGTGTGTGTGTGTGTGTGTGTGTGTGTGTGTGTGTGTGTGTGTGTGTGTGTGTGTGTGTGTGTGTGTGTGTGTGTGTGTGTGTGTGTGTGTGTGTGTGTGTGTGTGTGTGTGTGTGTGTGTGTGTGTGTGTGTGTGTGTGTGTGTGTGTGGTGTGTTATAGAAAGAGGTATAAAAGGCATAATTGAGCTAGAGACAACATCATCCCTTCATCTTTTACATTTCTCTCCTATTCTCTAAACCACTCTGCTCTTCCTGTACCAGCCATACATTCCCCTCTTTCCTTTTTCTCTTTTTTTTTCATCATCTATAAATCAAAATATCAAGTTGTACTGCTCTGACTCAATGCTGTAACTGCTTATTGTATATGTAATGCAAGTTTCCTGTCTCCCTATTTACTTCCTGATGTCTGTTTATTTCTGTCTCCACAGGGTTACACAGACGAGCCGGTGTCCAAGGTTCTGTGTCACGTGGAGGACGGTTCGGTGGTGCAGCTGGACAGGTGGAACCTCCTGGTGGAGAAAGGGGCTGCGCAGCCGGAGGAGGGCACGCAGAACGTAAGCAGTCAGCGTGGTGCTTAGGGTGTTAGTCTGTGAATAGATCATGTTGTGGAGATAGAGAAAAAGCTGGACCGTAAAGATCGATTTTATTCAACTCAATAGAGTTCAATAAAACAGTTTTCAGGAGATGAGGGTGCGATGACAAATTGCAGTGCTGTTTTTTATAGTGTTTTATCTGAAGTCCATCTAACCAGCACATGATGATACAATTCCTCAGTGCAGTATTTAAAACTGAAGAAATAGCAGTGATTTGGCTAACTTTTATTATAAAACGGACAAGTCAAATCAAGCAATGTGATTGGTTCTTAGCCGTGATATACTGATCGTATACCACAGGTAGAATTGTAAGTTACTTTTCACAACTAGTCAGTATCCCTCCGCGTCTGAGAAAAACAGTATACAGTTGGGCTGAAAAGCAAACTGCCTTCGCGTCGGGCCGAACCACGCCCCTTAGCTGTGATATAATGAGCATATACCACGGCCTGTCGTGAGCTATTGCTTAAATGTAATGTAGCTGCCTCACAATAAAAGATTTGCCTTTGCACACCTTTTAATATGAATCAAGAGCAGCTTCCAAAAACATTTTTTTTTTAACTAGCAATCGCCAGCCCAAAAACACTGATTACCGATATATGACCCTGCCTACATTCCACAAACTCGCTTTTTTAGTATGATACATTTTTTTAATAAACTCACAAAAAGTCAAAAAGGGACATATCTCATTATGAATGGTTATTATGATGAGGATTTGGGTTGTACTGTACGATATTAATAAACATGTTAAAACGAATATGATTTGTCTATGTGAATACATTGTGTGATATTTATGCAAACACACTCACTTAAAACATTTTTGTCCTCAGCTGCCTCTGAAGGTGTTCAACAACTACTTCAGCCTGGGCTTCGATGCTCATGTCACCCTGGAGTTTCATGAGTCCAGAGGTCAGTGAAATCTGTTTTAATGTCTTTTTTTTAACTCTATTTATATCCCATTATGTCCTCCTCATTCCCGTTAATGCATTGCACTCCACTGAAAGAGAGCAGAATTGAATAAAATATTTAAAAGGACAGATTCAGAGCATTCATGCATGCAAGATTGAGACAGATTTTCTTATTCGTACTGTATGTGTCTGTTGTTTTGTAAAATATGTAATGTATTCTGCTTCTCTGCCTCTCTGATTGTGTCTTTCCAGAGGCCAACCCAGAAAAGTTTAACAGTCGCTTCCGCAACAAGATGTTCTATGCAGGAGTGAGTGTCCCTCATTCACTCTCAGAAACTGTTCTGGTTTTCTCTGCTATCTCTGTCTCTCTTCCTAAAGCACTCACTGATGACTGAGGAGGAAGATTGGAGGGAATGAAGGGGAAAAGACAAAGGAAATACAGATGAAAGGAACATAGATAAACTGTTTCTAAGTCTTATTGTCAGCCTTAAATAATTATAATCCTAAATACAATATGAAATGGTGTTATCTTGCATCAATGCAATGGCAGTTATTTGTTATTTTAGAGTTATGATGAACAGTAGATCTACTCATTTTTATTCTACTCTATAGTTAGTAGATTTTCCCCCAAAAATGTGTTATTAGATGCAAGCTTCTTTTTTATGTTGGTTTTAGATTTAGATTTATTTTAAACAATAAATTAATTAAAAAGTAACAGACAAAATAAATAGTAAACATATAGCAAACTCTTAATATACGTATTATCGTCACAATTGTTTAGACACAAGATTATTATATGACATCATAATAGTGATGTCAAACTATGAAACAATACATAATAATAAAGAAAATAATATATTATGTATACAGAAAGCCCCTATATCATCTCTCCCCTTCTTCACTTAACTCAATATTTATAATTTGTCTAATTCACTTCTAAAGTGTTGAACAGATCATTTGAAATGTAACGTTTTGAAACCTGCATATAATCTGTAAAGATTGAGAGATTTCAGGAATGAATGATGGGTGGGAGTTTGAGAGGAAGCATGAAGGGGAGTTATCTCTTTTTAATGAGGGAAATGCAATGAACTGTAATTCAGTTGGATTCTGTTTTCTCTGTTAATGTGTGTGTGCATGTTTGTCTGTGTGTGTGTGTGGTTGTGTGTGTCCAGGCCGCGTTCTCAGATTTCCTCCAGAGAAGCTCGAGGGATTTGTCCAAGCACGTCAGAGTGGTGGTGAGTGTTAACACACACTCCCTCTCTATCTCGGCGTGTATCTTTTTCCGTGTCGACATGTCTTGGCAGCAGGTCGGCGGGTGATTAAAAAGTCCGTCCTTCAACTCCTCTTTTTACATCTGCCATGCTCGAGTGTCCTTCAGCAGGACGTTGAATAAACACACACTGACGTCCATGCTATGATAAGAGCAGCGGCTAACTATTCATTAATGACTAGATTGTTCTCTTGATATCAGAATATCAGAGAAGGATGTGCAGATCTGGACAGGTGGCCACTTGAGGGCCCATTTCAAATTTCCAAAGCCACATTTATTTATATTATTTGTTTTGCCCAGTAAACAATCCAAAACCTAAAATTGTGCAATTGACTTCATTTATATGATAGTTTATTGGGCTGATAACATATCTGTTTGAATGTCATGCTAGTGCTGACATTAGCTTATATAAGGCTGATATAATAAGAAAACCAAACAACAAGTACAAATATAAAATATTCCTAGACTTATCGCAGACATTTAAGTAAAGATTTAAATTCACTTTACTGTACATTAAATAATATGCTTAACTACAGACAATTCTTTTTTAAAGTTTTGCACTAAACGTTATGCCTCAGGTCTATAATTCTTCGCATTCCTTGTTTCTGCTACAGCTACTTTAGGGCATGACCCTTGACCTCTATCAATCACTTCTAACCCCTTCACATCTAATCAGATGGTTGCAACCACAAATTATAATTTTCACTTTCCTTCCTTTTCCTTCTTTCTCTCTCCCTGTGTTTGACAGTGTGATGGTACCGATCTAACTCCTAAAATCCAGGAGCTGAAATTTCAGTGCATTGTGTTTCTAAACATTCCCAGGTAAGTGAATGTACCATATGTCTATAATACTGGGTGAAAAACTACACGACAAATTCATTAGGTTTAGAAGTTGTTTTTATGAATTTAGATGTACCATATTTAACAGTTTGTACATGTGTGTGTGTGTGTGTAGGTACTGTGCTGGCACCATGCCGTGGGGAAACACAGGCGACCACCGGGACTTTGAACCGCAGCGTCATGACGACGGCTGCATCGAGGTTATTGGCTTCACCATGGCCTCATTGGTGAGATGAAGAGAGGATATGAGGGGGAAAATAAATATTTGAAAGCTGTTTGAAGCGGCGGTGACACTGGTGTATGTTTCAATGTGATTGTCGACCCTCCTGTTATTATAACCTTCACTGTAAGAACCTCTCTCGTCCACCAGGCGGCGCTACAGGTCGGCGGTCATGGAGAGAGATTGCATCAGTGCAGAGAAGTCGTCCTCACTACCTTCAAAACAGTTCCTGTTCAGGTGAGGACTCTTAATGTACAGCACTGTTGAGGGACTGGATTTACCGTTTTATAATACACCGATTCTAGCTATAGAAAGTTGATTACTACTTTTAAGATGAATTACACAGGCATACATCAAGGTTAGAAATAGGAAGTAAAGGATTTCCATCAAATAAAGTACTCATAGCTAATCTGCTTTGTTAAATTCTGCTTCACAAAATACTAATAAAAAGGTATTTGTTTGGTACATTTCTTGCAAAGACGCAGCCTAACAAAACAATCTGTTGAAAATAAACAATAACAAAAAGTTAAAAAATAGCAATAGGTAAAGTAGAAAATAAAACGGTAAAGTCAACCATTATTTAAAGCCAAATTAAAAAGATGAAGGCTAGAATTGAAGCCCGCGCATTGAACTCAAATGACCTTAGATCATGTTCTTACCTCCTTATTTCCTGGAAAAGCATTTTGTTTGTTTTAATTATTGTAGTGTCACTGACATTAAAACAGTTTTGAGTTTTATTTTGGGTCTCTGTGTGTCCATGCAGGTGGACGGTGAGCCGTGTCGACTGGCTCCATCCACGCTCCGAATCTCCCTCCGAAATCAGGCCAACATGGTGCAGAAGAGCAAGAGGCGCACCTCTGTGCCCCTGCTTAATGAGTGAGTCACACACACACACACACACACACACACACACACACACACACACACACACACACACACACACACACACACACACACACACACACACACACACACACACACACACACACACACACACACACACACACACACACACACACACACACACACACACACACACACACACACACAGGAACTAGGCCAGCAGTGTTGTAAAAGCCCGGGTTGCACAGAGTGAGTCACTCAATCTGTTTAGTGGGAGCAGACATTCACTCCTCTCCGTGTCCCACGTCTCCCTGCAGCCCGCCAAACCACAATCACAGGAAATGGATATCTTTATGTTCTATTTAATCAAAACAAAAGCACCGGGGAGATATCCAATCGCACTCTGACATGTTATACCGTGTGGTTATCGGCTGAGAAGAAGAAGAAGGAGACGTTTATTGATTTATTTCAGGGTGAAAGCAGCTGCATTGTGGTCGCCTGCAGTGCTGGAAGAAGTGCTTACTACAAGTAGAACAAACACAGTCTAAAAATACTCCATTAAAAGTAAGATTTACAATTCCTGAATTAATATGTGGATTGTATAAAAGTATTATGAGCCAAATGGACAAAAGGTTTCCAAAGTAAAAGTACTGCACAATCATATAAAAGTGCTATTTTTAAACATATGATATGATGCATTTTTCTACTACTAATCTATCCTTAAGTATACTTGTATTTGTTCCGCATTGACAAACTACAAGATAAAACACAGCATTTGTTACTTATATATATCCATAAATCCAGTGGAGGTCTACAAGTACCTGGGAGTGCACTTAGACAATGGGCTGAACTGGAGGATCAACACTGACGCTGTGTACAAGAAGGGGATGAGCAGACTCTATTTTCTGAGGAAGCTGAGATCCTTCAACGTATGCAGTAAGATGCTGGAGATCTTCTATCAGTCTGTTGTGGCTAGTGCACTCTTCTTTGCTGCGGTCTGCTGGGGGGGCAGCATCAGAGCCGGTGACACCTGCAGGATCAATAAACTGATCAGGAAAGCTGGGTCAGTCATCGGCATCAAGCTGGAACCCTTTGAAGCTGTGGTGGAGAGGAGGACACTGAACAGGCTGTTGTCCATCATGGATAACCCCACCCATCCTCTCCACCTGCAGCTGGACAGTCAACGGAGCTCCTTCTCCAACAGACTGCTGCAGCTCCCCTGTCTCAAGGACAGATACTGGAAAACATTCCTGCCCACTGCAATAACACTGTACAACAAATCACCTCTGGCTGGAAGAGAACTCTCTGCTCCATAGTTTCTCTAGAAATAAAACCACCTTGTACATTTTACTCACACATAATCTGTTTCATATTTAATACTCCATAATTCCATATATTTTGAATATATATATATTTGTATATTTGTATATATATATATATATATATATATATAATATCTGTATGTATATTTTCTATTTTGTATTTTGACATGTATATTTTATATTTTATTTTATATTTTATTTTATTTTATTTCTATTCTTGTATATTTTGTTTTATTGTAAAATGCCTTTTATGCTGCTGTAACAAAAACAATTTCCCAATTTGGGATCAATAAAGTACGATCTATCTATCTATCTATCTAAAACATCAGTATGCTGAAATTATTGTTATAGAGTGTTTTATTATTTATCAAGTAAGAGCATTTTAATGTTGGAGCCAGTTTCAGATCCTTGACATACTACTGGGAAGTAGGGCACAGCATCATATATATTTGATGTAAAAATGAACACAGAAAATCAAGGTTTTGGAGTAAAAACCTGCGGATTTGCCTCTGAAATGTAATGGAGTAGAAGTCAAAAGTAGCATCAAATGCGTGCGTGAGAATTGTGCTTGAGACTTGAATAAATGTACTTACACTCGCGGCTGAGTAAAAATAAAGCTTATCTCTATCTACTAACGCTTCTCAATCCCTGTTGACTAACCCACTCCATGTTCAGCGGTTATATCTGTGGGTCTGCAGTGATAAGAGACGGGCTGCAGCTCCTGTTCTCTGTGCTCTTCATGTTTGTCCACTTACCTGATGGGCTTTTCTCATCCCCTCCTCCTCCCCTTCCTTTTTATCAACACAAAACTTTATGATTACTTATTGTTTTCATTTGTTTACCTTCTCTCTTTCTTTTTCCCCTTCCTCTGCTCTTGTTTGATTCATTTCTTCCCCCCTACTCCTTTCCCTTTTCGCCTATATTTTGCATTTTCTCACTTGTCTCCTCTCCTGTCTTCGCTCTTGTTTCCTTGTGTCCTCTCTCTCTTCTTCCTTCCTCTCATTTCCTTATCTCCTCTTTTCTCTCTTCCCCTCCACTGCTCACCTCTCTCCTCCTCCTCGTCTCCTCTCTGCCATACGTTTCTCCTCTCCTCGGTGTGTGTTTTTGTGTGTGTGTGTGTGTGTGTGTGTGTGTGTGTGTGTGTGTGCGGCTGTAGTATTCAGAAGGTGTGTGCAGCTGATCTGCGCCGCCTCTCTGCTCCCCCAGACTCCTTCTCTGTGTAAGTACCTGAGACCCTCTGTCACTGTCTGTTTCGTGTCACTGACTGATTCGATGCTGTTTCTGTCAGCGTTTGTTCGTTTGGGTTCAAACAATATTTGAGGATACCTAAACCAGTCCATGTATTCAATCACTCATACCATGCAGATTGACGACACTTTGTTTAATCAATCTACATTCTACCCTCAATTTACTTTCATTTCCGATAATAAACCCACTTTTTGAATGATGAAGAACATCAAAAATATGCCAAAATTAACAATTGTTTTTAGTTTTTTGTACAACCCATACGAACGATAAAGGTGTTGAATACTGACTCAGAGAAAACACTATTTTCAGCATCAGCCTCGACAAACTTGTGTTGGATTTCAAATCTCTTATTGATTGAACCCAGGTTGCATCGTATTGTGTTGAATGTGAGTTTTGGTTATTTGCCGACTGACAGAGACGAGTGTATGGCAGCGTGCTGAAGCCACTTTTAAATTTGCTTCTGCTTCTTGTCTTGATGTTTTTCTCGCTGTAGTCCCTTTACCTTGAACTTCTCCCTGAGCTTTGTTTACCCGCACCGCTCCTTTGCTCTCTCTTAATGTCCACGCCCTCCCCTGAAAAGCTACTTTCTTAATATTGCTTCCACTGTGAATGAAAAGAACAAAAGTGACCTCAATGCACTTTATTTTGAAACATTTCTGTTCCTCTGCAGGTAGGAGTTGAAGCTTTTGATCATACATCATGTTTTTGGCATCAATTTTTAACACTTATTTTAAAGTATTATTACCCATACCATTGACTTAAAAATGTGTTTCAGGAGGATAGCCGAGCTGCACATCTTGACAGCTCTGGGGATCGTTTATAACTTTGAATACTTTTTACAAACTTTTTTTATAGTTATTTACCATTTTTTTATCTTTGATTTAAACCTTAATTGTATTAATCTGTGTGAATCTGTGCTGTCCTGTTTTTCAATCTTACCCTGTTGCTGGTAAACGACTGAATTTCCCCACGGGGATTAATAAAGATTATCTTATTTTATCTTATTTTATCTTATCTTAAACCTCCATTTATAACTTAGTAGACTTTAAAACCTTGGTTCAGTTCCAAACTTTCACGTAAAAAATATGTAAAAGGTTGCAAAAGCAGCAAGGTTTGGTCTGTGATGCGTGTGTGTATACAGTATGTGTCTGTGCGTGCATGTGTGCATGTGTCCATATCATTGTTTGTTTGTCTGAATTTGTGGGTGTGAACGTGTACATTGTGTGTTTTTTTGCAGCCCCCACTCAGTTCCAGATCGCCTGCGTCTCAGAGTGAATCGGGTGAGCCTCCAGGAGTACGACCGACTGCAGTACGACAAAGACCGGCTACGAGACATATGTAAGGATCTTTTAGGTGGCTATAATAATTTTTTTTATTTTAAATCACATGACGACTCACAATGATTATGTAATTTGTGCCTCTCAGCTCATTGTTTTGGTTTTCCAGCCCAGAATGATGGCGTTTTCATTCACTCTCACTGCTCTCAGCCTGTTTATCAGCAAACTGCAGATATACCGAGTACTGTAAGAGACGAGCTAATAAACATAGTGAAGCATTTAGCAATTAAAAACATTAAAGAGTAAGTAGGTAATGAAAGAGAATATTGGAAATACATTCAACAGGCGGACACCAACATGACTTTAAAATCTGAATCAGAAATTCTTTATTCACCCCGGGTGAAATTGAGCTTTGCGACAGTGGTTCCATTACATATTTATAGAAAAATAAGAAGTAAGAATAAAAGGTGAAATAAAATTCAATACAAAAATATATTATATAAACATAATAATTGAAAGTAAAGATGTCCTAAAATAAAATAATAAAATATTATAGTTTAGTTATTGGATAAATGATTGATCATGTTGCTTTGTAACTGCTGAATGTGTGAACAAGCACCTGTTGGCTTCACCATGTTAGTCTTTTATAATGTCAATAAATGCAGCCAAGAAAACTCTTTTTTTCAATGCATCATATTTTAAAGTGTGTTTTTGTATGGCAGCCATCCCTGTAGGCATAGTGGTGGTGAGGGGGGACTGTGACCTGGAGACATGCAGACTCTATATCGACCGATTACAGGAGGCAAGTTTCCCCTTTAATCTTCATCAATGCTCATCATCACTTTAACTTCTGTTCTGTTTCCTCAACATTATTATTTCATGATGCATATTGTTTATAGACGGATAATCGCTGGGAATGCTGAGCCGCTCTCTAGCTGTGTGTCAATAACGAGCTAACCTCTGTGTGTGTTTCATTTGAAGTTTGTTGTTAACCTTGAAACGTGTGTGCTGTGGATTATAGGATTTACACCAGGCGCCATCTACTGGCCACAGAGTGCACTATCAGGTACATCCCTTCTAGTCTCTTTTTGCTGTAAAAACTGGGTTATTATCAGTTTTGGCTTCGTATATAAAATGCCATCTAGTGTCCTCTTTCACCCTCTCACCCAGATGCTCCAACCTTGAGCAGCCGTTATCTCCCTTAAGGAGGGGCTGCCCTAGCAAGTTGTTGTTGTTACCAGTTTGTGACCGGGCAACTGTCGGTCAGAGATAGTTATTGTTGTGGGACACCTGGAACACATCCTTCTCGGGGTGTAGATGACCTCGAGCCATAAGCGACAACAAATGTGATTCAGTGTCCTCAACTGTTTAGTCTATCTATTGAAGAATGTTGATTATTACACTGTGAACTAGTTAAAACCTGGAGCTACAGGAGGGTTCTTCAGAATTGATTGTGGCATCTCTACCGTGTGGTCAGACCACGTGCCCCTATGACATGTCTTGTTAATTCTCCGGCCGAAGCTCCAAATAAACCACCAGTGTTTGCCATCAAAGCTCCAGCTCTCCATCCTGACTCCTATTACTTCAGAGGTTTCCCCCACACCATCAATAGGAATGTTTACAATACCTCAAATCTGGGTCAAAATGTCAAGGATTTTGACAGTTATCTTAAAATATTTGTTTTCAATGTCCAAGATTATATGATATCTTTGTATATTATACTAGAGCTGTAGCTTTACAACACATACATACATATAAATGTGACACATTTAAACCATGGAAGATAGACAATTAAGTTAGGTAGAAAATACTTTTGATAAATAAAATATATATGCGTAATTTAAGAAACAAAGAAATACACACAGTAAACACAGTATGATACAAATAAGAACATTATCTTTTTTAAAAGATATAATAATTTCATGAACTAATCACATTTGTATATGATATGATCGTTTATGATAGTGATGATATGTTTTGTGATGTTGGCATATCCATACAGACAAAGGAATTCCCCTAAAAAAACTGATTAAAACAATAAATAGTTTTTATTTTGTACAGACCGACACCCATGTTGCGTAGAGTCTGGTCCTACCACACCGGGGGAAAAGCTTTCTGGACATTTAGAAAATAATTTCAACACTACACACTAATGATAGTGATTGTCTCTGTCTGTATTTATGGTTCAGCTGCTCAACAAATAACCTTTAATAATAAGTTTTAATAATAAGTTTCTCTTTTGCTTTCTTTAATTAATCCGCCATAAATATAAATGTTTCTCTACATTCAGTTTGTAGTTGGAAGTGATGATGAAGTTCATGAGTCTGATCCGTTTGTGTTCAGGATGAGGTCCGAGGCGTCCCGCGGACAAGTTCAACGAGCAGACTCTCTCCCCACTGGAGCTTCTTGGACTGTGAGTGACTTATTATTATAATTAGGATTAGTGGCAGAGATAATATAACTTGATAGAAAAATATTTTATACATAACTAGATATGAAAATCTTCCAGGATACTAAGTAACTTTTATTGTTGCTTACTCTCGATTAAGGGTCATTTATTGTCTTATGGCACAATGTAATCCTGTTTTATTACTTAATTTATCAAACTCAAATCAGCTGATCTAGTGATATGATTACACACAGATGTCTTTTTTTTCTCTTCTTCTTCTTCTTCTTCTAATTATACAGTTGTTTACATATACAGTTTTTCTTTGTTAAGTACTTCCTGTTTACATGCATGTCTCTGCTCTGCAGCCACATCAACTGACCGCTTCTATCGTATCGACAAGGCTCAGGTAAAAACCGATTTAAAATGCTATGATTGATGACCAATGTTTCACCTGCTCGTATGTGTTCACAATGCTCTGTGTTTGATGCATGTGTGTTTGCAGGAGCACCTCCACTTTGTGACGGAGATCTGTCAGGACGAGGTGTTCATCCTGGACCACGAGGGCCCGTTGGGGGGGCCGGGGTCGTCCACGGGGATGCCTGATGTGGTGGTGGAGCCCTCTTCTGGGTACGTCAGCACACAAACAGAAGATACTGTATATATTAAAGATTATATCATTTATCAACATTTTGTAAAAAACGGCCACTTGCTGCACTTGTCATGTTTTCTACATAAGTGAACCCCAATTGAATTCCCTTTGTCATTTCTTTTTCTAGTTTTTCCTTGACATCAGATGAACAAGGTAAAACACACACACACACACACACACACACACACACACACACACACACACACACACACACACACACACACACACACACACACACATTAAAATGAATAAAACCTAGTTTGTAGCTGTAGTTTAGCACCTGTCAAAACTAAAAGTGAAACCTGTAATAATATGATTTTTCATATTGTTCTGGTACTTTAAGACAGGAATATGCCTTATTTTAGCTTCCTATAAACCACTTCTGTGTAATTGTATCTATAAGTAATGTCCAAAGGATATCTACAGATGCAAATTACAAAAAGGAAATGTTTCAGCCTGAATAACTTTTCAGAAAAAACAGCTGTCAGCCCCTTATTCCTCATTTTCAGGCTTGTTATGACTATAACCATAAAACTCCTTGGGGATTTGTTCTGGAGAAGTTGGAAGTTATTTATGGTGTCATGTGAGAAATAAGTTATTTGTATTCCTGGGACTCTCCAGTCTGTTGAACCCTTTGTCCCAACATGTTTCATGTGTATCCACTTTCAGTTTTGCTTGCCCTTCCAACAACACCGAGCTCATTGATTAAACAAATAATGACTTGTTTTCTTGTTCTCAAGTTTGTTTGTTGTTGTGTCTTCATATCATTTCCAGAGACATGTTTGACAGAAACAACATTTTCTTATAAAATTACATACGTGACGTTAAAACCTCAAAATCACTGTTGTTGTGGCACATTGTTTTAGTTGAATGTGATCAAACGTTTTTTGGTGCCTTTACCTCCCTAAGAATCACTTATAAATCCTGGTGTATAAAACGAGTCTAACCCTTTAAGGCAGGCATTCGGGTTCATTTGTCGTTAAGTCTTTTTTTTAACTGTGGTTTTTAGAGCGGTTTAATGGCTCCAGAGATAAAATATTCTGCTACATGGAAATATGTTTGACTGTCACCTGTCTGGACAATTCCCTGACAGACTTTGCATTTGTAAGGAAGTGAAACTGAAAGTTCAAAGTCAAGAGTTCAAGAGTCCCAACAGAGAGGATAATATAATCATTTTATTATCCTTTTTGTTCCCTTTTCTTAAGGTTTGTAAAAAGAGTCAGACAGTTTTTCAACATACAGGCAGATATGTTTATCAAAAGTGGAATATGTTTGCAGATCGACAAGTGTTTCCATGGAAATCGACTTATTATGCAGTGTCATGATGATGGTTTCTGTCTTTCTGTGTGTTTACAGCCCTGCTCACAGCTGCCAGTACAGGAGATCTTTCTATGGTAATCCCTCAGACCACACACACGCACGCACACGCACACATACACACACACACACCGCACACACACACCGCTGATATATAAACCAGTTTAACCTGTTGTCATCCGCTGCATTTAACTGACATTGAACACTCAGACAAACATCCTTTGTTAAACCACTTCCTTAAATCTCTGAACAGTGTTTGCAAGCATTGCCCAAAGCAATTTGTAAGAACCAGTGCAGGAAGCAGGCTCAAGAAAACACAGGATATACTTTGAATTTACATGGTTTATTAACTCTTTGTAAACCATGCTATATATTACGAAAATACATAAATGCCAACGTTTTTTAAACAAGCTCAAAATGAGCTAATAGCTAAATCTGGCATAAATCCTCTCATCTCTTTTTCAGATGTTTTATATATATGATCCTAATAAGTGGAGTAATAGTGAGCACTCTGTATTTCCCTTGTCTTCTAAAACCCTAACCTGTTTCCTGTGTGTGTCTCTAGCTGACGGAGTGTGTGCGTCGGGGCGTCAGTCTGATGGTCAGAGACTCTGTAGGATGCTCAGCGCTACATATAGCGTCTCACAGCGGACACACAGAGCTGGTCAGCTTCATCCTGCAACAGGGTGAGGATGTGCATGATGCAGTGAAGTGTGACACATGATTTTTAAGCTGCTTTTTAGGGTATTTCAGATATCAAAATCGTGTTTAATACTCTAAACAAAGAGCCATTACAGCCTTACAAATGTTGTTATTTAAGTCTGTTTCCCGGTGTAAGGGAGTTCTACTGCATATGTAAAAAAGTCATATAAAGGCTTTAATATCCCCAGAGAGAGCTGTATAAAGTCCTCAAGTAAGGCCACTAAATGTAAAACTATAAGTAGAAATAACAAAACAAAACCTGAAGATGTGACGTTCGAAAAATGTATCTCTGTAGCCCGCTCCCCATCTTTACTATATCTTTAAAGCTCATTGCTACATTAGACACTCCTATTTAGACACATCTGAATCTCCAACCAAACTGTTGGACGTCAAGTGGCATTGTGGGTAATGTAGGCGCCAGGTTTTGACAAGGAAGACGAATGTTTGCCATTAAAGAGACCTGATGTGATTCTGCTGCGTCCATTTGTATGCTTGTCTGCCCATCATGAGTTTGACATGGTTCTAGGAATATTACTTTAAGATGGATAAATGTGTATTTATTTAATACAGTAAATGATCATTGTCATCAAAACTGCTCCTGCTTCTTCCTCTTCAGGCTCTAAGGTGCTTCTGGATTTGACGGACAGAGAAAAGTATGTAACTTATTTAAAAAATTGTTTTTACTTAAGGATTCATTCTGTTAGAGTAATATACTTATAACTGTTAAAAAACCACATACCCTTAAAGTGTGAGACGTTTCATGCTAACATACCTCAATTCTGTTGAGGTATGTTATCTGCTTTCTGTTTGACGTCAGTGTGGTCTTAACCTGATAAAAACAACCACAATGACGTGTGTGACATAAGGCCCCGGCTCACAACTTGTGTGTGTGTGTGTGTGTGTGTGTGTGTGTGTGTGTGTGTGTGTGTGTGTGTGTGTGTGTGTGTGTGTGTGTGGTGTGTGTGTGTGTGTGTGTGTGTGTGTGTGTGTGTGGTGTGTGTGTGTGTGTGTGTGTGTGTGTGTGTGTGTGTGTGTGTGTGTGTGTGTGTGTGTGTGTGTGTGTGTGTGTGTGTGTGTGTGTGTGTGTGTGTGTGTGTGTGTGTGTGTGTGTGTGTGTGTGTGTGTGCAGAGGAGACACTGCCTTGCACAAAGCAGCCTCAGAGAAGCATCACGCCGTGTGCAGACTGCTGGTGCAGGCTGGGGCGTCGCTCGAGAAGACCAACTTCCAGGTGAACACACTCACTCACATACACACACACACACACACACACACACACACACACACTTCCCGTAAGTCCGGCTGAGTCGTGTCAGGAAGGAGAGCAGCAGGACATGAAAATGATTCACAGAGAAACAAGTTCATGGAGCTTTCTAGGGTGTGTCTCAGGGGGAGCCACGTCCTAATCTGTACACAGGAATATTTTGTCTTTAGAAAACTGAGCAGTGTGTTTGTGTTTGCTCTGGGTTCACTACAAGGTTAAACTGTATAAATCCCAAAGAAATGATTCTGCCAGAGATAAAATAACATAACAATATAACAAAAGCATAAGGATTAAAAGAGAAAAGAAAACTATAGAGTAATATATGTACAGTATATAAAGGACATAACAATAATTCACTTGCAACTAAGAACATTTTTGTAAAATTAATAAGCTATAATAGAAAAGTTAATTACATAAAAATGAAATACAAGTAAAAAGTTGTGAATTCGAAGCTATTATAAATAAAAGTAAGATACTTTTATGTAGTTTGTTGTTCAGGAAAGCCCCTGTCACACTGTCCCGAAATTGACACCAGATGGACACACGAATATGGAATTGTGAATTTCGCACGAAGATGGCCCCGCACCACACACGAAGGCAACATTTACATTACATTTAAGAAATACAACTGCAACGAAAGTAACAAAAACAATTATGTTAAAGTACTATGATACTGTACTGCTATTTTCAGACTTTGTTCTTTCTCCGTCTTTATATGTAGAAGATATTAAGTTTTCTCCGTCATGTTGTTTGTTTCCATAGCAACAACAACTTCCTGTCAACTCGCCTTCAAAATAAAAGCATCTAAATAAAACAGGAAGTTAACCTAAATTACATTTAAGACATACAACTGCAACGAAAGTAACAAAAACAATGTACTATCCTTTTCAGTTTCACAGAACACAAATTGGGTTATTTACATAATATGTTTACATGATTTTGTTGTGCAATAAAACAACCAGATGGACACACGATAAAGGAAATGTTCAAATTCGGTTCTGATCGTAACAACATCGGGCCATTCGTGAGGGCATCTTAAGCCATCGTATGACCGCCGGTGGAGTTTCTCAGGCTCCGGCAGCAACTTCGTGAGCGGTGGCAAAATCTTTGGTATGCCAAAAAATTGCCGAAGGTTCATTTTCATGTTGAATTCGTGTGTCCATTTTGCCCTTCGTAAGGCACTCGTGAGGGCATCTTGTCAAATTGTGTCATCTTCGTCTGATCATCGGGGCGAAAAATGCCCGATGGCACCGATGATCAGACGAAGATGACACGATTTGTGTGCGTTCAGAGCCGAATTTGAACATTTCCTTTATCGTGTGTCCATCTGGTGTCAATTTCGGGACAGTGTGACAGGGGCTTTAAGGACTGCATAACATTTACAAATCATGAACTGATTACTTGACGGGATAGATAATAATTCACAATAAGTTTTATAATCCATTAATGTTTTTTCTTGTCTGTCCTCCATCTTTTATCGTTAATTCCCAATTGCAATATCAGTCAAAAATAATCGCAATTAGTTATTTTTAACCAAATCGTGCAGCCCTCTAAATGACAGAAACTCTTTGTGAAAGTGAAACTGTTCATACATTTCGGACTGTTGGTTAGACAAATGAAGTTATGGAAATATGTCAACTCGGATTCTGGAAATATATATTGTTGAAAAGTTTATTAATTGGGATATAATTGTTGCTTGCGGCCGTGTGTGTGTGTGTGTGTGTGTGTGTGTGTGTGTGTGTGTGTGTGTGTGTGTGTGTGTGTGTGTGTGTGTGTGTGTGTGTGTGTGTGTGTGTGTGTGTGTGTGTGTGTGTGTGTGTGTGTGTGTGTGTGTGTGTGTGTGTGTGTGTGTGTGTGTGTGTGTGTGTGTGTGTGTGTGTGTGTGTGTGTGTGTGTGTGTGTGGTGTGTGTGTGTGTGTGTGTGTGTGTGTGTGTGTGTGTGTGTGTGTGTGTGTGTGTGTGTGTGTGTGCGCTCCAGGGGAAGACGGCAGCCCAGCAGGCGGAGGGAGACTCGGAGCTCGCCGGCTTCCTGAACGCTCAAAAACACACACCTTCTGCCAACCACGAGGACCTGGAGACGGCTGTCTGAGGCACACACACACTCTCTGGACTCTGCACACACTCGTAGTGGAGACGAATCTGGGAGAGAAAGCGTAAAAAAACCAGACTCTGCAGACGAACAGTGAACTGCCTCAGCTCCCAGCAGCACTGCAGTGGACATTTTAACGGTCAAATATTTATTTGTATTTATTTATTCATATTCTATTTATTGGTTGTGCTGATTGGTTGATTGACTGAGTGTTTGCTCGTTAAGGGTTCAGGATGTAAGTGCACTTTGAGCGGCCGCCGTGAGCTGAACTCGTGAAAAGAAATTTCATATTTTAAGAATGGGTTCAATGTGTTGATGAAACATTTACAAAATATTTCTGTTATGACATAAATACTACAGTTTTATATATGTTTACCCTATGTGTGCCAAAGACATTACAGTAATGTAGTGTCATATCTATTTAATGTTCCTAGAAACTATCACAGTGGTTTGTTTTTCACATAAATCTCTGCTTTCATACCAAATGATGTAATCTTAATGTTTCCATCAGCATACCAGGGTCCACACTTTGATGAGGTTATTAAAGAATAATCTTATTTCAACTGTCTCACATTAGTCTGAGTTCAGATGGAAGGACACTTTATTTTTTATCGCATCTTGCTTCCAACGTTCAGATACTGAAACAAAACAAGTACAGGCAGTGGTCCAATGTTTGGGATATTAATACTAGTTAAATACACACATTTAATAAGAATATAGCATAAATATATATATGTTGGTTGCATACTAACTTTATTCTTAGGGTTCGTACAAGGTAGGGAAATGCTTCATTTTGAGTTTAGGAACCTTTAAAGTGCTTGAAACTTAAACATTTTACATTTCCAGGCCCCTAAATAATAATAATAACATGTTTATACAGCTGCTTCAAGTTTATATTGATCTGTATCATAAGATAGATACGTTTTGGAATTACTGGTTTATTCTACAAAGTTAAATCCGGAAGAACACAACTCCCCCCATGCCGTTAACCTTGTTTACAGAACGTCTGGACACAGATGGTACAAATTGAAATCTGAAATATAAGACTAAGCCTGTATCGGCTCAGTATGGAGGGGGAAAAAACATAAAAGTTTAAATTACCCATAATGCAGGCTGTTAATTATGGAGGACGGAACCTTTTTTTTTAATGGTGTCTTAAAACATAATGTATTATTTTTTCTATTTTAAGACGTCTGACTCTAACACTGCAGTAACACAAATATTTTAACTTTTCTTACTATGCCCTTGACCCAACAACTCTTTCATACGCAGCTTGTGTGTGTGTGTGTGTGTGTGTGTGGTGTGTGTGTGTGTGTGTGTGTGTGTGTGTGTGTGGTGTGTGTGTGTGTGTGGGTGTGTGTGTGTGTGTGTGTGTGTGTGTGTGTGTGTGTGTGTGTGTGTGTGTGTGTGTGTGTGTGTGTGTGTGTGTGTGTGTGTGTGTGTGTGTGTGTGTGTGTGTGTGTGTGTGTGTGTGTGTGTGTGTGTGTGTGTGTGTGTGTGTGTGTGTGTGTGTGTGTGTGTGTGTGTGTGTGTGTGTGTGTGTGTGTGTGTGTGTGTGGTGTGTGTGTGTGTGTGTGTGCAGCAGCATTTATCCAAGAAGAAAAGAAAAGATCTGAAAATATTCAATGCAATATGAATAGTTGACGTCTCTTTTCATTTCTATATTAATCGTTTACATTACATTAATGTTTTGACCATTTAGCACCGAGGAGTATTGAATGTTTAATTTGACTTCAGTGCTGGTTGGGTAAATGATTGTCTTGTTATTTTATTTTTATTTTGTGTGCATGTATGTACAGTATGTCCATGGATTTAAAACAGCCCTGTTAGGTTTCTTTTCATATAACCTGTTGTAAACTAAATTGAGATATAAAGTTTGAGCTGTTTTCTCCAAAGTATGTGAGTGTATCAAGTGTAGCCGTCGTAGAAGTTTGAAGGCTTTTAAACCTAATGTACATTATTGAACAACAACATGGGGAAATCACATTTTCAATAAGACTTTTTTTTACGAGTGATTGCTTTTGTTTGATGTTTTTATACTGATTTATTTCTGTTTTCTTTCACACAGAAAGGAAGCTTTATTTTGAATTTAAAGTCAACTCATTAGACTTCTTCCAGAGCTTTCAGATATATTTGCCGGACTTCCTTCTTATGACTAAAAGCTCCAGAAGACGTCAAATGTTCAAAAAACCTTTTTAATATTTCCATGATGAAGAATTCACCTTTCAGGTTGTATTTTTAGGTTTATAGAAGTCAAAATGATTCATCATTAACTTATTAACACAGGTTTTTCTTCTCTTTTAAATATAAACGGACAACATAGTTAGTCCTCCTAATGAAATGATAATGCTTCTCAAATTTGGAAACAAAAAATCGAAATAAAAAAAAGTCAAGTAACCAGAAATAAACCTCAGTATTTTTTCGAGACATTAGATTTTATTTTCATATTTCAATCTAGTAATTGATTAGTTTCTCGTTGTTATAGCAAATAAAAAGCTAAAATTGCTAACAAATATATTAATAAACTGGCAAAGTCAAACATTGTTTTCTTTTCAAATTAAAAACAATGTTTTGCTTTGGGGTGACATTAAATTCAGTGTTAAAAGTTACACAATTATAAAAAAACTCATATGGCACTCTTGGCTTACAGCTTTTCTTTTTAACAATGTTTGGGATATTCTGCTTCACATATGGATAATTCTTTGACCAAATCCAAATGTTTAGATTATACATTTGAGTTTTCCTGTCCAACTTTGTTAAATCCCCAAATGTTTTAAGCCGAAGGACTTCTACGATGGCTACCGCTTTCACCCTCCCACTCTGAGACTTCCTCTGAGTGTCTGGAGATTATAAAACAGAAAATGTGTGTATCTGAAATCCTGACCTTTCCTACAAAGAGACTATATAATAGTCAAAAGCTCTGAAGGACATGCACACACGCTTCTCATCGAGTAGAAACGTTGTATTAAATCGTCTCTCATCAGCGTTAGTTTATGCATGGCGTTTCCTTACCTCCTTCCTCTGGATTATGTTCTGGTAATGGCATAAAAGATGGCATTATTGTTGTTTTTAATTATTATAGTTTTAAATGGTTTCTACCTGAGTTTCCTCTGAGGTTGGACTTTTGCTTTTGTATTTTTCTGCTGATGATGATGATGGGATTACTTGAAGTTTGTTGTTTTATTTTATTAATTTGTTAAAAGAAGATGTGATGCTGTGAGTTTTGCCTCTGACGTTATTTCCTGTCTGAATCATTTGTGGTGAAAAACAGATATTTATAACTGTTTCCTCTTTCTAAAGCCAAAAACATTGTTCTGGAAACAACAGGATCTAATGAAGAAGTTAATTTTCAAATGCAAAATGCTCCATAGTGTGCTTTATAATGTGTTTTTTTTTATCTTTGGGTTAAAAGAGCAGCATCTAATATACTACGAATAATAATAGTAATCATTATTATCATTGTGTATAGATACACTTTCAAAATCCACATTAAAAAGTGCTTCACAAAAGCAGCAAAATACACCTAAATCATAAAAAAAGATAGAAAAACAGTAAGGTGTATAAAAACCGTATTGTGTAGAAAGAGTGAATATAGGAAATAAAAAGGATATTTAAAGATTAAATATATATATTAAAAAACATTTGAAGGGTGCCTTGAATACTTACATCATACCAATCTAGACACTAGGGTTGTTAATATCTGATAACCTTCAGTATGGTATAAAACATTCCTGTAAATCATTATCAGTTGTTTAAAAGGGTGTGTAAAGTTATATTGGTGTGTTCAAAAGTCAAAAAGTGCTGATATAATATTTCTAATTGCTTACATGCTGCCAGTTAAAACACTTTAACCTCTTTTAAATCTTCCTTGTGCTTCAGAAATCCAAAACCCAAGAGTATTTCACTTGTTGGTGTCGTAAGATAACAGGAAATAAACGTTCCTCCATTCAGCTGTGATAACGCCACCCTGAATGTGACACAAGACTGTGAGGCTTTTGAGACGGCTGAGTCACAGGCGGGAGTTTCCAGTGTTTACTGCCAGCATGTAACGAACTAACATACCTTTGGGAAAAAGAAGTGGGATCAAAACGTCCCTCTGTGGACTGAACCGTCCAAATTCCTATTTTTTCTTGCCCATATTGTCTTAAAAAAAATCCAGAATTAAGGAGCTTTTGGTTGTACATTTCATATTACAACCAAAAGCTCCAGAACAGATTATTATTATTATTCAACCTTTTTTCACAGTTTTTTTTCTCCCAATTGTGACATTTGATCTCATCATTTTGACTTATTTTTTCAGTTTTCCTTTTCACTAGTGGAAATGGGCTTCCATAGCCTTTTCTAGACGTCACTTGTGTCCCCTTTAAAGGATCTAATTCTTATCAGCAGTTTAAAATGTCAAAGTCTGTATCATCAGTTTAATTTCTTTTATTATAGTAAGAGTAACATGACCGCTGAGTCAGCATCAGGTTGAGTCATGTTTGGATAAAGGCTGAGTTGCACGTATTTGAGGTCATGAGTCAGGCATGTAAAGGAAAAGAAATGGATCGCTTCTTGGAAAAAGGAATTCCTCTCGTAAAACAAGTATATATATATATATATATATATAATATAACTGACACGAATACTCAAAACAAAAGCATGTTTGGTTTTCTGTTTATCACTAACACAAAAAGGATCTAGAAGTTTCCTTCACAACAAAAAACTCCAACTACTGATTGGTTATACATTTGGTGAACTTTTAAAATGTTATGGGAAGAAAAAAAACATACATACATATTTATTTGAGAGATATAAAGGTTGTACAGTTTTTTTTTTTTGTGACCAACTTTTTATTGTTGTTTGTTTGCCCTCACAGAGGGACTTATATACACAGATACAAATTATATAGACAATATATAGACAATGATACAAAAAGAAAAGACAAAGAAAAGAAAAAAATAAGAAATATAGGGATTCCCTTTCCCATGCCACCCCGTCCCTCCCCCTTCCCACCCATCTTGCCATTTCACAGAAAATCCTACCTGATGTTTGTTAGCAATCGTCTGAGTTCATATATATTATGTTATATATATTATTTATATTATAGCATAACAATTTCTCCACATAAAATACATTCATACCTTTTTTTTTCCACTTAACCTTTCATCTGTTTAAGCTGAATTGAGATTGACTCCTAATAATCTACAATTGCACCAAGGTGTGCATATATGTACAATCATAATTTACATGAATGATATTACCAGATCAGCAGCTCTTTGAATAGCCTCTAATGTTTCCCCCTAGCCTTATTAGCAGAAGCGATTGACAGCTCTGAGATTAGTAGGTCGTGGGGGTTTCCATCGTATTACAATTATTTTTTTGGCTGCTGTTAGACCAGCGAAAAGCACCCTTTTCTGATGTTTCTGTAGATCAAGAGAAGAATCATCATTCAAAAATATAAAGGTTGTAGGCTACAGTTGTAATTTAATTTGAGTAATCTTATCATTTTAGAATTAATAAAATTGTAATTCATAATTTGTTACTGTGTCTTTTAGTAGAAAATCCTTTGTGTTTCGGCTAGAAGGAGCAATGTAGTAAAACATGTGCTCACATTTGTACAATTCTATCTACTTTTGGTTAAACTGTGAAAATAAGCCCAAAATTATCATAGAAATCAAAATGTATGTGTATTTTTTGTGTTGTTGATCACTCGTTCTGAAAAGTACCGGTAATAGTAATACTGCATCATCACGTACAGTAAGACGTCGAAATACGTGATGACGTACGTCGCCGACATGTGACTCGACTCTTTAAAACTTCAGACGATCAGTTGCTGAGCGGTAGTGGAAGAAGAATCCTTTCCGGATAATTTAGCTACTTTTTAATCATTTTGACCGTAAGTACTCATGTTTTATGTCTTAAAATGTTATATTTGAATGGAATTAGTGTTATTACTGTAAGTGTGTATTTGTAGTTTCAGGCAGTTTATTAAAGTTAATAACTAACCTAGCTCAATGACGAAAGTTAACCTTTTTTGATATCGTCAATTTAAAACTGCTTCATTAATAGTGGTTCAAAGTACGTTTGGTAGATATTGTAACCAAAGACTTGTCCACTTACACAAAGTATAATAGTTAGCATTTTGTATGGCCATCCTAACCATGGTAGCCAGTTAAGTGAAGTTGGACAAACTAATAATGATGTTTGTAAAGTGTACTTTCACATTTGTTAACCTCTGACACTTCAACAGTCGTAACATATACTTTTATAATGCATATAAAGTGGCTTCAAATACCGTTTCAAAGGGCCTCATATGAGTAAAACATGTCGTGTAGCAGTAAATAACCTTATTGTTAAAATCCTGGTCCCTTTTTTTGGTGTTTTTGCGAAAAAGGCAGGTTGTTTTAAGCTAACAGTTAATGGTAACTTGTTTCGACATGACCCAGTTTTACTGCAATGTGTGCACCCAACAGAGGGCGACACATTGCAGTAAAACAGTAACAGAATAAAGCAAAACAGTTTATAAAATAAAGATAAAAGTGATTTGTACATGATTATACTATAGATGAGATCAATTTACAGTATTAGAAAAATGTTAATTCCACACTTTCTAAGGAGGAAGCCAAATACAGGCAGTAAAACAAAAACCATACAATAATCTGCAGCAGGAAAATAATGGTTTTAAAGAATCCATTCCCTAATCAATAAAAACTACTACTGTTTACTATTATAAGTAATGTATCAGTTGTGTCGATGTTTATTAAATGTGCTGCTCTGCTGGTTTGTATTAATATTCAAATAAAAACATCTGGGCTTTTGATGTTCAATTGTTATTTAATGGATCATTATCAATCAGGCATTTGTCACATCTTTCTCACATTGTATTGACCATTCATGAATTAAAGTGATCACTAGTTGCAATTGTAAATATAACCAAAGTACTCTTAAAATAGCAAAAAACAGACATTTAAAGAATAATAAGAACACAAGACAAATACAATGATATGAATTACTACTAATGTCCTGAGATGTGAAAGCACCTCTTGCTACAAATTCGACATTTTTAGTTCTCTCTCTTTCAATTTTATAAGCATATTAATGATTTAATTTGTATTCATCTACAGTGAAGCAACATGGCGAACGGGCACGTGAAGATCCACGACGTGTTTAACAACCACACCGGCCTGAACAGCAATATTAACTGTGACGCTAAAGCTACCTCAGACTCAGACAACATGGAGGACTCGGTGGAGCTCAGGATCCTCAGGGCCTACTTCAACAAGAGACAGCCAAAAAAACCTTCATCTGCACAGCACAGACCGACTCTAGTAACGGGGGGCACAGACGATAACAAACTCTCCCCTCAAACTGAAATACAGGAGAAGACGAAGAAGAAGAAGAAGAAGAGGAAGAATCTTTTCCCCAAACTTCTTAGCTGTATCAGACCTGGAAAACAAGAAAGAGAAGAGCCATACGATACGAGGCCTGCTAATGGCGTGGAAGTTCGTTCTTTAGATCCCCGTAAGTATGAAGCTACAGCCTCAGATAACTCCACTACATCTCCTGTATGATCAGAAGGGCTGAATCTAACAGTTGATTTTGTTTAATGATTCATTTTAACAATCTTGGCAGAAGAAAGTTCAAAAATGTCTTAAAAATAACTATGAAAGTCTAAAGCTCTGGAGGTTTCAGGGGTATACATTTAATACATAATACTTGGGATATTTAAAACGATAATACAAATAAATTGTATTTATAAGTAGCTTTCTAGAGACCCAAAGACTCTTGACAAAACCAGATAAGACAGTCCATACAAATTTAAGATGCCACTGGAAATACAATTATGAAAAAGTACAATGAAAAAACGCAAGTCAAGACGAAACTGTATTTAAAAGGAGCATGAAACTGTTCCCATCCCAATTATTCTTTGACTCTTGCCAAGTCATCTTGTTTTGTTCAATTAAAAAAAATATCAGTTTTTTCAAATGAAGTCAAGGCGTTTAAATGTCGTTGTAAACATGCAGCCACATGTTCTTCCTGATCATTCCCCCAGCAGGCTCTGAGTCAGACCTCGTGGCTTCTCCCTAAAGTAACACTTGGTCATTTTGGGGATTTCTTTTCAGGATGATTTGTTTTATTCTTTGGAAAAGCCCGTCTAAGAAACAGGCTCGGACTTGTTGCTGTCAACACGTGTGCTTATTCTCTCGTACTATTGTCTGTTTATTATTTATTTCAGCTATAGGGACAGATGAGGTTGAGAAGAACCTACTGGAAGAAGAGGAGGATGATCTTAAAGATGTAGAGGTAGCGAACAGACTGACAGACATCGCTGATGAGATCCCGTTCCTTCCTCCTGATATAGAGACAGATGCGGCAGAAGGTGAGTTTCGGATTCAGCCCTTCAGAATAAAAGTCTTTCAGAGAAATACCAGGCCTACTGCAATTTGACATTCTTCTCCAAACCTCTTATTTCCACCTGATGAATGCAGATATAAACCTACAATGGAGCGAAGATCATCACCTTAATGAAATCACTGTTTCAAACACACTTAAGAGACTGTTCACCATAACCAGCCTCCCTCATATCATCAGAAACATACTCTGACATATATGATTTGATCAATTGTTTTAATTAAATACAGGCAATTATGCTTTACATGGCCTTTTAGTGTTTACAATGTGCTTGGTTTGATCAAAGCTGAAGAAAATGTTGGTGATTGTGTAGTAATGAGGTATTTGTTATCTTCTCTTGGACGTGATTGTTAATCATGCGTCTTGTTTCCTAGATGAGAATGTGGAGAGGATAATCGGCCTGCTGCTCAGGGAGTCTGGAGACCGACTGGACGAGAGAGTAAGAAACAACTTTTACAGATATCTAAAGTTTCCTTTAACCTTTTGAATGTTCTTATAGGAAACTTCTTCACAGCAAAATGTGGAAGTCGTTCATGTTTGTAATGCGTTTTTATGTATTCATGTTGTTTCTTGAGCCAATTTGGTCAAATTTGTGTTAAAAAAAACTAATTTTTGTGACGTTAAGCCTATTTATAAAAATACATATTTCAGTGTGTTAAATGCAGATCAGTTTTTTCCTCAGTGTTCATTGAGTCCTAACCTAAATAAATGGTTTCTTGTCTCCACCAGGAGCTGAAAGGTTCTGGTATATCCCTAGAACTTTTTTCGGACTACAACTTCTTTAGGAGGCTAATGCAGACGCTTCTCATGAGGATGGGCCTCAGGAGCCCCGACCCAGACTCCCCGGGGCCAAAAGCATCTCCCAAAACTCAGATCGCTGTCACCTGTGAGGTGAGGATAACGTTAATGTTTTATCAAAAACGTTTAAAGGGATAGTTTGAATCTTTTGAAGTGGGGTTGTATGAGTTATTTAGCTTCATCAGTGTATACAGTAGATGCAGATGGAGGAATGTAACCGATGTAAAGCCACCAGACTCTTTTGAGAAAAGCAGTCATTCGACCTCTCAGAATAGGGGTTTGCTTGTCTACCCTCTCTGCTTGTCTCCGTCGTTTAGTTTTTGTTATTGTATGACTTTGGTGAATTTGAAATAACCAATTTGAAACACTAAAGTTACACAAAAACACAAACAAGGAACCAGTAGATCAACCATTTCCGTGTTCTGAGAGGTTAAATTACTGGGTTTTTTCAATGGACATTGGACACTTTGAAGGGAGCATCAATAATGACTTTAGTTTGAGGTGAAGTCGTAAAAATATTCTTAATAAAACGTAAATTATATTGATGTTTTTAGATGTCTAAAACATGATCTGATGCGTCCACAGCAGTACATTGCTTTTATTCCTGCTGGTTCTCCTGTCAGTTTCTCCAAACTGGGGACACGCTGAACTTAAATCACCTCATACAAACCTCCCTAACTATCCCTTTTTAAGTGAAAAGCTTTGCCTAACTGACCAACATGTAAATGTATTATCTTTTTAAATCTATAAACATGACATATACTGAGGGATCCTCCTCTGTTGCTCTCCCCAAGGTTTCTTCCATTTTGATTGACTAACAGTTGAAGTTGTTTGTGTTCCCCGCAGGTCACCACCCGTCTGTCAGCGCTCCACACACTGCCCACGAACCGACTGTTGGGCCACGGAGCCAGATATCTGCAGCAATATTATTCCTCCTGGGCCCAGCAGCAGGGCGGATATGTAAGCAACACACCACCTGTTGATATCATTTAAAACAATTAGTTTGACCTACAACTCTTTCAATATCTGTATTTTCCTCTCTTTCACAGGAGGAAGCCTTTCACAGTGACGATGAGGACGACATCGAGTGAACAGAACATTCTCTAAAACATGCAAAAGGACTAAAATCAGACTCAGGAAACATCTGTATTATTCTGCCACTTCAACTAACATGCAAATAAAGCCCACAGCATTAACGTATCTGCAGCTGCATGCATTAGAATAATATATAATTGTGTTATTCTGGGATTAAAAGCATACATATTTGTATTGTTCAGGTTTTTCAACGAACTTTAGCCAAACACAAAACTATTTTCCTGCCATTGATAACTACCGTTGTTTGCGATTTAAGTGTTATTTTGTAAAAAAATGTGTTATTCAGGGAGATAAAGGGTAACTAGCAATTTTAAATTAGAACTATTTATGCTGTTGTATAAAAGACAATGACATTTTGTAGCATTTGCACTTTTTTATAAAAAATGAATGAATGTTTTTAAGAGTTTCTGAGGGATGCACAATGTGGGTTATCTGTAATTGTTCCTGGTGTTGTTTTACGGCATTTCAGGTTTTAATTGTTTTACTTATGTCAAAAGGTGCCAAAGAAACTTGTGTACTGTCAGAATTACGCATGAATGCTAATGTACATGACTTAAAATAAACTGTTCATTGTAATTACATCTCAGTTTATATCAAGGTGTCCTTTCTTCCTGTTTTTTTAACTCCTTAAATTAAGTTTTTACTTTTTGTAACTATTCAACTTTTATCAATTAATAACAAACATTAAATTAAGACCATTTAATATCACAACATAGTAATATATATTTATGTCAAAACCAATTAATATGACAGATAAGTACTGCAAGGGTCAATAAACAAAATATGTTTGAGGATCTCTCATATGATTTACTGAATTGTTAGAATCATCCTCCTGTGGAGGGTACAGTACATGTAATAACTTGACGTGCTGTTACTTTATTATAATCTACACATTCCTATGCAGAGACACGCTTTTGCTAAATAAAGTGGAAATGGCGCCGCATTGTGGTCAAACTAGAAAGGGCAAATTCCACTTCCACTCCACTTTTTTAATCATTTATTTTTTGTCTTCATACTGTTCCAATACGTTGCCCAACGAGAAGTTATTTGTATTGAGTTTTGATCAATATCTAAATAAACTGTAAAGCACCTTGCTCCAATTATATCCCAACTTTAAGACGTGTACACCGTTTAAGGGAAGTTATTTTTGGCCAATGTTGCATAGAGAGCAACAGGTCACATCAAAAATAATATTTGTAAGTTAATCACATGTGGGCTTGTAATGGATCAAATGTTTGCCGAATTAGAGATAATACTCATATAAATAGAGTGAGAATTGTAATCAAGATTGCAAAGAGTACACGCCTCTTGAAAAAAATATAATCTTTAAATCAGCATTTCTTTGAACTGAGTTTGGCGTGCTGTCCTTTCTAGAACAAGCTGTTTTGACACCTCGCGCTGTGAAATGAGATCTAACCCGTTCCGCCGCTCGCGCTCACCGCCTCAACCTGCTCACCCGCAACAAGCACGAGGCCAGGAGGACACAGTCGGTGTCACCGGTGACGTCTCACCTGTCGGTCTGTCTAGCAGCTCCTCACACCTCCACCGGGCAGCAGAGCAGGAGGAGTGTGCGTGATGTTTAACGTCGTGAACCAGGTTCGGAAGTACGTCCCCACGCGCTCCTCGGTCACGGAGGACATCCCCGTGCGGACGGTGCAGGTGAACAAATCCCTCGGGACGCTGCGCGAGGCACCGGAGGCTACCTGGCCGCCCCCGGGCGCTAAAATACGGATCTCCAAGGCCAACAAGGGCGCGGCGGTGCGAGCCGTCCGGCGGCACCCCCCGTCACCCCAGCCGGCCAGCCTGGAGAGCCTGGAGGCGGCTTGGAGCGAGAGGGCGACCCCGGAGGTGAAGCCACCGGAGAGGAGCCCCGAGGTGAGGAACGGAGAGCCAGCCGGGATGGAAGGTGGAGGAGGGCCTCCCCGGGTCAAGAAGAAGGGGTTCAGACCCCCGGATGTGAGGACCATCTTCTCCCCCGGAGAGAGGGACCCCAGGGTGGAAGAGGAGTCCGGGAAGGGACACATCTTCGAGTCCGGAGGAGAGGACACCTGGTGTGATGTGTGCTGCCGCTACATCTTCCAGCAAGGGCTCACATGTGCAGGTAAGCGAGGGGGGGGGGGGGGGGGGGGGGGGGGGGGGGGGGGGGGGGGGGGGGGGGTACTGTGGACTCTTATGGTGAAGAGCCCCTTCAGAGGAAGACTCAAACTAAGTGTTTAATGAACAGACATATTGGAGGTTAAGCTTGAATGAACATGTAATATTCAGTGGCTTTTTCATGCCTCAATTCAAACCTTCTAACTTTCTTTCAAATGTGCATCTTAAGCAACAACATTTTTGCAAATTATAATCATATTTATTTTAAAGTATTTTGTTCCTCCAGCTGTATAGATTGTGTTTAACCAATACATGTCAGCTTTATAGTTCTTTTCCATTTTATATCACTGTAGAATCAAATGTACTGTCACAAAGCAGCAGAAATGGTTATTTGTCTCAACTCAAATGTATTTAAAACATATACATAAAGAACAACAAAGTAACAAAGATAGCATATCCCACATCAGGGAAACAAACTATAAATACATTACCTCCCATGAATGTAGAATACAATTAAAATAATGTTTGTCAAAAGCAATAGCATCAGATAAGTACAAGTCACAGTAAAAAATAATGGTTTTCTGGAAAATATTATACTTTTATGAAAGTATAACTGAAGTGTTTCAGGGTTTAATGATTCAGAGAGGTTCTTCGCCTTGCTACAAAGTCACATTTCCATTATCTTTCCTCCCAGACCTTTAAGGAAAGAAAAAATCATTTGAAAAAGTTATTCTCAAAATGTTTAGGTAGCAGCCTCTGTCATGTGTGATGGTGTGTGTGTGGCAGAGTGTGTGGGCAGAGTGTGTGGGCAGGGCTCAGCAGGAATGCAGTTTGTTATGCAGACCGACTGGTTTCTGATCTAAATAAAAGTGAGCCACGATGTCTCCTCAAGTCAAACCTGGACCTCCCTCTGTGTCCACTTCTGATGCAAACAATAGAAAGAGGAAACTCAGAGGAATGTGAGGCGGACATTGTGCGTCTGGGAGTGTTGAAACTAAAAGCTTAGTTTAACCTCCACTATCACTGTCGAAGACAAAGAGTTTTAATACTCTACATCAGCGGTTTTCAAAGTGTGAGGCGCGCCTCCCCTGGGGGGCGCCAGAGAGCTTCAGGGGAGGCGCAGCGTGAGAAAAAAATAAAGAGAAACAATGAAATCTAGCTCGTTAACTTCAGCTAACTTTATGCGAGCGGCAACATGGATCGATTTTTAGTGAAGTTACCTAAAGTGAGAGAGGAGACAGCGTCTGGCCACCCCAGTTGGCAGCTTTGTTTTGAAATAAAAGTTGTGGCTCATCGGACATTTATCAGAGAAAATCCCTGATGTCCGAGTGCAAGTGAATGCAGCACAAGACGCGAGCCTTGTAACCCTGGCGCGAGCGAGGAAATGTGATTGGCGGCGATTTCATTTGAACGGGCGGCAGAAAACGAGAAACATTCGGACCCAAGTACACGGAAGGAATAGGTATTTGCGGTCTACAATGACAGAGAAGAGACTGTCAAGTTTGGCTTGTGCTCAGCATTGAATCAAAACGCACTAAAGCTTTGGATGTTAATACGTTTGTGAGGCGTTTTGCTGAACAAGATGGTAATCGCCGCATTCAGCTGTAATAGGCATGCCAACTTGATGCTCTGCTCACGGATGACTCGAGCATTAAAAACTGTTAAGATGATGACCTTACGTGTGTACATATATTTTTTTCTTTGTGGGGGTCTGCCCTGAGAAAGTCAAATAAGATGGTGTGTAAAACTACACTGCCCAGACAAAAATAAGTAACCACTTTGATTTAACTAGGCCAGTAGGTAAGGGCATTCCACTGGATAATAATACCCCTGCATTATAGCAACAACAATAATAATAATAATAATAGCAATAATAATTGGGAGGGGGGGCGCGGCTGTTCTTATATTCTCTGAGGGGAGGCTCACCTTCCCACACTTTGAAAACCCCTGCTCTACATTATCAAAAGCTTTATTGTCACATGCAAAAGCTACAGCTTAAAATAGTAGTTCCTCTAAAAAAGCAACATACAGAATATTTAAGGCAGAAAAAGATATAAAATAGTGCAAGAAGAACAAAAATGTGCAAGAAATCAAAACAATTTTATAATAATGCCTGAAAAAGGACATTATAACTTTTGTTTTTGTTTTGTTAAAATCTATTTTATCACATTTTAATAATATGAATGTGTGGACAAGTAGACAAACCAACAAGTTAGCAGGTCCAAATTTCATTTAAAGACAAATATATCTTTATTTACTGTAATATTTTAGTCCTAAACACACAAAACATTCAGCAACAATGCATCAGGTCATACTGAAAATATAAAACAGTTACACAATGCTGACAGACAGAAAACAAAGTATCTTCTGACTCTGCCTTTGTCCTTTTAACCTTTTAACTCCTTGTGTTTACAGACAATAATGAGCTCTCTGTTTCCACCTGACTTTGTGTATAAAGTGTTAAGGCTCATTTAAAATGCAGGAAGCTCAGCAAAGTCCATTACTCCTCCTTTATGATACAAACCTTCCAATAAGTACAAAAGAGTGTATATTCTTCCTGAGAAAATGTGTAGAGGTGAAACATTGCTCTGCGGAGGAGAGCTGGCTCACTTATTAACTCAGAAACAGTCACTTATAAATCAGAGGAAACAGAGAGTCAGTTATTCCTTTTAAAAATTAATTGAAGCTGCAGAGAGCTTTTTGGGGGGGTTTCATAACATTGTCATACATTCAATAGCCTTAACAATTGTTTAAATACACTCACGTGAGTTTCCATGAACTTATAATGACTAATTATAAGTTTCTTTAATACTAAGCATTGCTTTTAATATAACAACACTGAATAATTGACCTATCCTCTCAATTAGTTATGATGTCAAAACATACTGTTCATTGCACATACTAGTAGGACCAGTTTACATGATACACTAAATGTCGTTTTTTCTTTTCTTAAGATATATAGTATTTCTGGCCTTTCTCAGACTTGCATTTTCATGATTTTTACTGTGGAATTCCTTAATTACAGTGACATAAAAAACTAAACGACATTTGGATATTGATTTTGAGAGTTTAAGATAATAATCTAATAACAAACTAATATTTTGGTTGATTTTTATTCTAACAATCAGAATATTAATACGGTTTATTGTAATATTTTACACTAAAAATAAATGTGCTTTAAATATTTAACTAAGTTCAAGTAGTAACATATCATCTTCTGCCGATCAAATTAGCTATTAGCATTCACATTGTTTAAGCTGTACTTGTTATTTTTATATGTTTGGGGAACAAAAATCTTCATTTGTAAAAGAAATTGTAGCTGTCATATGTAGAAATGTGAAACATGTCGTTTTACTTCAGAGTAAATGAATGCTTCCCAAAGTGGGTCAGATGAGACTCGATAAAGAAACGTCCGCTCTGTCTCTCATCAAGATGATGTAACAGAAACCTCAGAGATCTTTGTCTGACGGGTTTACTGTTGCAGTGTGTGTGTGTGTGTGTGTGTGTGTGTGTGTGTGTGTGTGTGTGTGTGTGTGTGTGTGTGTGTTGTGTGTGTGTGTGTGTGTGTGTGTGTGTGGTGTGTGTGTGTGTGTGTGTGTGTGTGTGTGTGTGTGTGTGTGTGTGTGTGTGTGTGTGTGTGTGTGTTGTATAACGTTTTTGCTGATCCTTATACTTTATTAGGATTAAAAGTGCAGGATACCTGTAACAGAGTATTTCTACACGGCAGTGTTTTTATCAAAAGCTGAATACTTAAACCGTAACAAATGCATGTGTGCTTGATCGTAATGATTAACAAACGAACAGATACAATCAGAAAGTGTTGGAAGTACTGTTAGGGTTGATATGCCATTGTACGGGGAGCTCCTTTTATTTAATGAGATGTCAAAATCTGAAAAAACAGCACTCAAAAAATCTGAATAATTACCTTATTTTTGTACTGTTGAGTTATTTACGCAACATAAAATGTAATGGTTGCTCATACTCACGTGTGAGCTTTTATCAAGGATTATTAGTTTAGTTCTAAATGTCACATGTTCATCATTTTATACAAATAATGAAATAATTGTAACGATTTTATGGTAAACTTTGAGCTTCTTGTGTCTTAAAACCATTTTTTATTTTGGTTAAATAACCCAAAAATAAAAGGAAGACTGAATATTATCTGAATTATCTCAACATAAATATTAAATAAAATTAAGAATAAAAACAAATTGATGAAGAAGATCAGATGCAATTACTGTTATTTGACAAATAATTTATCCCAAACTGGGTCCATTTTTAACACAGTTAATTTGAGTGTCTCCATATACTGTATGTAGAGAAAGAGAGTTTCACATTGTGGTTTATCAAAGGATCATTTTAAACCATTGTGCAAAAATACTGGATGGGTGTGTGTGTGTGTGTGTGTGTGTGTGTGTGTGTGTGTGTGTGTGTGTGTGTGTGTGTGTGTGTGTGTGTGTGTGTGTGTGTGTGTGTGTGTGTGTGTGTGTGTGTGTGTGTGTGTGTGTGTGTGTGTGTGTGTGTGTGTGTGTGTGTGTCATCAGCTGCCACAGATGAGTGTGTGTTGTCTTTGGAGCCAAACTGTCACAGCGACTGAGCAAACGGAGGTGGGGGGGGGCAGACAGAGGGTCAGAGTGAGACCGGAGCAGAGCCAGAGGAACATCACAGTGACAGGGAGGTGGGTTTCAGACCTGCATGGAGTCAAATCTGGATTTAAATCAGGTATTCTGATTCTGTAGGAGCAGAAAACACTTAAAAAAGTGTGTGTGTGTTTGAGCTATGGGCTTTGCTAAAAACTTTGGCAAAACTGTGAGGAGGGTGTCAGGATTTTTCTATCGGTTTCCTAAAGTGATGCGGCGCTCCGGACGTCTGGAGGTCGGTCTGCTGTGGAGGAGCTCTGGTGAGTCCTCCGTTAATCCCATCGTCCATGAGTTATTATCGATTCATCTTTATTGTTTAAGTCTAGAAATGGACAGAAAATATTGATTAGTGTTTCCCAAAAAACAGGATGACGTCCTCATATGTCCACAAATCAAATATATTACATTTACTCTAAGCTGGAATCAGAGTAATTTGACATTACAAATTCTACTCAAACTTAAATTGTTACATTTTTCAAAATCCTCAAACTTATTTAATCGTCGGCGGTTACTTTCATATTTGCCACATTGAAAATATAATCTTTGGAACACCAGTTTTAACCATATTAAAAAGGTAAAGTTGTGAAGTTTTATGATTTTTACTTTACTGTACTGTATTGGTACATGTTCATATATAAAGCCATGTTGGGTAAACTCCCATCTTATATCTGCTCTCTGATCACACAGAGAGTTGCAGGTAGCTATTGCCTGAGATCACATGATGTGGTCTTGTTACATGTGCTAAGTGCAAGGACTGACTTAGGTACGAAAGCTTTTATGTGCGCAGCTCCTCTTGCTTGGAACAGTCTTCAAAAAGAATTGAAACTGAGCAATTTGGTTCCACTGCCTGTTTTTAAAGCTCTGACAGGTGAAATGCTCTTTGATACTGTTGGTACTTGTAAATGTCGATAGGTATGTAAATGTAGCCCTGTATATATATGATGTCCTTTATTGTTTTATGTTTCATGTGTAACCTACTTGCTGCAGGTCTCCCTTAAATTAATGATCTCAATGGGACCTACCTGGTTAAATAAAGGTTTGAAATGAAATGAAAATTCTTGATCATTCTTTAAAAACTATTCAAACGTATGAAATAATTGGCGGTTATTTTAGAAGACTATTTTTATTTGTATTCATCTAGAGTAGACAAATTGCTCTTTGCAGCTTCAGTTTTTCAGTTTTTTTTCAGTTTTTTTATTTATCATCAAAAAAATACTTATTAAAGGTGTGGGGTATGTAATTTATTTCAGAAACACTTTTTGTTATATTCCATGGAATGCTCTTAACATCCCGATAGCAATGAATATCTTAAGTGCTTTGACAATAAATACATAAAAAAAAAGAAAAAAAAGAAAGAAAAGAAATGTCATCTGTGGAAGCTGTAGTACTGTAAAAAGCACGACCAATCATTTTAGCCGGCCCGGCTAAAATGACTGGATGGCCTACCTGCCTGTCAGCCTTCCATCTGTGCACAAACTTATCTCGTGCCCTCATTGGTCATGTGCGCGTTCGTGTGTGTTGGAGGAGGGGCTCTGTGAGGAAGTGGCAGATTTTTTCCGGCTGTGTATTTTCAAATTCTAGCGCACTCGAGCTGGTTTCTCCAAAATTACCTAACCCACCTTTAATTATTTAAAAACTGTGATTTAATAGTTTACCAATTTAATCTCTACATCTCTAGTCCTGAGTGTGTTCAGGAAATAATATTGGGCTAAACTTCTCACACATTGCACACATTTTGTCTGCAGCTAAGTCAAGTAAAAGTAAAGAAGTAAAAAGAAAGAACATTTTAGCATATTTGAAAGAAACAGAAAAGAACAGATGGTCGCTGTAATCAGCACACACCTGTTCTCACACACACACACACACACACACACACACACAACACACACACACACACACACGTGCACACACACACACACACACACACACACACACACACACACACACACACACACACACACACACACACGTACGTACACAAACACCCCTGTCATACAGTAGAATGTTGTTATACTTGAATTTACTCGTAATTGCAATCTGCATGGATGCTAAACACGATAATTTGTCAGCAGAGTTTTTGCTGTTAAATAACTTTTCGTGATTCCACAAAATTACATGTGATCAAAAAATTATACTCAATGCTTAAATTAATAAATGTCTCAGCATCAACCCAGTATTTACTTTCATCCGCCATGTTATCCAGAAGTTACATTTTTTCGGATTATTCCAACACCACATGAATGCAGCATCATGCCTGGTCGACTGCTCTGTAAACAGGATGCTGTAACGTGGCACCCACAGATAGAAAATAATGTGTTTTATAAGTGAGTCACTATAATAACCTATACCTAACAAACTTTCAACTCATGGATCTGTTATTTGAATTGACACTTTATAGCTGGTTATTCATATAAAACAACACATATCCCCGAAGTTGTCGTACGATTTTACATTTTAAACCTCAAAAATCCTTTGACCGAGCCTCTGAATCACACTACCTTTAGGGGTCTGGCTTTGACCTTTGACCTCAGGGCAGCGGGGTGAAGCAGTGTGTGTTTCAGCAGGTGTGTGTTAAAGTAGCTAACGGCTCATTGTGTTTCCCTCTGCACACACAGACCTGATTAGAGTTCCTGTGCCAAAAATAAAAAAGAGTTTCACACACAGGAGAAAGAAAACTGAGTCTGCCCAGTCTGTGATTCCTGACCTCTGACCTCTGAGCCTTCACAATAAGAGTGCTCTGTGTCGTGGCACAGATCAAGTCTGGTTTTCTGGCTCCTCAGGCAATTTGTAAATCCACCAGAACTTAATAGAAACCACTTTAGTTTCATACAATCGTACTCATCAAATAGCAACACATATATGTTTAACACACGATACATTCAGTTTGAAAAGCACACAAAACTAACTAGTTTTAACAAAACATTTGACTTAATTTCAAACTGATTCTCAGGATTGTATATTTTTTAGCACCTTTAGTTTTTCTGAAATTTGACATGTTATTTGTGTATTCTATTCAAACATCACTAAAATCACTCTTTACTCATTGGTATGGAAGATGTTATACAAACTGTACATGCAATCTCTACAGTAGAAGCATGAAAGGTTAAAGAGTTTGTGTCCGACTTTCCTCTGATTGAGTGGGATCGATTGTGGGAGTCTGGGAAAAGCTTTTAGCCCTGAGACAGCAGAGAGAGGGGGAGAAAGGGGGAGACAGAGAGGAAGAGAAGAGGGAAATAAAGCAACAGAAATAAAGGCAAGGAGGACGAAGAACACAAATAATTTTAAATAAGGTAGTACTGTAATCTTTCTGAGATTCCTGATGTTATGTTCAGAAAACAGGAACAATCAGCATACATTTCTGCAGGGATTAGTCAGATTCATTAACTCAAATGAAAGTAGTATGTCGACAATGTAAAAATACTCTGTTGTGAGTCAAATTACTACTGTTTTATAGAAAAATCAAGACAACACAGTACCAAAAGTAAAAGAACGTATAGTGCAGAATGGCTGCTGTCAGATTTACTTACGTGAGTTTGCATACCTTTGTTGTTACGTCGTTAAAATATTTCTCTCCAAAATAAAATATGCATGCTGGGATGGATTAATGTAGACGGATGTTGCTGTGTGGATCAAGTTCATTGTGAAGAGGATGAATGGAGTCAGGAAACTGGGGAGACACAGGGAGATAACCCACTACGTAACACAGAGAGCGAGAGAGTATAACTGAGTCAGCAGTCCCCCCCCCCTCCTGTGTGTGTGTCCATCACTGCGGCCTCCATTTGACTGTTAAATCCCCACTCAGCACAACACACACACACACACACACACACACTCTCTGAAACAGAGAGAGAAGGCTCCACGCAAATCAGCATCAGGAGTCTGATATGCAGCAGAAACGCCCGAGAGACTCTGAGGAACACTGCAGGGAGAGAGGGATTTACTCCTGAGTGTGTGTGGGGGAAGTTGTGTGTGTGTGAGCGGAGGATGTGTGTGTGAGATGAAGATGGGAGATGGGAGCGGCCATGTGCAAACTGTCGGATAAAGTGGGACAGCACGTGAAAAAGAGGTCACCAGGTAGGGAACGAGGAGAGAGTTTCATAGTGGTGTGTGTGTGTGTGTGTGTTTGTTTTTGTGTGTGTGTGTGTGTGTGTGTGTGTGTGTGTGTGTGTGTGTGTGTGTGTGTGTGTGTGTGTGTGTGTGTGTGTGTGTGTGTGTGTGTGTGTGTGTGTGCCAGTGATGGAATGTAACTACCTACATTTACTTGTTGTAAGTGTTGTAAACTTGAGGTACTATTCTCTCTTCATTTAACTTAATACTTCTTCTTCTCTTAAATTCAAAGGGACATTTTTTTTACTGACATTTAGTTATCAACCAAACTAGACAAAAGTGTATACCAGAACAACTTGGTCAACTAATCAAATAGCAGATTTTGAGAGAATTATTAAGCATTATTAAACATTTAACATGTTGCTCTTACATTTTCAATAGGGGATTTATATTGTAATTTTGTATATTTTACAGTTATGAGTACTTTTACATTAGCCATTGATCTGTGTACTCTTACAAGTGTGTTTGCAGCTCTGATATGTTTGTACTTATAACCAAATATATATGTGAAAAGCTTCTTGAAAGTAATTCTAAATACTATAGGAATTCATTAAAAAAAACGTTCACATTTTAAATCTCAGTATTTAATGTTGTGTATCACATCCTGAGAGACTTTATTTTGACCCATTTTCCTCCATAAGACAATTTGCATACTGTTGAATCTAATTTGCAAGCTTTATCTCTGACCTCCACTGACATGCTGTGGATATCAGAGGAGTATTTGAATATACGTTACACACCCCTGCCTGTGCTTCATGCTTTATTTACTTAGTGTCATTGAAACCACTTCCTGTCTTTCATGGATCACTTCCTGTCTCTGCAGGGTGTAAGTACGAGTGTCACGCTGCCTGTCGGGACCGAGTGTCACTGGACTGTCATCCTGCAGCTTCTCCCTTCAGCCAGGACCAGCTCAACAACAACAACACACTGCTACAAGTGAGGACACACTACACTGGGAGTGTTTGTGTTTGTGTGTGTGTGTGTGTGTGTGTGTGTGTGTGTGTGTGTGTGTGTGTGTGTGTGTGTGTGTGTGTGTGTGTGTGTGTGTGTGTGTGTGTGTGTGTGTGTGTGTGTGTTGTGTGTGTGTGTGTGTGTGTGTGTGTGTGTGTGTGTGTGTGTGTGTGTGTGTGTGTGTGAGAGAGAGCATCTTCCTCATTTCCTGTTTCTTTTTCCCCTATTTTTCATTTGTGAGAAAATGATCAAATGCTTGTGTCTTTATTGAACTTTGCTATCTGGTTAAACTTGGTTAAAATGTCATTCTCAACACATTAATAGTTTAAAACTCAAGAGTGCAATATTGTAATGTATTGCACCGCCACAAGAGGGCGCTGTAGTCAAACATTTTGCCTGCTGGTGAATCATTAGTTCTACTTTTTCATACAGTCTAAAATGGTTCTACCAGAATACAGGCATTGCTCATCCAGCCAAACATATTATAATAACTTTGAAGTATGTTCAGTGTCATCTTAATGAATATTGTCAAGAAGAGAAATGCTCAAAACAATATTTTAAATAGTCAACAATGTGTGGGCATTTATGTATCATATAAATATAGATTAAAAGATCAACATAACAAAATAGATATATCTATACAGTATTAAAATTGAATAAATAGGATAAAATAATAAGAGTAAATAATAATAAAAAATATATACTGTTTTATTTTATTTTTTCGAGTTAACATGTTTTCAAATTCCATTGTTCTTTACTGATACTTTGGACACCAAGTGGGGACACACACCCACAATGCATCACTCATCAAGAATGGCTAGTGTGTGTGTGTGTGTGTGTGTGTGTGTGTGTGTGTGTGTGTGTGTGTGTGTGTGTGTGTGTGTGTGTGTGTGTGTGTGTGTGTGTGTGTGTGTGTGTGTGTGTGTGTGAATATGTGTGCATGAAATTGTGAATATGTGTGTGTGAATATGTGTGTGTGAATATGTGTGTGTGTGTGTGTGTGTGTGTGTGTGTGTGAATATGTGTGTGTGTGAATGTGTGTGTGTATGTGTGTGTGTATGCGCGCTCAGGTTTCATGTGCTGTATGTCCGTGGGTGTTTTCTCTTGGCATGAGGAGCATTAGCTCAGCACATTTCATACCAGTGCTGATCCCACACACACACACAAACACGCACACACACACACACACATCACACCCACACATACACACACACGCACACACACAGATAGTGCTGAGTCGTGCTGAGTACAGTGCTGTGGGTTTTCGTGGCGGCAGTCAATTCATAAAAAGCAATTTTTTGGTGTGTGTGCAGTGGTTTAGAGTGTGTGTGGTCTCAGATCTGTATTGAACTGTACTTCCTATAGGTGGTAGAATCTGACTCTGTGTTTCCCTCAGTTGTTAGTTTTATTATGTATAGATACATGTAGGGTGGAGGTGCTAACACACACACACACACACACACACACACACACACACACACACACACACACACACACACACACACACACACACACACACACACACACACACACACCTGCTGTGTCAGTTATCATAGTGACAGGGCAGCCTGCCAAAGCATTTTCTCTCTTAGTTTGTAATACCCGTGCAGGGGACTCCTTCTGTGTGGGAAAATAGGCAATTACATATAAGTATAATATAAATACAGTTTTAGAGCCAAATCAAAAAAGATACCCCTACTTGGAAAATAAAATGGAATATAACAAGATAAAATAATAATAAAAAACAGATGTAATAATAATGATATTAACAAAAGTCTGTACTTACTGCACAAACTGTGGCAAATGTTTTAACATGGCTTGTGTGTGTGTGTGTGTGTGTGTGTGTGTGTGTGTGTGTGTGTGTGTGTGTGTGTGTGTGTGTGTGTGTGTGTGTGTGTGTGTGTGTGTGTGTGTGTGTGTGTGTGTGTGTGTGTGTGTGTGTGTGTGTGTGTGTGTGTGTGTGTGTGTGTGTGTGTGTGTGTTGGTGACCAGCAGATATAGGCCCCGGCTCCACGGGAACGCATACGGCAAAACGCATCGGAGTAACGCAAACGCAACCGCAAAAAAGCTTCCGCCCACACGCAATATACACCGGATTGTGTCAAGCTCCACGAGACGGCTCCGTTTACATCCAACCTGCTCCAAAAGCTGCAGTACATATGCCGAACCTGTACATGGCGCTGTAACTTCCTCCACAAAAAGCAGCAACTTCCTCCACAAAAGCAGCGAAGAAGAATGGTTGTCATGGCTGCACTTCTGTTTATTCTCCGCGGTGGGGGCCGAGGGAACCGCGCAGAGTTTTTCGCCGGTCAACGTGTGTTAAAGTTTAAATCTTCATGCTTCCTCATGCAGCAGCTGATCCAGTAAGTAAACCCGACAGTAAAAATAAACATATTTATAACTAGTTTAGGTAGTTTGAGAGGTAATTAAAATAGCTAAGGGTGATGATCTGACTTGAAGTGTGTGTTTTGCTCCCGCTGTGATGCAGCTGGAGCTGCGTGTCTCCGTCCTGTCAGATTAGACTTCACTCGCGTTTATGTCCATATCGAGATAAAGATAAATAATCTGAATTCAGTGTGCAGTGTACTTTTGCGGGGGTGAGCAGCAGAGGCGGGGAGAGGCGGGGCTATTGCGTCGTCATTATCAGAAACGGATGACCGTATAGGCGACCACACGGCCCCGTTGGACCCCCCAGAGCGCTCCGTTCCCAGATCTATCCACCTTTGGACTCGTTGTCGTTTGCAGGGTCTGTTTCTACGTTTCCGTTACGGCGTCGTCGAGCTTAAAGGGCTATACGCATGAGAAATATGCGGATTCAACCCGTTTTCGTTCCCGTGGAGCCTAGGCCATAGGTTAGTTGGCACCAAAAAATCTTCTCACCATCCATTAAAGTTTGACGTCAGTGTGTGATGTGAAATCTTGTCGGTGTCAGTGGAGAGACAAACCTCCAACTCTTTATCTAACTACACTGACTATGTGATCAGCAGTCAATTCAATCAGCCTGAAACACAAGAACTCCTGAACTCTGCTAATGTCGGGACAATTACTGAACAGTACATTCAATAATTGTATAGTAAAGTAGGACTGCACGATATATATTATTTTCAGTATCCAGACATCGAGAATGATCTCAAAAACATCGTGCTACAACATTGGGATATTCAATTATTGAAGATTTTTAAATGAATGAAGTTGCTTTTTTTTGGGAAACTCAAACACATCATGCTTTTACTTTTGTTCTATACAAAAAAGTATTTCCATGACTACTCTGCAATTTAAGTCTGTGTGGTATATATTTCCATCCAGCTTAATGAAAACCTTAAAGGCATTATTAGTAGGAGTTCATGTGATTGGCTGAGCTAGAGGGAGAGGCGGTGATTGATTGACGGCGAATAAACCGTGATGGGGTCGACTTCCTGTCTGCTGGGAAACACAAACACAGGAGGAGGGAGTAGGAGAGGAAACAAAGAGGAGAGAGGAGGGAGGGAGGGAGGGAGAGAGGGAGGGAGGAAAGTAAATATGGAGTCCGGTAGAAAGATGGACTCTTTAACGCCAGTGTGTCAGAACCTGATGTCAGAATAAAGACCTTGTGGGATATCAGGAAAACAACTGCTAGAGTTAGTGTACAACTCACATTTATTAAACCATAAGGAGTTTTATTTGGGGATTTTTGCATACATAAACACGGTAAGAGAAATGAAGATGGAACAATTAGAGCAAATATTCAATCAGAAAAATAAATAAATTATTAAAAGTGGAAGAGGAAGAGCCACCACGATTTAGAGGGTCAAAAATACATTGAAAAACCTTTGGCCATAAAAATTGAAATGCCTATTAGGACAATTTCACACACATGTTTAATAGGATTAGATGATACACTGATGTAGCATTTAAAGGTACAAGTATTTTGTATTTCAAGAAAAATACATCATTTTGAAACAAGCCTGAAACTCAGCAGAAGGAGAGCAAAGAGTGAAACGTTTGAATAGTTAGAAAGGTACATTTGAATAAAGGAGGAATGTTAATGTGTTTACCCTCTGAGGTTTTATGGTTGCTCATTAACAGCTATTGGTCCCATGCTGAAACCACAATTAAATACTCACAAGAAAAACCAGCAGGAAGGAAAAAAGTTGTAAAACTTTAGAAAACATATTCCAGTGTGAGAACTTTTCCCTCCTCTTTGTCCAATGTTTAATTTCCAAACTCTCCTTCCCTCTGATTTTCTTTCTTTCTCTCGTTTGTGTCATTTTCTCACGGGGGGCGTGTCTGAAACTCGACCAACAATCAATCACATGAATCTCCCGCCCCGGACACACAAGCACGCGGTTTGATTGGCTAGAGCTTGTACTGGCATATGATTTGATTGGCTGACGCTTCCGTCGAAGCTTCAAAAGTTGAACTTTTCTCAACTTTTGAAGCGAGCAACGCGAAGCGACGGAACCACAATGCAGTTCGGCAAAGCGTGACGTCACCCCATTCAAAGTGAATGGGCAGAAGCGTTGAAGCTTCCACGCACGCCGCCGTGTGGACGGGCCATTACGGTTAGACTGAGGGGTGTTTAAAAGATTTGTAAAGCTTTTTTAAATCAGATTCTGATGTTGTGTAGAATAAACTAGAATAAACTACATATTCATCCCCTTAAAAATGCAGGTGTCCATTATCTCACAGAATCTCTAAAAATAATAATTTAAGGTTTGACAAAAGTTAATTTAAGACAGTGTAGCTCCTTTTTAAATGACCCTGCATCTGACTAACCCCTGCCCCATCTCCTCACCTGTACACAAACATCACCACCATGTGCTTATCATGCCTCTCTTCCTCTTCGTGTATCTCTCTGAATCTTCCTCTTCCTCCAGTCCTCTAATCAGTCTCGTATTTAACACAAGCAACATGGAGGCTTACCTGCAGAAAAAAACTGCGGGGAGAAACATCTAACTTGTTGAGATAAAACATTTTTACATAAAGAAAAATTTCAGGTTTGCAAAAAGAAAGAGAACACATGGAGATACACGCTGAAAGTAACTGAATCAGTCAAAATCCCAAGTGTTAACTACATGTACAGTATTCAGTATTTAAGAAGCTTTTTTCTAAAAGCATTCATGGGAATATATGTAAAACTGTGCACTCAACATACCTCACACTTTGTTTGTATGTAATATTACTGCCTTTCCTAAAAATATTTGATCTGTTTTAGTTTAAAGGGGACCTTTCATGCTAAATGCACTTTTGTACGTCTTTTATACATGAATATGTGTCCCCGGTGTTCCAGGGAACTCACCAAGTGTCAGAAAACACAACCCTCTCTATTTTCCTCCATACCCAAATCTCTAAAAAAGGGGCTGCAACGGATCTGATAAAAACTGATCCAGATTTGAACACTGTCCTGACGTCAGGACGGTGGCGCTACGGCTATTGGGCCAACTCCACCAATCAGGAGGAGACAGCCACGGCCATTGCCGTTCGAAAGCGCTGGAGACGCTGTAGTACATATGCCAGGCCTGTAAGTGGCGCTGTAGTCTGCCACAATAGCAGCGAAGAAGACTTGGTTACCATGGTTACCCTTCTGTTTATTCTCCGCTGTGGCTTTCTTTCTCCCTCCCCGAGGCAAGCGTTTGCTCCCGCTGCTTTAATTCAATGCAATCCCTCCCCGTCGAGGCAAGCACTGTAATTCTCTCCGGTTAGTCCACCAGCAGATGACAAACACCCACCTCTCCGCCTCTTCCAAGGAACGAGGGGACCGTGCGGCAGAGTTTCAGTTTCAGTTTGTTTCGCCGGTCAACATGTCCGTTAAAGTTTAAATCTTCTTTAAATCTACAAAATTAGAAAAGTGCCGGTTAAAGTTCTTCTTTGTTATTTATTGAGCTTTAAAACAAATGAATAACGACTCTATATAATAAAACACGGAGATCTCTTTTTCTCCCCCTCTTCTGACAGCCCAGCAGCTGATCAGAGCACGTCTCCCCTCTCCTGCAGGGGGGCGTGGTCAGCAGAATCAGACCCGTAGACAGCAAACAGCACATAGAGCGAAATGAGGCATGGCTAAAATGCATGATCTGTTTGGTATTTTGAAAACAGAAACGTATAAATATACCTTATATAGGTATGGCCCTAGAATATATCATTTAAATATAGCATGATAGGTTTCCTTTAAATAAACATAACCCTTTGCTGTGATGTAAAATTAAAAGTCTGGACGCATTTGAGGTAGATTTTGTCTATGTTGATAATGGACCAAATGGTAATGTATTTGTGAGTGGCCTCACTTCAAAATCTTCACTTTGTTGTTTTAGCATCTTTTAGCACAATTGACCTATTTTCCACACTTTCCCTTCTCTCATTGCAACATTTTTTTCTGCATCAAGCGGTTTAAGAGCCAGATATATAACTCAAAATGAGCTAAAAGAGAGCGGGTATTAGACTTCAGTCAGTTGTCAGATGGACACAAACAACTGCTGGATGTGCAACAATGTATAAATGCTTCTTTAAACTTCAGACAAACCGCAAGAGTTCATCTAACAGAAACAGTATTGAAATTGACTGCAAAGAAGAGTTTATAAGTTTGCCTCAACAACAAGAACAAAAGAAAACCACAAAGATTTATTGCATTTGAAACCACAAACATATGAAACATGAAAGTCTGAGCTAAGAAAAACTTGCATTTACAGCTTCTTTCCAAAGCCAACACTAATGGTGACACAAAACTTGTACAGACACATTTATAGAGGTTTTTATTATTTCATCCAAACCCTGCATTGTTAAAGAATCTGAGGCAAAACGAGACTGATGGACAGTAGCAGAGATGAATTATATCTGTCAGAATAACACTGTAATCTTTGTGGATTGTGAAGGATTAACTCCCAGTCAGATGCAGGTCTGACAGACAAAAGCTCCCCCACCATCAGCTGTGGAAACAGGACACCAGCCGCCGGCTTAGAGACAGACGAGCCCCGCAGATCTCTTTCAGTTTGGCTGCTAACATGTCCCAACATGGCCGACAGGGCAGCCAATGTGACTTATAGCTGCGGCCAGCTGAGCCCCACCTCTCCTTTGAAGACTGTGTGTTGTGGTGCATTTGTGTTTGGCAGGTTAAAATCATGTTGACATAATAATAACAACAATACAGACACATACTGTACAGCTGAATAATAACCACAGGTGCTAGTTTAAAGATGCAGCTCTACGGGTCAGTTAACACGTGGTAAACGTAAACGGTAAGATGCTTTAATCCTTTTATTCACACCATCAAAACCGGCACGTTCGATGACGATATGGATGAAGTTTCTGTCATTTTTCAGTAAGCCTCACTGGCTAAACCAAATCAATCTAAACAAAGACAAATGGATGTCCAGCAGCGTAAACCCCCCCAGTAGCCCTGCGACTCATTTTATAGACCGTGGCCTATTGGCTAATATTTCAACCAGATGGCTGAAACAGTGTGAACCAAGTCATGTTGAACGGAATGGTTCATTCTTGTCACATTTTGCCTCTCTATAAAGTTTAGTATATTTGACCTTTTTGCGTTTAAAAATGGCCACACAAAAGAAAGGAAACATTGGTGTTGTTGGCAACATGTGAGTGGGGCCACACTTGGTAAAAAGCCAGACTAGGCTTCTAACATCAGTCTATGTTTTAAAGCACAGATTTCTTCATCCACTTTACAACAGGAATCTTCACATTTACCCACTGGAGATAAATTCTGTGGTGGAAAATGTCAGCTCAGTATGTATTGAGGCACAACACAGGAAACAGTGTTATTCTATACAGTACATGTCTGCAAGTCTGTGGCCACATTTATGACAACTCATCATAAAATAACTCCCAGTTGAATTCAGCGTACGTGTGCAGGAGGGTCTCTGGAGGTAAATTCAACCTAAAATCCAAAGTCATTCGAAGTAATCTTTCTGCGGAGATTGTGGGAAGTTCAAAGGGAAACTGATCTGTATCAGGGTGGGACTCCACAGCAGACCGTGTGTGTCTATGTGTGTGTGTACATTGAATGTTTGTTTGCTCTTATCTTGGTTCCTGTCCTTTATCCAGGCGGACAATCTCAGCCTCAGATACCGACCTTTCGCGCTGAAAGCTCACTGTAAATGACACACATTCACCATTCATGCAGCTGAAACAGACACACTGACCTTATTGTCAGCATAATAAAATAAAACACACACATGCGCCGCCAGCTAAACGCATGCTGACAGGCCTCACATTAAACAAACAGGCAGAGAATACAAAAACAAACCACAAAGAAAGCAGAAGCATTAGTGTATTGTGATAACAAAGCTCATGAAATTCCAAGGCAAACTGTAAAAAAGCTCACTATGATTTCATATTTATCTATACAACGTTTTCATCTATGCTAAAGGTTTGTTTGGGGAGGAGAGACGTCGAAAGGGCGGGGAAAGAAAATCTTATCGCGCCAATAAATCTCTTTGAATTGAATTCAACTGTATGTGTGTGTGTGTGTGTCCCACAGTTCTGTTATTGCGCTGCTGCTGCTGCAAAACAGTTCCCCTCCACTGTGAGTCGAGGCCAGCTGCTTCCCCTTATCCTGTTACTTTTATATAATATCCTGTGAGTCTTTTAATTCAGCATTCAGCGAAAAAAAAGAATATTATTTTTCTTTGAAAGGGCAACTTCCTCCCAGTGACCCCGTGCTCATTAAACTCCCATCAGTGTGAACATTGTTGCTGTAATGTCATTTTGAGCAGGATATACGCTGGGTCTACTGAGGTTAATTTAACTTGTGACTTGGCCCTGTTTTGCTTTTGCCATCTGGGGGCCTTGACATTTTTTTTACATCCATCCTTTCTACACTTTTCCTGCAGAATGAAATGTGCATGCAGGGTCTTGATCCGAGCACACACTTGATCTTTGTATTGGATGTCTCATCCAGCTTATCACAGTCATACAGATTGTAGACGACAACAATGTTTATTTTTCATTGGCCCTATTTATAGCCTGGTATAGCCTATTCAATAAAGTATCTTGAATAGGAATAATACATTAGCCTCACTGCAGGAATGCAAACCCATGTATTGATTGTCTTAGGGCAATTTATTGATATTGTGATATGAGTCTAGTTATCATCCTCAGTTTTGGATATTGTCATTTTGTAATGTGACATAAGTGTTGTTTTTTCCTGGATTTGGAGTTCGCAAGATACTAATGTGACATAAAGATATGGCATAAAGTATTATTTGATGCCAGTACTTTTGTACTTTAACATCAGTATGATTTTTAATGCAGGACTCTGCTTATAACAGGGTATTTTTTACAATGTAGTATTACTGTACTTAAGTTAAAGGTCTAAGTACTTCATCCACTACTGAATTTTATTCTGTTAACTGAAAGTCCAGCTCTTTATAGCTCTTCTCCTCTTCTCCCCCCCCCCCCCCCCCCCCCCCCCTCATTAACCATCAATAGGCGTGTAATGCTGCTCCCCAGCTGCAGTGTAGGCCCGGGGCTGCCCCGTGCTCTCGCTGTCTGTCTGTGATTATGGGATACACCGAGGCTGCGTGTGATCCTCAAACAGGATTCCTCTGCTCTTTGATCACCAGACACTCTGTGTTTTGTCTGTCAGGATGAAATACTGCGTCCCGTAGGGAAAACACAGGACGCTGGGACACAGAAAAACTCACTAAATAATGTTGACATCCCAAAATATACTGCAAAATACCTGCATGCTAATATCTCAAAGGTGCTTTCATGCAACGTGGAGATCAGTTTCACAGACCCTAAGGCAACGTATAGCTCAGGTTGGATATATAACACCTGTAACACCAAAACAAAGGACACACACACACACACACACACACACACACACACACACACACACACACACACACACACACACACACACACACACACACACACACACACACACACACACACGGTTTCCTGTCTCCTCCATTAGCTTCTGCTTAGCGTTTCACAGCACGCATTTGATGTTTACACCCTCAGGCTCTGGCTTTATTCTCTCTTGTAAATTATTAGTCTGAGTGCTCCCAGGTAGTTGATAAATCTTCCTAACAGTGCCTTAAAGGACTTTGATGCAATAAAGAGCCTTTTGGTCTTCATTTAGCATCTGGAGCAGACCTTCACCTGCGTTTCTTATCAGTTTTCTGAATCTTTTGGTGGCCCTTATCAACAGCCATTTCACAACTTAAACTGTTACTTCATCGACTTTATAAATAAAACATTTTGTTGTTTAAGGTTACACATTTTAAAGTGTTGTTTTAAATTATTAAAGTAGTTTCGTGGCACTTTCGTAATTACGATTTAGGTAAAGTACCACCTCCCAACAAAGCTAATCGTTCAGCTGTGAAGCTCACATTCTTCAAAAAGAAACACTCACGGTTGTTCCCACGTTTAAAGTAGTTTTAAAACACACACACCCACCACTACCTATACGCCTACTGCCTTTAATTAGACAACAAACACACACCCACCTGCAGAAAATAACACACACACGCACACACAACATACACACACACACACACACACACACACACACACACACACACACACACACACACACACACACACACACACACACACAGAGGTACCTGCACAAGGTAATACCATCTTTGCTCAGTGAGGTCATGGCAGCCTGAGGGGAAATCTTTTACGCCCGTTCTGTCGTTGGTGGTTCTCTAAAAATGACACATTCTTCAAACTTTGACCTCTGACCTTTGCTCACCTCTCACCTCCCCTCGTCCTAACCTTTCACATTGCGTGACTTCTCAGAAGTAATCAGATATTTAACTTTGATGCTACCTCAGTATTGGCATGAAAATATACTAAAGGTATCAAACGTGAAAGGCCTAGAAAAGAAAATATCCTTATTAACTCAAACATTTGAACTTTCATCTAAATAAGAAAGTAACATGGCTTGATGAATATAATTTGTATGGTAAGATTAAGCTTTAATTCACCTTTATACCTTGTTGATTTGATGTTGCTCTCTATCTCATTTCCCAGGACACATTTGTTAGAGCTGAATTAATGTTTAACCAGACCTTCAGATACCAGGGAGTAAAAATAAACTTCACAGGAGACTAAGAGCATGAGTGGCCTGTTTTATTTCCAACATTTAACCAACTTAACTCCCTATTTGAATAAAAAGCTTAAATAATTTGCTTGCTGGGAGCTTGTGCGGTCCAAAAAGAGTCCCCTTGGTTGTTTTTGGTTGAGAGGAACCTTAAGTAGTCAGTGCTCTAGGTTTTATGTAGGAAACCTTCGGCCCTGCCCCTCCTTTGGTATGCATGTAATGTATAACTAAGTCTGCGGATCAGTAAACCACCGAACCACACCATCGCTCTCTTCTTCAGCTGTAACTCACAGTATTTCATCCCTGCTGTATGACTAGTATTTTTTTCCATCTTTCCTACGGCTGTATTCACATAGTTTATACATAAGAAAATATGAAATAAAAATAAAATAAAAAATAATCATACAGAATCATTTAATCCTTAAATGTAGCCTACTAAAAATTCCCTCTTTTTCATTTTTCCCTAGAAAGCATAAAAAAAAAAGTGTATGCACTGATTCAGTTTTCCAACATTAATAATAAGACATAAAAGTCATTTTTCACTTCTAGCCTTAAACACTTGATGAACACAATACTGGAGAAAACTGACCACATGCATGTTGGTGCCATGGGAACGTTTTAATCTTTTAATCTCCCCTGCTGTTCCTTTTGTGCCCTCATATTAACATCCTCCAGGTTACAGTACAGTGTATTCATGTGAGTGAGGGACTCCCAGGAATGTGAGTAATGTTTAACCAGAGGGTCTGCAGCCAGAGAGACTGGAGGGCACATTAACACCAGCCAGAGCATGTGAACTGTATAGAGTGAAACCTGATTTCCCACCTCTCTGTCTACATATATTTACATTCATATAATATGATGTATACATATATTATCTGGGGTACAATAAATAACACCCAATATAACAGGACACATGTAAATGTACAACAGTTAACACCGGTCTGCTGTACTCACGTGAAACTAACATTATGGATAGATTTTCATTTATTTTTTACTTCGTCACATTTTGTCACAAATTAAATGACTCGTGCAACATAATCTTATATTATTCACAGTTAACAAATACAATTTAAGACATAAAGAGTGTTTGTGTTTGCTGTACTGTATATGTGATGTTTTTTTGTGTTTCACATGAGCTGCAGCATTCTGATATCCTAGATTCTGATCAGATATGTATTTGTGATACTTAAAAACAAACATAATCCATGAAAAAATAGATGAAATTGACAGTGCAGTTATGAGACTACATGGTTTATGAAAATGTTATGGTTTGTGTTGGAGAAGAATGCAATATTTGGAATAGATAAGGCAACACAACTACGTTCTTACATTTTGGTTAAAATGAAGTGTCAAAGTGCAAAAAGGATCAATTTGAACCTAAAACGTTGCTCTCATTCTGTTTCACACTGGAGATTTCAGGCTCAATATGGCAGCTGCTTATCTGTGTACTCTGTGTGTTTTGAATGGATCTCTGCAGAATTGAAAGGGCACGATGGTGGTTTGGCTGCCTCAGATCTGCCATATTTATTTTCGGTCCCTTTTCTCTTTTTTGGTGGTTTTAAATTAGAGCCTGTCTATCTTAATCTTGCAGCTTGGTTGTTCCCATTGCTACTGAATGTGTGTGTGTTTGTGGGTTAGGCTTTATTTAGTGCAGATGTACCGTACATTTCACCCTGCAGCTGAACCTGCTTTTCTGATGCTTTTAGCCCATTTATTTGCAGCTGGGTGGGCTTTCATAGGAACATAACATTTTTCAAATCTTTGCCCTGCATGTTAGGAAACACGCTCCTTTTAGTTTCTGAAAACAGAAGGTGCACTACTTACTTTTATTTGTCTCTGTGCTCAGTAATAGCTTGCAGTTGTTGGCTGGATACAAAAGACACTGAAAACACTGAGAGTAAAAACTCATAAACTCAGCAGCCTGCCCCAGGTCTGCTGACAATGTAATGTATTATAGGGTTTCACTATGTTTGTTATTCTTTATTTGATGTTTTATGATGCTGTGTGATGGCAGCATAGGCGCTATATGTGCATGAAAGCTAGGGAACAAATGGAAACACTTATATTAAACAACTCAATAAGCAGGTTTTGTTAATATAAATGTAAGTTCAAACATAACTTAAAGGACCCCCAAAAAGAGAGCTGAAACTAAGCTCAAGCAAAGATTATAGGTTATATAAAATAATAACAAAAACAGAAAGAAAATAGCAGTAATTTGGGTTGCAAAGAATATATATTTAACTACAGACATATAAAAATAACATTCAATTTCAGTTGAAAACACCTTAAAAGATAAGGGTAAATACAGACATTCAGCTTTATCAATATGGATTTTACTTTTTTCCATCTTAGTGTTGCGTGTTAGCTTACATACTGTATGCACATGTATTTTTTCTAACTTAGGGAAAAGTGTGCTGGCTCATGATTCCCTTCCTTTTAAACACATATTTATATATTCACCTAAGTGCCTAAAGAATTAAATGAAAAATCAGGGACTAAAATTGACATATTACTACGTATCTCCTGCTTTCTGTAAAAGGTTAAGTGAATCTCTGCACCACACAACCATGCCTTATATGGTAAAACCTCACCTCATGGAGACTTCTCATTTGGGTTTGGATGATTTCATCCCTTTGTCCATAAAAAAACAGTTGCATGACCCCCACACAAAGAATGTTTTGCAAATTTGCATAAACATAGATTATATTATCCACATATTGTTTAACATTTGTATTATTTATTGGTTTCTATCTCAATACTTTTGGTGTCTTCTTGCCTGAGGCCTCTTTTTTAGTTTCATTAAGTGAATTAAGAGCAGAGCAGACATTTGCAGAGACTGCACAAACTGAACATTAAGAAAACCCTCAGGGCTTCAGCTAAAATATAATGAACCTCTTTTTTTTAGATGAGAGCAATTTAGCTCTGTGCTCATTAAAACATTCCTGAAGGTAAAGGCTGTTAAAAAATGAAACAAAACACAATGTATTCATCAGTGGAAATGTTATATGCATGCAATCGAACATGACCTCCCACCAGCAGTGTATAAACCTCCTGGAAAATGAAAAAAGAAAGTCCTGTCCCACCCAATAAGAAGGGTGTGTTGGCCACAGAAACACACACACAAAATGCGTCAGTCCAGCAGTAGCTATTAAAGGCCTTTGGTGTCTGTATTTTGAGTTTACTTGATGCACGCAGGGGTAGCAAAAGCATGTGGAAGAGGAAGAAACTTAGAAAGTTAGCGCTAGTTTGTTGCCTGTTGATCGAGGTAAGACACTGCATTTTACTTATTTGTTTCACCCTGAAAATATATGTTTGTGTTTAATTATAGCAGGATCACATCTGTTTGAACTGTTGGTCTGTAACTGATCTTTGACCCTTTATTTTTAGGATTGTGGGTAACTTTATTCTTGTCAGTGGTGTGTTTTTCAGGCTTTGTTTTCAGTTTGCTGAGGTTTGAGGGTGAGGAGAAAGAAACCTCTCATTTTGCCTCTGGGCTTCAAATGTCAGAGGGAAGCTGCAATCTTGAATCTGCTCTCTGTGTTTAAGCATTAAAGGAAACATGCTGAAATAAATCTGGTATTGTGTTATAAAAAGTAAAGGTTGGACTTTGGGGTTTTCAGTTGTAGTATACAGTCTTTATTGTGTTTCTTCATGCCAGGTAAATCCATGTTTGGGATTGTTTTGCCAAACTCGTATTTCCAAGTTAAAGAATATACATTCATGCTCTTTCTAGTCTGTTTTCATATGGCATTATGAGTCTTTTTCTGCTGTTAAGAAAGAAATAAGAAATACCGATAGATATTTTACTATTGTCCCTGCTGAAAAAACCAGCATGATAGACCAGCTTAAGATGGTTGCTGGTTTTAGCTGGTGTTAGGCTGGTTTAGTTGGTTTACCAGGCTGGACAAGCTGACCAGGCTGGTCTTGCTGGTTCAAGACCAGCCTGGCCAGCTAGCTGGTTTTAGCTGGTAGTTAAGCTGGTCTATGCTGGTGAAGCTGGTATTTATGGCATGCTGGTCTACCAGCAGTCTTGCTGGCGAAACTGAAACAGACACAGACAGACAGAGAGGGCGGGACACGGGGGAACGGCGTGACGGCAGTGGTTGAGACAAAGCGGTATAAAACATGGTTTTGACTGCCGCTAACGGTCGGGGAGTGAAGATCAGTTGAGCGTTTCTGTGACTCCGCCCAGCGGCTGCTCTTCTGAGAGGAACCGCTCTCACAGCTCTGTCTGGAAACGCGCTAAAAGTCCTTCTGGAGGTAAGCAACACTACACAATTTCACCCAGTCTGAGAGTAAAAGCTTTCTCGAAGGTTCGTTTTGCTTTCTTACAACGTTACGTTAATGTTAACTTAACCTTAAGTTTGCTAGGAGGCTATTGTTACTTCCCTTAACAAGAGATAGCTGTCATAGCAGTTAGCAGCTAACGTTTTCTGCAGTTTGTGGTTCCCCTGAAAAACGTGATGTAGTTATTTAAGGGTAAGTTAACTTAACGTTATCTTACAAGTTGAGAGAGTTAAGTTTTGTTTAAAATCGTCAATGTAATGCACGCTAGAGGTTTTTTGTTGAACATGAAGTTAGCTAACGTTAGCTAACTTCATGTTAAGCTGTACTTTCTGTGGCAGCTCGCTTAATACAAAGAGGGTGCTTCACATACTTTTCTCTCAAATGTGTGTTAATCTACCTGAAATTGTAGGGACAGTTTTTTTCTACTCAATGATACAGACCATTGTTGAGGAGATGCAAAACATACTGTAAATTAGTTGGGTCCGACATATACTTTGAGTAATGTTACTTTGCTGCTAAAAAATGAAACATTATCAGATGAGGACATCACCAAAGTGTGTGAGTCTGTCAGGGGATTTGATCTGTTCTCTGCATGTCGTACAGGGCCTATGTACACACTGCTCTGGTATTAATTAAAAATATAATTGTAAAATGTAAGTCTCCCGCTCTTGTCATCGTTCAGGCTTTGCATTTGAACTCCTATGACTGGTTGCGGACTTGAAGGGAACGACTTTGTGGCCTTCCTGACATCCAGGAAAAAGGTGAGATTCTAATCCATTTCAATGTGTTGTCTTATTTCCTTATCTTTCTTTCAGGTGTAACATCTACCAATGGTTGTACATGACATAGTAAGGCGCTTTCATACAAAGTACTTTTCCCAGGAATAGTTCCCGGAACTTAGTTCCCCGGAAATCTTTAGTTCCGGAACTATGTCGTTAGATCGCGTTCACACCGGAATAAGTCCCTGAGGGAGGATTACACAAATGAAGCGGCTGACGTCATTTCTTCTTCTTCTGCTTTGGGTTTACTGGCAGGCCGCAAACAACTTCACGGCGTATACTGCCACCCGAAGTCCCCGGCCGGAGGTCCCCGGAGTTGGGGACTGGCTTCTACTGAAGCCTTCCGAGTAAATCGCCAGAAGCGCCGACACCTCCTCATCACTCCACCGCTCCCATGTTTTCTTTTGTGTTGCCATAAGTTAGTCTCTCTCCGTTGGTGCACTGGGCTAATGCTAATGCGAGCAAATAAAATGGCGGCTTCATAAAAACTTTTCAGAGTTTTACGGGGCGTGCTTTGCAATTCGCCCAGCCAATCAGAAATTGGAACCTTTTTCTCCCCAGGAAAGTCCCTGCTCTCTAGCAGGGACTAAAAAGGGGTGAAAAGGTTCGCAAAAAAAAGTTCTAGTTCCAGATCTTTTTGGTGTGAATGCAAAATCCCAGGAACTATCGGAACTATTCCTGGGAAAAGTACTCCGGTGTGAAAGCGCCTATTGACCTCCTCCACCTTTTTGCTGTCCTACTAGTCAACCCTTCTGATCAGAGCCTTTCCTAAATAGTGGTACGTTTTTTTACAGTTCAGTGTACGTTCATTTAGCAACTTAATGCTTTACTGCTGTTGAATAAACCCTATATTGCTAGTGATTTTATAAAAACTATGATTTGCAATCTTTTTGATTCCAATTACAATAATCTTGTTGTTATAATTGTAAAACACATCTTAACATCCATCAGCAATCAATAAAACAAATCATCCAACACAAAATAGAATAAATCTGGACCTATTCTATTTCTTTTTATACAACAGCATCTATTGGGACTGCTGCTCATTGATGTCATCAAGAGCCATTGAGTCTACCTTTTGTAGTCGGCCTCTCAGAATGTTTATAATTTCTTCGTCTCTTAACATTCCTATAATCATTTGTTTTTTTATTGTTTTGTTCTTTATTTTTGTTGTGAGAATCACTTTGCAATTGTGTAAGTGCTATATAAATAGTTATACTAATATTATTGTTGTTACCATTAGGGATGCTCCGATCGATCGGTCGCCGATCGATATCGGCCGATACTCACTCTCTGCCGATCGATCGGTGCTCTCTAAAAATGCCGATCGCAAGAGCCGATCGCATGACGTAAAATTATGACGTAAAATACATGACACTTTTCTCTGTGCGCGGCAAAACAAGCTCGCCAAAATGGCTTCACCAGTCTGGCAGTATTTTAAGGTGTCCGAAAATGACAATAAAATAGCGGTATGCAACGTGTGTGAGCAGATATCCTGCAGCTCCACCCGCTGTGACGGACCGCTGAGCGGAGCAAAACACACAAGAGTTAGACCTACATTAACACACTTAGCTATTGTATCTACCTCTGGAACAAGCTAAACTAGTTATAAATATATTTATTCTTCACTGTCGGGCAGAGGTGTGGACTCGAGTCACATGACTTGGACTCGAGTCAGACTCGAGTCACCAATTTGATGACTTTGGACTCGACTTGACAAAATCACAAAACATTTGCGACTCGACTTGGACTTGAACACCAATGACTCGGGACTTGACTTGGACTTGAGCCTTCTGACTTGAGGTGACTTGATAATTTAATTCAGGGGTCTCCAACACGCCGATCGCGAGATGCCGCTAGAAGAGCAGACTCCCGTCGGGGAGAGCAGAATCTTCAGCCGCTGCAACTCTTGCTGTGAATCCATGCAGGCAGGGACGGGACTTTATTTTGCTGGGCCACCATGCGGCCAATCATATGCGAGGACACACTAGGATCATACCATTATGTGAAAGAAGGGTGGGGGCCAGACGCTCCAAAGACAGCAGGTGTAGTGGTACAGGCCAGCTACAGAGCCACGGGGAGACGGGGAGCCGGATTTAAATGCAAGCGCGTCGGAAAAAGTCAAGAAATTTGCGAAAACCGAAAAAAGAAGCAGCATCTGGCTGCATTTCAATGATATTGGAGAAAGCAAAGCTGAGTGCAGGATTTGTAAAATGAAAATAGCCTTCAGAGCAGGGGTTTTTTTTGGTAACCACTCAGGATTTATTGCCAGAGGTGGGAGAAGTTCAGATCTTGTACTTGAGTAAAAGTACCAGAGTGTAGGAATACTCGGTTACAATAAAAAGTCCTGCATTCAAAATGTTACTCAAGTAAAAGTAGAAAAGTATTATCATCAGAATATACTTTAAGTACCACCTGCAGAGGGATCTAGATTCAGGTGTTCTTTTCCCCAAAGAGACCGCCTCGCTGCACATTATCCCTTGCATAAAGATAGAAGTGGGTCCCTTATAACATGCTGTACACAGTGGAAATAAACATTCTGGTTACCCTAACATCAGGGATCTTGTACATTAAACTCCTTCTGAATCAAACCGTCACGGTAGCCTTACCTTACTGATCCCTCTTAAAATAGAAGAAAACACGTTACTTTACCAGCAGAGAGAAAATGGATTATTAAATTATTAATGTGACTAATAAAAGCAGTTTGATTATTAAGTATTATTCTGTTGATCGATGTCATTACATTTGTTGAAAAGCACATAATGACTTGTTTAAGACTCGTTTTGTCAAAGTTTAGGACTTGGACTTGACGTGAACTTTCCCATCCTGACTTGAGACTTGACTTGGACTTGAGCGCAAAGACTTGAGACTTGACTCGGACTTGAGCGCAAAGACTTGAGACTTGACTCGGACTTGCAAAACAATGACTTGGTCCCACCTCTGCTGTCGGGTCACTCATTACTGGATCAGTGAGCTGCATGAGATACTGACAGGCTGTCAGGAGAGAGAGAGAGGGAGGGAGAGAGAGAGGGAGAGAGCGCTTCCGCTAATTTCTCCCGTGTTATTATCCAAAGTTAATGTAAACTTGAATAATGTACTTCATTTGAATGTAATAATTATGTTGGTTGTTGTTTGTGGAAGCGCCAGTGAATGAGCCCCATTAACTGAGTTTTAAACATCACTTTAAATGGAAGATCCCCATAGGCCCCGCCTACTCGATCGAATCGGCGATCGGTATCGGCCGATACTGATTCCGGCGATCGGCCCCAAAATTGACGATCGGAGCATCCCTAGTTACCATCATTACTATTATTAAAAATGTTTTCTTTGTTTTCTTTATTTATCGCTGCAGAAAGGATCATGCCAGCCCACATCAAACACCTGATCAAGAAGTTGTGAATCTTCAGGCAGAAAAGATGAAAACACCTGTTCAAAGTTCCAGTTTCCTGTACATCGAACCATGCCTGTATGGGACTCTGTTCCACATGTCTTCAGTCAGTTCTGGACCCTATGACTCGGACACTAGTTCTACCAAGGCTCATTAGATGTAAGCAGTGGTAGGAGAGGAGTGGAGTTATCTTTGTATTTAGACTGCAAGTCGACAAAGGTGATCAAATGCTGACGCTAATAATGATCCGATTCATTTGATATTGATTGTCTGCCAATACCGAATCCTGATCCGATTCTTCTATTTCCCAGATAATACAGCTGCACCGTGAACACTAGCTCTATTTGTTTTTGCCATTGTGATTCACCATAAGCAATTGTTGACTGTAACGTCTATGCCAACCAACTGTAATTTGTAATCTATTTTACCATACTTGAACGGTCAAGTTCTGGCAACCACAGCAGCCCAAATGTTAACGTAAATGTCAAGTTTTCTTTTTACAGTGTACTTATATCTGTACATTTATTTTCAGTTTGCTTCAAGAAGTGGCTTCAAGAAGTGGCTTCAACAGACAGAAATGCAGGCCAGATTGGGAAAGGCTGGACGCTACACAACGGGAAACATTATGGAGAACACTTTCTTTGTTGCCTTTTTCTTATCATACATAGTGTTACTGTTTTTGTTACTATTTAAATATTGAATTCTATTTATTACTTTTATTTTAAATCAAATGCACCTGTTTTAGATAATGTATTTATTTTGATGTATGTTGATTTGCAGGTTGGTTGTTATTTGTATAATTATTATAAAATGTATTATCTCTTCGATTTACACACGGCATCTATTGCACGTCTGTCCGTCCTGGGAGAGGGATCCCTCCTCTGTTGCTCTCCCTGAGGTTTCTCCCATTTTCCCCTTTAAACTGTGGGGTTTTTCGTCGTATTGTCATACTGATATTCTGTACAAACTGTGAAGTCCACTGAGACAAATGTAACATTTGTGATATTGGGCTATATAAATAAACATTGATTGATTGATTGATTGATTATTGTATTGTTACTGTGTATTTTATTGTATTAACTAGCTATTTATTGCTATTTATTAAATTAAAATACTGTTATGAACACTATACAATGTCTTTATTTTGGTAGATACCAGAATACATGACACAATGAATCTTTGTAATATATTTATGTTCTCTGGTTTAAATAATCATACCAGTATTTAAACAATGTATGCTGGTGGAATCCTGGTAAGCTTCCAGCATGGTATATTTAATACTATTATTAAACATATGCTGGTGATCGATGGATGCTGGTGACCAGCCCAGCATACCAGCATACTATACTGGTCAATACTGTTTTTTTTAGCTGGCCAGGAATGCTGGTTTAGCTGGTGCCAGCTAAACCAGCTAAACCAGCTAAACCAGCATTCCTGGCCAGCTAAAGTGTCCAAAACCCCTCTAAACCAGCCAACCATTCCAGCCTAATATCTACTGGCTTGACCAGCTAAATTGGTCTAAACTGTTTTTTTCAGCAGGGGTGTAAGATAAAATACTTAAGCAATACAAAATGCTTGAGAGAAGTGCACTAGTTTCCTCCTAATTTGATGAAAGGGAAAAGTAAGGCAGTGTAAATCTAACTGATGGAAATACAAAGTCCAGAAACTAATATTATACATGTTAGATTTGAGAAACGTTTAACTTTTTTCTGTATTATTCTCCGTTAGTAAATCCACACATAGTGCTTTAACCTAAACCACTCAAACTGACATTAAGGCGCTGATTGGCTGTTGAGCTGCATTGGGCGTGGTGTCATTAAGTCTCATACATCTGATTGGCTGGCGGCTCTTAGTTGGGCGGAGCCTTACTGTAGCCTCGCTGTCACACAGATAAATTCGACAGTACAGGGAGAGGCGTCGGTTAAGTGGAGTTACGCGCCGGATTTTCTTCATTATCTCGTCGAAATTCACAAGTTGTTAAAAGCTCTTGGACCCCTTTTTTTTGGTGACACGTCATAGTTGCGTTTTGTTTCTAAAAAGGGTAACTTTTGAGTGAGTGTCGTGCCATGCCGGGGGAGTAAAGCCAGTGTCGGGAGAAGAGGATTTTCTAAGAGGAAGCCACCAACTAATGAACAGGCGCGTGTCTTCATATTTAGCTTGTTCGGAGTTGGTTTAAAGCTAAGAACTTGTCAGTTTGGGGGGGTTTTGATGCAGCCGTGTTTTAGACAAGGGATTTTCTCCGCAAATGACGTGGAATAGCACGATGAGCAGTGGTTACAGCAGCTTGGAGGAGGACTCCGAAGAGTACTTTTTCACGGCCAGGACATCTTTCTTCAAAAAACCCTCAGGAAAAGTCACAGTGAACAAGGTAACAATGATTTACTGGCATGCTGCTTGTCAGGATAACACCTCTGTAAGCTGTTTGTTTCTCATGGAGTAGTATACCAACTCTATAGTCAGGGTTTCTCATTTGGAAGGGGGCGTCATTCAGAACTTCATTCACAAATATGTCAACTTTATATTACTTCGTTTACTAGCAAAAGCAAATATGTAATGCAAAATTGAAGCCAATTTCCAACTTTTAACTGGTTATACTTTAGTTCGGCATATATACAGTATAATTAATCGCCGTTATTTAAATGAAATCCTCACTTTTAAAGTTCCTTCACCTGTTGTTTCCTGTGAACTTCGCCCAACAAAATCCACCATGGAGTTCACAGTGCCGGTGAAAAAGCTTGTCATTTCTGATGATGACTTGAGACTCTATATATATATGTAAAGTTTGATTTATTTCTGTTAAATTGGCTTTCCTAACAACTAGGAAACATAAATCGAACGGAATGTTGCTGAGTGCGGGTGCACACGTTTGCATGTAAACCAGTTTGTGGCTTAATCCCCGTCTGACAGTTGTCGGGTTTAGCCTACATTGCTTTAACAATAGGTGTCCAGTTTTCCCCCTGGTGCAGATAGTATTATTAGCTTTTGATGTCTTAAAAGGAGTTGCATTTAAGGAATGCCAAATGTGGGATTGAATAAACAAAAGAATATCTTAAAATACAGAAGTAGAAGAGCAGCAGGCAAGTAGTTATGGTATACCTCAAGCAGGGAATCACATGAACCCATCTCAACCCCTACCCTGTGACCCATTTTAACTTCATCCCAGAGTTTAAACGGCACTAAATAAAATAATGCGATCCAGCTTAGATTTCAATTTGTTTTGAAGGATTTCCTGTGCCTGCAGACTGAGATAATTAGGTCTAGACTGGGCTTTAGATTCGAGTTAAAAACCAGAGGCATTATCATGTCTGGGCCTTTAACAATTAGGTCACTCTTCAGGTCTATGACTAAATACTGGCCTGCTCTGGACTTCAAGTGGCTCTCACTCACACTGAACCACTTGATATCACACACACACGCACATACAGTACTTAAGACAGTCTTGCTAATACAGCTGGTTTGTGTCATGCCTTCAAACTCGGCATACTATAACAGAATTGCGCTATTCTTCTTCTCTGCCCACTTAGTCTGTGTGTGTGAGAGAGAGAGAGAGAGAGAGAGAGAGACATGCACTGCTTGCAGATTCTGCAGTAATGCATGACCCTTCACTTTTCCATGACATGCCCTTAACACAGTTCCTCATTCCTCATGGCAGTGTGTTTGTGTTAAGTGGATGCACAATGTAGCCCATACAGAGCTGGAGCAGAGGTTGTGACCTGTCCAAAACTGTGGCTCCAGACCTGAATGGCACGCTGGCTCCTGCATGGTGGTTTCCCACATGCCAACCGTAATTACATCTATAGAAGAGACGTGTCCTTTGGGAGAAATGTATGGGACTGCTGCATTAAATGACTGGTTTACCATTGGAAAAATATAAGATTATTGTCAGAGTTGATGGCTATTCATGTTGATCACTGAGTTGTACTTATTGTACAGCAATGGATTAACTACAATATTGGACCTGAAAAGCCTAAGATATGTTTGAGAAATGAGAATACAGTAAACTTACTAAAGCTGGTAGTTTAAATGAAACGGAACTATGACTAGTGGTCAGGACAAACATGGACAGTTTACAGTGAAAAAAAAAAAGTGTCAGTACTTTCTGGTGGACGAATATGACTTTGATGAGCTGGAAGTTTCTTTCTCTTTTCTTTACCTTCCTATAATGTAAGAAAGGCAAGTGACATTAGCTTTGACTAAAACAAGAAGTGGCTAAATGTGATTTCAGTTGGACTCAAGTCACAGTGTCTGCCAGGAGAGATTTCTCAGTAAGATTCCCGGCTGTACCAGTCTCTAATGTCTGGGGAAAGAGAAGTTTAATAAGCTTGAGTGTAAACAGAGACGGATAGACTGACAGCTGATAAACTGATCCAGGATGGTCAAACAGGGAAATGAGATGTAATACTGGACAGTATTTCTCTCTCTCACTCACACACACACACACACACACACACACACACACACACACACACACACACACACACACACACACCCCCACTCTTCCACACTCGTGAATGGTGTTTCTGTGGTGAAATGTCATGTCATGACCAGTGGGTCTGTGTGTCTCGTGGAAAAAGGGTAATCCACCCAACCCCTAGGTCACACACACACACACACACACACACACACACACACACACACACACACACACACACACACTCACTTTAAAGGCTTGTTCGAGGCAAGGCAAGTTCATTTTATAACACTTTTCATCCACATAGCAAAGTGTCGTCTAAGTGCTTTAAATAAAGCATAAAACACAACATGACACCATTTCTTACAGTAGTAGACGTCCAGGTTTGCCGCTGCAGTGTGTTATACTGTACGTGTGCAGCTGTTTGTTTTCCTGTACGTCACACACCAGCACAGAACATTTAATCTTGTTTAACAGAAACAGTGATTGTGCTGTATCCGTGTAATGAACAGACGTCAGCAGTTGGTTCTTCCCTTACAGAACCAGTGTCAGCTGACCATAAATAAGTTAATATACAGGCTAGAAGTGTAGGGTAGCACAGTGGTGTCCTTAATTCAACCTTTATTTAACCTTATAAATTAATACATTTGGAAGTGGTTCCAAATTCTCAAAAAGCTAAAATGCATTACAAGTCATTTAATTCTGCTCATTGATGATCTAAATGACCATTTATCTGTCAATAGACTGTGGTATTTTACAATATAGCAGTTTGGATATAGTGCTCGAAGGTGTTGCTAATGTTTGATAAAAAGGGTCAAATGTAATCACTGTGCAAAAATAGTTTGATGTACAGTAGGGAGGAAGTTTGTTCATCAAGAACTTCCTGCAGACTGGTATGGAATGATTTGGTATGACAAGGCAGTTTTAGCATGTCCAAAACAAGTTAAAACTATAACAGTAAATATTCAAACAAGTATGTAAAGTGAATATATATTTATTTTTCCTTATTTACTGAACTTACGGTCTCAACGGTCAACTGGCTGATGTCGCAGCCAACATCTTTGAAAATGGCGGCATTGTGCATGTTTCCCATAGAGCAAGTTTTTTGATGAGATCCTGAAATATATAAAATATTCTTTATTTTTTTTAAGTATTTGCATGCTAAATATGCATACGGCTACTCGTGTTTAGATATCAATTCACTTGAACATTTGGGCTTCTTTTGAAATGAAATAAATGCAACAACCTCAGTTCAAACAGTTCCCACTTCTTTATGCACAATGTATTTGATAGACTATCTGAAAAAGAGATGACATTAAAACATCCAGTTCAGGGATGAGCTATAATCATAAAGCATTACCTCAACGCATTCTATGCTTTCCATAAACTTCCATAGACACTCATACAAGCTTTTTCCCAGCCTTTTAAATCAGCTTATGGTTTCAGCTGCAGGTTTACACCACAGCATTAATGTTGTACCATCAGAGCAACTGTGTGTGTTTCAATCTGAAAAAGGAAGCGGTATTTCCTCATACAGTAAACTCCTGTCATGTTCCCGTTTTTTAAAAGGACACCATATAGTGTTCCCAGGAAATTATTGAAGCTCAGGCTTTGTTTGGCTTTCAAATGACCTCATTATAGTGTACAATAACAACGTTTGTTCTTCCTCCCCCACTGCTGACCAATATATTTATGGTGCAATATGTTTTTACCTCACCACGCCGTCTCTAGGTACATTTTGTATTGTGTTTGTTTTCAAACTCATTTTGTTTATCCAGTTAAACCAGTGCTTCTTGACATGTCCTCTGTGGAGAATTGTGTAATCTCTGCCAACATGAAAGTGAGGTCATTTTCTACTGTTGAGCTAACGTTTCCACCTCCTTATCTGTCGCTGTGGGAAATGTACCTCATGGTTTTTATCTGCAAGGGCGACTGATAGACAGACTGACTGCCACTCTATAGACAGATTCAGATCTTATCTCCACCTCTTTTCCCTCCCCTTTTCTCTCACATAGTCAATGGCATCATCATTTAGCTCATTGTTTGTGCAAACCTTTGCAGGCCGACCTGTAAAACAGTTTCTCAAACACCATTGGAACATTTCTTATTGAATTTTCGTTTATTTTGAATTGCACAAGATTTGAGCTTTTGACCCCTTTATTAAAACACAATCTCTCCTCTTGACCCATTTTCACTTTTTGCATTTGTCCTTTGGTTAAGAAGGCCCTGGTCATGCAAAGAGCTTCTGAATTAGTTTAGTACTAAACTAACTAGTATCTGAAAAAGAGATCTATGATCTCAATGGGACCATCTGGTTAAATAAAGGTTTGAAATGAAATGAGTACATTTAAAGCAGAAATGTAAATATTATAGTAGATATCCAAACAGCTATTGCATGCATGTACATCTTAATAATTAAAGCCATTTGGTAGGTTTACCCAGATTGAAGAATACTTGTTTATTGAAGCTGCTCATAAAGATTATACATGTTATGCCGGAAATGTCAAGTATTTAGTGTGTTTTACTTGGTTTGTGGTCAGGATGGAAGAGTTAGTCAAAAAAGTGATCTGGATTGGTCACACCAGCATTTAAAGCAGATCAAGTGCAAAGGGGACACAATTGGCTGCTTTCATCAAAACACCATCCTTGTTAAATCTTTCCTGTCCTTCTTGGCATATGAACCCAAATCAGATTGTTCTCACATTCTCTTTCTCTAGATTTCCTTCCTCGGTCTGTCCAACCTCACCCCCTTTTCTCACCTCCTCACCCCTCTAGCCTCCTCTCCTCCCTTCATCCTGGTTCCTCCTTCATTGTTATGTCACTTCCTGTCCAGCTCTCTCTAAGGCCACCCAAGTCTCGTTGTTGACAAGTAACTAGCAACCTTTTGTACAACAGCCTCTTGTTTTTGTAACAAACTATTCTTTAATTTAATTATTGTTGTTTAAAAGCAAGATTTATTGGTCAAATCAAGAATTATTATTAGATTGTTCTTCTTTGTCAGGTTCTGGTAACATACCACATGATATTCTGTGTAATGTGGCATTTGAATGTGTTGTTTCCAATCACAAAGGCATTACCTTTCTTCTCATCACTTTATCACATTTAATTCTACTGCCAACACTTCTGATTTTGAAACCAGACTCCGACCTGAAACTTTGGGGCTTTCCTCACAGTTTCTACTCTTGACACTTATTTGGTGAATATTTGGTTCCAGTTTTATCTTTGCAGCTGCCTTCTGTCTGGTTATCTCTCACTCTACAAGTTCAAGTTGTTGTCCTTGGCCGACTTCTGACGCCTACTAAAGACTATTATGGCGCGTTTCCACTACAGCGCGCAGCCCGGTTTAAGAGGGCTGTGACGTCAGCGGCCCATCTTTGGTTGCGTTTTCACTTGGCCTAGTACCGGCCGGCGGGTCCTAATTCACAGTTTTTCTGGCCTCATAAAATCGTGGGTCCAGGGCCAGAGACAACGAGGCTGAGTCGGGCTGAGTATGCTAAACTAGAGAGAGCGTCGCTGGCAAGGGGGCTACAACTACAACAAGATGGACATATTTGACCGTGATTTAATTGTAATACACGTTTCAAAATGATGCCGAAGTAACAACATACTGATACCGGTTAGTAAAAACCATGAATTAATGCTTTGTCAAGTCTGCAGACAGACGGCAGGCGAAAAACCTTTTAAAATGCGTGTTTTCTAAATGGAGGTTGGCTAAGCTAACGCAGTATATGCTCCGACCGTCCACACTCACAACAACGGCCTATACAGACATAAATAAAGCAGCGACTGTATTCACCATGACACAGGCAGTCTGTGGTTTGTACTTGTTTAACTTTTGTCTAGTTTCTGAACATATATGAGGAGCTGTGAGCTCTGAGTGCTAACAGCTAACGGCTGTGTTGTTTTTCTGGGGTCCTCTGAAGATCACGTCACGGCTCCGCCTACACTGCGTTACTATAGATACTACCCCAGTTCCTAAACTGTAATGGAAATGCGCCATAAAGTGAGCCAGTCCTAACGAGGCCCAGCCATACCGAGCGAGGCCGAGCAAGGCCGTGTAGTGGAAACGCGCCATTAGGCCACATCCACTGCTGCAGATTCAACTCGTGACCCACTGAGCATCAAACCTATTTTTAAAGCTGTAAATTCATGAAATCTATCCTTATTTTCCTTAAACAAACCTTAATGTTGTGGGATACTGTAACATTACGCTGAATGTGTTTATTGAAAACAATGAGAGTGAAATAGGATTTCACCAGAGTTAGTCTAGTGATTATAGTTTCCTCTGTAGCCACAGAAAGAGCCACAGGTTGGTTTTCTTGTATATCCAGCGTCATCTGAGTATTTCTATGAATTACAGTCCTGTTTCAAGTTCTTTCAGTCAACCTTTGCAGTGTTTGAACTCACAACACTGCCATGCCAACCGTAAACACTGGTGTCTCTTTTTATTAGTTTGTGGTGTCAATAAGGGCCGACGAGTTGGTACTTGACTGGAGAATGTGTCTTTTAACCCCATTAAATAGACCATTAACTCGGTAACATTTAGATTTTACCTGCAAGATAGATAGAAATATGTCTCAGAATGGAATGTTAGTCAATGTGTAGCTCCTAGAAGTTAAACTGTGTCATGTAAATTGAAATTTGAATTAATGTGCAATGATTTGTATAAAGGCATACATATATCTGCCTGCTTCAGGAGTATTTTTATATTCTGACAGGAATAGTAAGTAAGAATTGTTCTCCTAAAACAATTAAGTTATTGTGTTTCTATTGTTATTGGCTACAAACTTCCTCAACCAGAAATACTTTCATTTAAAGTTCGATGGCGTAATTGCTTTTACAAACACAGAGAAATGACATTAACAAGGGCCTCCTGCATATGTTACTGCATTGTGATAACTTTACTGGGGATTTAGGGCAGAATATATGACAGCTTCACCTCAAAAGTAAAGAATTAACATCAAATGTCAAACTAAAGTTGACTTTGAACTAGGGCTGTGCGATTATGGCAAAAATCATAATCACGATTATTTTGGTCAATAATTGATATCACGATTATTAAATACGATTATTCATTGACTTTGAAAACATCCATTTATTGAACTTTAAAACAAATACAAATAATAATTTGAACAGTATCTTTTTAACTGTTGATTACCCTGAACGTATAATTCAACTGAAAAACCAATACAAAAATAAATAAAATAAATGATACATTTATATTTACATTTAAATAAATAATATCAAAATAATAAATACCAATAAACAAGATCAACAAATATTTTGGAGCGCACTTCAACAAGCTACTAAACATATGTAAATATGATAAATACAAATAAATTAGACTAAAATAAATTAGATCAAATATGTTGCAGTGCACTGTCACAACCAAGCAAAGCAAAATAATCGTTTTTTTCGATTATGTTGTTTTCGTAATTGTGGCAGGCCAAAATCGTAATTGCGATTTAAAATACGATTTAAATGCACAGCCCTACTTTGAACATATGATATCAGTTGATCTTCAACCATCTGTGTGTTGGATACCTTTTGCAGTGTGATGTTTTGACTCGGTCTCAGTTGACGTCTGCAGGTTACATAACGTTTTTTATGAGACTCGTTTAGCCTTTGCCCTCTTTACTGCTCCGCTCTTCCAAAAGAAACATAAGTGGATTGTTCTTAACTGCGCAGCCCTCGCTATCTCTTCAAACAGATCCGGAGTGCTTTTATGCATGCACACACACACACACACACACACACACACACACACACACACACACACACACACACACACACACACACACACACACCTCCTCTAAAAGCAATGGTCTGTGTTGTATAATAAGATAAATCGGCCTTTGAGAGGCACCTGCGTCATGGAGACTATGGGCTGTTTGTGTCTGAGAGAGGGAAATCTGGAAGAGTTTAGGCTTCTAAAATATCATCAAATGGCATGAATAGGATTTTATGTTACATGTCACTTAATGTCACTCATTTAAACTGGTGGTCAATTTCTAGCTTCTCTAGTTTTAGTTTTTAAAAACACCTTTTAACATGCGCTTCCACCAAGATGTATCCACCATGACAGTGTGTTAGCTTTCAGCACTATAGTAATTGTCTATTTATCCAACCCTTCCTGCCCGCTCACAGCTAATGAAGCTTGTGGACAGAGATGATGAGTCATGCAGCAGCTGCTTTAAAACATACTCTCTACTGTATGGCTCTCGGCCAAAATCCCTCAACAGGTGGTGAAGGGGTTTCTGTACCCTCCCCCCTTCTCCCCACTTTCCTTCCCCCTTCTTCCCCTCTTCATTGTACCTCTGTGGAGAAACTAACCACCTGTAGCATCCTTTTAGGAGGTCAAAGGGCACCAGGTGTGGGGTGTGACCTACCTGGTTAGGGCACTAAATCACTTTATTACTACTATTCAAAAGCAAACGCAGACATTCGTAGTGCTTTTTGTGCTTTTTTAATCTTTGCTCCCTTTTTCGTCCTTTTTTATTGAGTTTTTTCACAACCTTTATTACAGAAATACTGTATGTTGGTACCGCTGGTTACAGCATATCAGATGTATCAGCAAAATCCAAGATTTGTATCTGTTTGCTTTGGCTGCTTCACTTTTTATAATTGTCAAATAATTTAACCGATTGTCTTCTAGATTAATACACTAATCGTTTGGTCTATAAAATGTCAGAAAATAGTCCATCCAAGTTCAGAAAAGTCCCGGGTGATGTCTTTAAATGTCTTGTTTGCAGTGTACAAAACATTCTTCTCAATAACAATGTCAAAAAGAATCAATCTGTCTAATATGGTGAATCATATCGCAATTGCAATATCAGTCAAAAATATTGCATTCGCTTTTCAAAAGTATTGCGATATTTGGTTTTTCCTTCACATCGTACAGCCTATCTTCTTGTAGAAAAGTGAGATAGTTCCCGCCTGGCCTCCCCTGTGTTTATATGATTCGTAATGAAGCATGTGTTTTTGGTCTCTAATGTTGCTACCATGCTCTGAAAGTTACCTCCCGTCTTCAAGCTCATCTGGGAGCAGTTTGGTTTCCAGTGAGACCATTATCACCAGACCACAGCACGCTCTGCACATCAGACACAGCACCAAAACCACCTCAAAGCAGAAAGTGAGAGTCTGAATGATGATTAATGACAGGGCAGGTTCACTGGAAGTGTGTGTTGATGCGTTGAAGACCACCTTCTCAGAGGATTTGAGTTTTTTTTATTCAGGAGCGGACATTTTTGGTGTGAGTTAATGTTGTGGTTAGAGGGAGCTGTGTTTGGAAATACTAAAGGTTAAGGTGTGAGGAATGTTTCTTTTTCAATTCATCATAGTATTAAACAGTGAATTGAGTGTTAACACATCGTCTGATTGCACATGGTTGAATTAGTGTATTTGTCGGCAGATAACTAATAGGACATTTCAGTGAGGTACATGCCTTACACTATTTGTCCACCAGGGATGAATGTGAAGTTAATTTTCAGCTGTGAGATGTCCTGCTTAGCACATCTAAAGACACTTTTTTGTTTTATTAGTGGAAAAACTCGCCACTCAATCGATTATTCAGGAATTTTGAGATGTCATTTTTCGAATGAGTGTCCAAAATGAAACGGCGACATGAATGAAAACCAACACAATTAAATATAACAATTTAGAGTTTGTTTTAGTAAGTTTTGTGAATCAAAAAACGTTTTTGGTACTGTATAATGCAATAAAGTGAGATTTCTTAAAACAACAAACAAGTTTAATGTAAAAAAATGATAGACAAGAAATGTAACGATAATATAACATATATTTAGTAGAAATTAGAAAAACAAGACATTGACCAAATGTTAGTTTGTTATCATACTTACATCATCATTGTTGTTTTACAGCAAAAGATTCAGGCTCGCTGCTGAATAAGTTCAGTAGTGTCAGTAAGTCAGGGCAACACCATGCCTTTACTTACTGATGCCTTGGCATAAGTCAAGTTTTATATATAAATAATAATATGTGTTCAAAAACAATTGCTGTAAATAGCATTCCTCACATGCCACTCATCACAACATGCATAATGTTAGGCTCACACATAATGACGGAGTACACACTGACTCGTGTGCAAAATACTCACCAGCCTGCATGTCATTAGATGTCTCATGTTAAATTCCCAACGCTGAATTACGCTCAAATGCACGATGTTACTAAGTACATTTACTCAAGTACTAGTTACTATTAACATTTGGATTTGTAAATAGGATTGGTTTGATAAAAAATTACACAAACACTATAGTGCAAGTAAAGAGGAAATAATTAACCAAATAATCATTTAAATAACAGAAATATTTCCATCAGTTCATATAAACACATTTTCAAAGTCTCCCGCTTCTCAAATGTGAGAACTTTTCAAGTACTTTTACTTTAAATACTTAAATTACATTTTCATCATTATACTTACATGATTTTACTTAAGTAATAAATACATGTAGGACTTTAACTTGTAACAGGGTACTATAAAAGTGTTGTATTTTCTATATTCCACATTTATATCTTTTTAAAGTATACAGTATTCATTTTATTGCAAATTATATATATATATATATATATATATATCTCATTCTTTCTTCTGTTTTATATATTTTTCTTATTCCTGCAATAAGAAATGTTGCACTATTATGTCCTTTTTTTTGTTATTTTAAGTATATTGTATCTTGCACTGTGGAGGAGTTTTAGATTTTCAGCTATTGGGGATATGATGAATCAATCCCTTGAATCTTTGAGGATCTAAAACCCTCTTTTTACCACTGTCTCCAAATGAAAACCTTGTCGTCTGTGGGCTCTGCATGGTGCTAGATGCTCATTATTTAAGTGTGCGCCGGTTTTGAACATGAGGATTTTGCTCACGGTTGATGGATATCCCTCAGTCTGTGTTTTGGCTACCTTGATGTGGGAATATGTGCTGTGCTTTTCTGTGTGTTTAGGCTCTCTTTGAAGGGGTTTTCCACTGTTGTAGAGAATTATAGTCATCATCACACACACACACACACACACACACACACACACACACACACACACACACACACACACACACACACACACACACACACACAACTCACAGGTATTGTTTCCTTTATCAGGCCACATACAGACACACCTCCTTTTGACATCCTCATTGTGTCCACTGTATCACAGAAACAACCTCTAGTACCCTGATACTACATTATGTAATTTAAGACTTATTTCTACCTTTCACACAAGCTATGAATACTCGAAAACACCTTGCGTTAATTATTGAAATAAAGATTGTATGATTTTAAATTGTGATATGTGGGACGATTGGAAATGTTCTTTCTTGTAATATGTTTGCAGGCAGTTGGCAAGTGTTCTAAAACATGCAATTATGTTTGTTTCCTGTGTTTGATTCTCACGTTCCTGGGGACTGAGGGTCATTTAGTCATAAAGTGGTCAGATATGACTGATGGTGACTGCCTTGTTTTTCTGTTGCTTCATATCTGACTCATGGAGTCTGTCGATGGGAGTACACCTCGCTTTCATTATCATTCATCAGTGGTGTTTTGTTTGCTTTCTTTGGCTACATTTCTTTAAAGGATCATTTGTGGCTTCTCAGGAGTTGAACCATGTCATTAAACAACTTCTAACAAGGCTGTTTTTATGGATGAAAGTTGCTGTTGTAAGACTTTGGAAAATTGCTTTAGGAGTGCCTGGAGTGGGGCAGTTTTGTAACACAACATTCATCTTAGTCATTCAGGAACTTTTAAAGTATTGAGCCATCTCCACAGACGTGTGTGTGTACATGAATGTGTCCGTGTCCACCTGGCCGTACTGTTCTGCTCTTCATTAGGTTGGTTCATAAATGCATTTTTACAATTGGTAGCTCAGAAACAAATCCCAATTTGTTTGATTTTAGAAATGTTGTTTTTTATCTTGCATGTTGCATAACTCCTTTAAGTCATTCATCTTAGTTTCAAGTCCAAATATGTGTTGTGTTCAGCCTCTTAAAAGTGACGATTTTCCATGTTATTGTTTTGGACTGTTTCTCAGAAAAACCAAGCTTCTTTAAGAACATTTGTCTGTATTTTGGCACTTTAGATTCTTAATACTGAAATATGGATCTGAAAAAAGTTAAGATCTAATAAACACAAAATGTCCTAAATGTATGACCTGTACATGCTGGTGTTGTGCTTTCAGCAATAAAACTCACCAGGGGAAGTCACACACACACACACACACACACACACACACACACACACTCTGTTCTTCCTCCAAGGTCAGAGTCATGAAGTTTCATAATCTCAACCCACACATGCTTATTGCTTACACACACATACATGTACAAACACCGCTGGGCTTGTTGCTCAATTCTTTTGTGATAACATATGTGTTCAAAGACTTATGTTTTTCAACCTTGTGCAGTTTGTGTTGTGCAATCTTTGCCTTCAACATATAATCTGAAACATGTACTCTGTGTGCGGATGGCAAATATATGTGTGTGTGTGTGTGTGTGTGTGTGTATGAGAGAGACCTGGCTCAATTTTTCAGTTCAATGGGAACATTTCTCAGCAGACTTCATAGTGAGTTTACCATGAACATAATTTGATTTCATTTATTTTTAATGTTATATCTGCTTGACTTGAGCTTGAGTTTAAAAGGAGTCAGCTAAAGTCTAAACATGTTTGAATATTACCAAAGCTTGAAAAAAATCTCAAGTTTTCTGGATATTTCCCTTCTCTTGTCTTTTCTACGAAACATATTTCTTCATCTTCCTTCTCTTCTCCTACCTCCTACCATCCTCATTTTCTCTCCTTCCTCCTCACATACAGTAGTTCTCATTTTACCTCCTTTTTTGTTACTGTTGCTAAAGTTCATGGAGGAGGACCACCCAGCCCTGTAGACAGCCTCCTTGTGGTCACTTTGCAGATCATTGAACCATAACTGTTTGTCCTGTACTCCGCCGTGCATGTCTCCATGTTGTACTCACTGAACCACTGAGAAACATACAGAAAGTACCTCAGGGTGATGTAATGGGTCCACTCTGGTTCACATCGTTGTGTGGAGCCTGTCTTCATGTCCCTCTGCGGGTCAGCTAGTTTAGTCTGCAGGTTTCACTTCTCTGTTTGTAAAGGCAATTGCATCATTTACCTCTTTTTCTGTTCTTCGAAAGAAACAATAGTAGAAGTACGGTAATTAAGTATCATTTAGAGGTAGTTCAACTTGAGTATTTCGATTTTATGCTACCACTTCCATTCCACAACATTTTAGATAAGCACTTTCAGATAATACAGAATAAAGTCCCCCAATGAATAATGGTGTAATACCATGGTTGAACACTTTTGTTTTGATTCCTTGAGGGACTTTCTCAAGCAACCCGGGAATGATATTATTCCTGCATATTACTTGAATCATTATGTAACTTTAACTATATTGCAGTATTTTAGATGTATTTGATGTCTTAAGTTGAGTATGTTGTATTGTAGGAGGAGCCTGTGATTTTACCATCATTGCCAGAGGTAGCTGTTGTGCATATGACAATAACCCCTTTGGCATCTTGATGAATACATGTACATACATATATATATATATATATATATATATATATATATAATATATATATATATGATATATATATATAGATAGATATATATATATATATATATATATATATATATATATATATATATATATATATAGTATATAGTAATCTATATATATATATATATATATATATATTATATATATATATATAGATATATATATATATATCTATATTATAATATATATCTATATATGTATATATATATATTATTTTAAGTGTTCTTACTGCGGTTGCATTTTGAAAACATTTAAAATAATTATACAAAGCTTGAATACAAAAACCCTGGTATCTGTTAGAAAACTTGAGGAGGTTACCCAGATGTAAATGAATGGTGGTTATAATAAGAGATGAGAAAGCTGTGTTTACAGAATAGCTTACATAGTGGTTGGCACTCTCATAAGATCTATAAAAGGCTTTAACAAGGCTGCACTGCCTCTACTGTATGAGCGTCCATTAACTCGGGAATGTCCTCTCAAGAAGAAGAGTGTTTCTGTCCATTAGCTGAGGGTTGTCTGTTATACAGGGAGGAAAGGTGTGAGCACTTCCACTTGTACATTTATGTGGCGGTTTGCTTGTGCATGCGTGTGTACCCATTAGTGCAGGAATGCTGGGAGGAAAGGTGTGTCCGATCTCAACTTCCCCCCGCGGACTCAACAGGAAGTAGCATAGAGAGGGAGGGGGTGAGGAGGATAGGAGATTGGACACAAGTCAGATTTAGTGGAATAAGGGATGAGCTTAAGGGTGGAAAAACAAAGAAAATTGATTCAATATGGATTTGAAACAGAGATGGTTTAAGTCGTTGGGTTTAAGGATTGTATGTTTATGGCTCTTTAATCTTTAGAGACATTTTTGGAAGTTTTTCCGAAATAGTTTTTGTTATTTTACAGTAAAAGTTAGTAAATTGTTGAAAGGAAGTTCGTAGAAAACTAACATTTTTCAGGATTTTAGAATAATGAAACGCCAAACTAAAGTGCAAATCGGGTAAACAAATCATTTAATAATGTGCTGTTTATTGGAAATACAGTGTTAAATAATAATAATTCATAATTACATATCGTACCTGAAACGATTCATTGATTAGGCAATTGTCAGAAAATTAATTCAGTTAATATATTTCACTATTTTCCGAAAATTAATTGAGCAAACTGAGAGAATAAGTTTCTGAATAATCTATAAAGAACTGTTGAAGAAATTAAGTATGTGTATTTTCTGTATAATTGACAACAAATAACTTTTTTAGTTAAGTATCAGACTAAATAAATGAAACTTAACGAAAGATTTGGAGACACAACTCAGACTGGCAGAGCATAAGTATAACATAACCTGTGAAACCCGGATAGAGGAAGTATGTAAACACAAAGACAGAAATATAATGTATTTCTTTCTCTTTGTAATGTAGGTAAGATAAAGTTAGCAAAGCCTAACCACTGTGTTTAGTCTACCCCAACACACAAACACACAGACCTCTGTGCAGGGTCTATTTAGCTGAGCTAGGCGTGTTTTGTCTGCACACACACACACACACACATTCACATGGTGATGCCATCTATTTACAGACGGTGGATGCAGCGTGACAGTGTTTGACAAAGGCAGGAATGCTGCAGGTGTGTGGAGAAAAGTTTGGAGAAAGAAAAAGCAATTGTATGTCTCACACACATTCAGACTGAACTTTACCCACCTGGGTTATTCTTGAAACGGCAGCAATGACACAGGGAGATCATTATAAAAGTCTTTCTTCGGGTCTGTTTTCTTTTTGCTTTGTTTTTTTGTCTCGTCACTTCCCCCCCCCAGTGTTTCCTGGTAGCTCTGGTGCTGAGGCAACGTCTGTTCTGCTTTTTAATGGACATCTGCTTAATGCAACAAGTGCAGCATGGGGACATGAAATCGTATTCTTTTAAATATTGAATAAAAAATGTAGTACCGTCAGTATTGGACTTTAGGAGAAACATATCTTCAATCATAACAGGATTAACTTCTTACAAACAGAAGTTTTTGGACGATTACAATTACCAAAGTTATTCTCTACTTCTTTCTCATCAGCATTCAAGGTTAGAACACATTAGAAACCATATGTACCTGGAAAGGAACCAGTAACATGGGTGTTTTATTAGGAAATAAAAAGCCCAGCTCCTGTCCCTCTGTCTTCCTTCTCGCCTCTTCAGTGTTGATCTTCCAGCTTCAGTGGGAGGATTCGCTGTGCTGTTAAATCAAACCATGACCTCATGGTGTTGTAGCTCCGCTGTGCTCTGCTCCTCTGGTTTGTTTGGATTAAGCTGCTCTTAGCCTCCCAGTTCCTAGTAACCTTCTCTCTCCTGAACTGGACACACTTGGTATGCACACTCCTGAGGGCTAAAATTATATTTGTGAGCCAGTAACATCACTGGGTCAGTATTAGATGCTCTGAGATAACGGGGAGAGTTAAAGTGTTTACATTCCTAACTTTATTTCTGAGGAGACGTGTCAAGTGGGAGGATTTTGCTCAATTTATAACTAGCACTTATTCCTATTATTTCACAATACTTTGACCAAATACAAATAAGCCATATACAAACAAATAGTTGGATGAGTGACCTCCCCCCTGCGGACTAAACAGGAAGTAACATAGTACAGGTTTAACGTGCCAAGGAGCGACTTCCATGTAGGTTGGAAGTCACTTGATCTACAAGATGTTCAGGTTTAGCTGCTTACCTTGTGCACACACTTTAACACGAGAGGAAGGATTCATTCATAGGTTTCTATTTATTCATCTTTAATTATGTGTTCCTTTCCCGCTCTGTCTCTGTGCTAGGTAAGGTGACAGATAATCACCTCGTCACTTCCTGTCAATGATAAGCTTTGACTCATCAGGTGATTAACATGAATGTGGAAAATCCCCTCGGTAGAAACTTGACGTCACCTTTTTAAAAAGGAGTTTTCTCAGATCAACCAAGGAATCTGATCCCCTCAGATTCAGGGTGTTATGTGTGTCTTAGTGTGCATGTGGTCGAGCAGATTTGTTGCGGTCCAATACCCTCGTCCTTTAATCCGGATGAGTCAGGTCGACCCACTGAGGTCACCGCACCGAGGAATTAGCCTTATGCAACAATACAGGCTTTAAATGACTTGCATTCTTGAGTTCTTAATAAATGTGTCTGCACCACATTTGTTTACCTCCATAATTTAATAGATGATATTCTTTTATTTTATTCTAAATCAGAAGAGACTACATTCTGTAATTAAAACGGACTTTACTTGCTATATTTTAACCTCTTTTTGGTGTTGAGATTCCCAAGTAAAGCCATTTATTAAGGATACATTCTGCAGTAATAATTCATCACATCTAAGGCTGATTTAAAAGTATATAAGATGTCGTAAAACATGTCCATTCAAATGTCCTAGAGCCCAAGATAACTTCAGTTATTTATACATTTTCAAAAATGTGATTTTATGTCAATCAGCGTCTACTAGCCTACCTAAATAAAGTTGTGCGCTTCTTTAGACAACTTTCCAAACTTCTTATGTATTTAAGGACGCTGAATGCAGCCTTATGATCCTATTAGAATCTTCTCATGTCATTTAATATTTAGTGATTCTCTGAATCGGGTGCCCTTTGTGTCCCCCAAGCTTACTTCAAAGATTTTAAATGAAAGAAAACTACAAAATGTATTTTAAAGCACTGAATTAAAGGAACAGGGTGTTTTGCATTACAATGTAAAACTAAATATATATATTTAGTTTTTGTTTTATAATAATTAGTTGTCTTTGTAGTAGACAACACACATTTTTGCATGTCCTCACTGAGCATCATCACATATTCATTGAATATTAAACAAATAACATAATAACACTATTGACACTCGTCCCCCAGTTTGTTTCAACCCTGTCACGCTATACATGTTACCCCCCTATTAAAATAATGGATCAGTCCATGTGACATCTGCATTGAGGGAGTGACATCACAGAAGTCTATTGAGGAAAAGGCGGCAAAGAAAGGCATGTGTCAGTATCTTTTCTTACCTATATTTAATTTTTTTATTGTCAGATTGAGATTGTCATGCTCAGCATTTCAACTCTGTTGTATGAATTACTTATAGTAAACAATTATTTAGGAAAAATTCAACAATAGTTTTGCAAAATATTACAATTGTATGATGTCCTTAAATTCCATGTGGTGCTGTCTTAGCTAAACAAGGTCTCATGGCTACTTTTTGCCAAAAACTTCAACCCCGTCACATTCTTTCAAGGAAATTCCTAGTAATTATTTATATTTTGTGCCTGAGGTGGGAAAATGTGTTTTCTCAAAGTTTTAAGTAGTCCACTACCAGATGTTATGATCAAAAATGCAAAAAAAAATAGTTTCATTTTTCAAAAATGTAAAGACCCGATTCAGAGAATCACATTTTTTCTTTGAATCTAAAATAACATCCAGTTCTGACAGCACACATCAACAGATTTGCAGTCTGCATCTTCACCAGCTCTATGGGATCATCGTTTTTTCTTTAAATCCAAACGTTTGATAAATGACTTGTTAAATGTTGCATGTAATTCTCTCATCTGGCCCACAGACTGGCATTACATTGTCAGAAGCCCTCTAACTGTGTGTTTGCACTTTGCACACGCTGCATTGGCACCTTGTCTTTCCCTTGAGCAGTGTGTGTTTTCCATATAAGGGTGTGTGTGTGCCTTCAAAGCCTCCCTGGATTCTGCACTATGTGTTTATGTGTGTGTGTGTGTGTGTGTGTGTGTAGTTTTTAATAGATGTAGAGGAGTGCTGCACTATGCCCATGTAAGCACACACTACACTGGAGAATTAAAAGACTGCATTGGCACACACACACTGTTCACATGCACACAGAAGATGTCTTTAAAAATGTCAGTCAGTTGTTTTGAGGCTTTAAAAGCTATGAGAGGATGTTGTTTTTACCATTGACATGTTTTTTTTAATTAATTGTTTTACATATAACCAAAAGTTAGTAGGAGGACAGTTTGTAGGCTTTTATTCATTATCATTTATTGTTTTCTTTTGTATTTAAATAAGTCTATAAAGTGTAAGAACAATGGTTTTCAAAGAGGTTAAAGTACAATGTTTCTTTATTTTGTCAAAAACTAGTTTAATTTATAATGATGAGATGGAGAAAAGCCCCAAACCCTTCCCAATGGAAATGCTGAAACCTGCCAGTATTTAAGGAAAACATTTAATTAGCAGTTAAAAGCCCACTTTTTGTAAATATATATTTCTGCTTTATGTGTCACTTTATCCTGAAACCAAGCTCCTGCATGCGCCAACTGCCTGAAACTGCTGATGATGTAACACTCAGCTTTATCATGTGACCTGCATTATAGTTTTGCATGTGTACCTTGGTAGTTGTAAAAGGAGGGTTGGACTGTGTGGTTGACCTGGTGTCACTGCTCTTATTGCTGCTCTTTAAAGATGTTTTTGTCTGCACAGTACACGTGTCAGTTCGTCCTCTTTATCTAGAACTCCCTCTATCAGCTGACGCCTGTTTCTGACCTCCTCCCCCCTCTGGCTGACTTCAGGCCTCACTTACAGTGAAGCCTCTTGTGTGATTTGACAAACATCAGCTTGTGCTTTACAGTACACACTCTTAGGTTGTTAACACGATTAAAGTCCATGTGGCCGTCAAACTGAATCATATTTTTTCTTTCTTGCATCGTTCAGTTTCCTGCAGGAGATGTTCATGTTTTGTCTAAAATTAGAAGTCAGTCGCACAGCATGGGACACAGATTGTGAATTGGTCATGCGCTGACCCTCCAGCAGTGAGGGATTTTTCTCACTTAAAGTCAGAGATTTAGATTTTCTTTTCAGAAACACACGGTGCTAATATCTTCCTGCTGCAGTCTTTGACACAAGGTTTATTTTCCGTCATTCACATTGGAAAATGTAGATTTGTATGTTGCTTTTTATTCTAATTGCACTTCTGAAGTTATCTCCTCCCTCCTTATCATCATATCAATGGGCGGGGTCACATGAGAAATGCTCTATTGACCCTAAAGCATGGACTAAAAACAGCTTACTCTGCTTTCTGCCGGCGTCCTGTTATGGTTCGCCTTCCAAAGGTAAAATGATTAGATTCTCTAAAGACAGCATGTATTTGTGTTGCCTTTCTATCAACTTGTCAACTCATTTGAAAAATGTATTATATTTTGTTATACTTTCTGTAAAGTCTTATCTTGTTGCTCCTCTTCTTATCCAAAAACAGCCTGGTTTTCTCAGGTTTCCCTACTAGCATGCAGCTCCTCCAACAAAAGAAAATGGATTTAGGAGGATATTTTTGTCATTTTATGAGTTGTAAGAAAGTGTGACACTTAAGAAATACATTCCAAAAAATGTTTTCAAACTAATGTTTGTGCAGAAGATGATCAAATATAACTTGTGTAACTTACTGAGACTCTTAATTCGGATGAGAATGAACTCTGCCTGTGCACTCGTCGTCCATGTGTGCTGCTGCTGCTATTGTCTTTACAGAGACTTTACTGTTTTGATAAACTAAGTTGACTTGTGACTAACTCATCGTGTCATGTTTCCTTTATTCTGTCAGGATGTGGGGAAGGAGCGAGAGCTGCGGACGGAGTTCAACAGGGAGGAATTCAGACAGAAGATCGAGCAGTACAACTCTCTGACCAAAGACCACCTCAAGATGACACTCGTAAGTGACACACACACACACGCACACACACACCAAATATGTACACAGATTATCAGCAAGTTGAATCAAAAGTAAAAGTGAGAAGAGTGAAAAGAATTTCATATATCACTATATTATTTCTTCTAATTACAAATTCATAGATTCAACAGTATTTGAAGTTGTCGTTTGTCAATATGGAGCCAATTAGTCATCTCAATAATAGTGTTGTTGTAGATATTGTCCCTAAGGGAAAGTTTGTTTACAAAGAGTCTAAATGGATTGTCTGCTTCCCTTAAATACACGTACATAAAGGTATAAATTACAACTAAAGTGACAAACCTAATCTGTACTAACTGACATTAGCTGCAGCTTTTAATAAACCAGCTCAACATGTGACACCAGATGACCATAATATTTCATCTTAAGTCTCACAGTCAGTCTTTAGAAGTGTTGCGCACATTTTAATCTGCAATTCAGTAAACTCTGTATCCCAGAGAAAATCCTGAAACACGTGTAAACCTACACTGCAGATGTTTTTTCAAATGCTCTTTTAATGTCTTTTATATGTAGTATTTGTTGGTGTTTGTAGATATAAAAGGGAGTCTGCAGGTTTTCATGTGAAGGTGTGCTGCTGTCCCAGCTGCAGCATTCCTCAGCGTTCACATCACAGAGGTTATTCCTGCCATTGTTCTCCTCACACTGTTTCCCTTGGCAGCGTCCAACATGTCTGGAGCTGAATTCAAAGCCACAGGGCACACTCTCGCAGCATGTTGAATCCAGAAAAGAATAACGCACTCTAGGCGAAGCGCAGGTTTTGTGTTGTTGGAGCGCTACCAGTCAGGAAAACAACATGTGCTTGTTTTTATAGTAGGCCAGGAATACAAGTGTTACATCAGAGCAAATGTTCACATGCCATCATTGTAAGGTTTGGAGCTATTGATTCTTTAACATGCCTTCCTTTAGACTAGTGGAAAGAAAAACATCCAAAATACATAATTAGATGTTTATATTAGTAACTTTGTCTATTTACATCTTTAGATTTCTCCTAAAATCACCAGAAGTTAGCATTAGATTATGCCTCATTTACATTATTTAAACATCAAAACTATTCATATTAACATAAAAAGTTATTTTTAAATGGAAAATACAAGATAAAACAAATGGAACACATATTTATCTGAAAAAAGGAACTGATGGTGTTATCGATATGTCGTCCCTACCCAAAACTTTTGTTCTTATTTGACATATTTAAGGTCTCGTTATCGCTTTGTCTCTGATTGTGCAAGATTCTCTTTGTCACCCTTTGTAGTTGACTAGCGAGTTTGACTGTTCGTACTGATCTCGTTTGTCTTGTGACACACACACACACACACACACACACACACACACACACACACACACACACACACACACACACACACACACACACACACACACACACACACACACACACACGGTAATAGGATTAAGATGCTCTTCCTCCGTCTGGGGCCATCTGTCTGGGTGAACTGGTTTCTTCTGCAGAGATCGTTCAGCACGTACATCTAGATTCTTGCTATAAATAACTTTCTTTATTCTTAATTTATCCAAGGTTTTGGTTCACTTAATCTTCCTAATTTGGTGGTTGTTGTTTTTTGTCAACTTTTATATATATACTGTATCTAAATTCCTGATTTTAATAGTGAATCCTCCACATTTGATATACCTAAAACTGCATTTCCAGGCATTTTTGCCTAAAAATATAAAAATAGTTGGTGATTATTTTTCTGTTGATTGACTAATCCATACATCTCTGTTTGCAGCTCTAACCATACCTCCCTCTTTTTTTTCACCCAGAATCCCACTGGTGTGTATACTGGTTTCATCCAAGTGCAGATGGACCTGAGGAGGCCGGTGACGGTGCGGGGGGGCCAGAGAGGAGCCGCGGGGGCGCTGGTGGGTGAGGCCTTCTATCTGCCCCGCGGAGTCACCAACACCCTCCACATCAGCTCCAATAACACCGTCAGACAGGTGGCTAACACACACACATGTCAACACAACTTAATTAGGATCTGATGACATACTGGTTGAAGTCAGGGTTCAGTGCATTCTGGCAGATGTTGAGATTTTATTACATTTTCACTGAGTTTTCTTAGTCTTTCTTTGAAAATCTGAGAAAATGAACCTGCAGACACAAAAAGGATAGTTTAATGAATGGCCTACAGGTGTCTGTTAATTACAAATCAAATAAGCTAACTAAAGACATATCCACGGTGAACAGGAGATACTGCTTTTCAAACACTAAGACCAAAGAAGAAAAAAACTATTTATAAATACACATCACATCAGTGTCGTTAGTTTATTGATTTTTGACCGTTTTTTCCCCTGTGTGTGTTCAGGTGATCGTCGCCCTGCTGAGCAAGTTCACAGTCCAAGACAACCCAGCCAAATACGCCTTATACAAACGCTACCGCAGGGAGGAGCAGGGTAAGGCTGGAGCCGTGTGTGTGTGTGTGTGGGAGAGAGAGAGAGAGAGTGAAAGTGACTGGATTGAGACCGGAGACGGTGTGTTTCATACCACTCATTCCAAGCTCTGTAACAGATGCTTTGGGACTGCTGACATCGTGTCAACTATGTGTGTGTGTGTGCTGCGTGTGTGTTTCTGGATGCCTCGCCCTCATGCAGGGCTCTCCCTACTATCAACACCAGGAATACACACACACACACACACACCAACTCTTTGAATTAACAGCTGTTGCAGGGTTTCAAATATAATCTTACTGTAGCATCTGCAAGAGAGGAGAAAGATGGGCTTGCTTTATGATCCTTGTACTATAAAAAGTTACTTATAATTATTACATTTGTATAAATGCTATATAATATAAATATCTTGTTTGAAGTCACATTTATAGAGTTTATTTGTGTTTCTGCTTGCATCTGTGCCTTGCTCTGGTTTGTTTCACCTCATTACTGGAGACATACAGTGAGACTAATAAAAGACAGAGTCTAGACAGACGACTGATAGCAGATGTATGCAGACTTTGTGTATTAAAAGTTCCCAGACAAAAGCTTTCATTCAACTCATTAAAACCAGGCTAGTGAGGAAGTGTCCTTCAGAGTCATGATGAGATATACTCCAGTTTCTGTCTGAAAGAAAATAGAAAAGAGACACTGTTTGTTTAAAAGCTTTTGAGATCACAGTGACCTTGAACCCTATCAGTTTGGCTCCTGTCACATTTCACATGCGATGGTCTCCTTTTTATTTGCAATATTTAAATGCTGCACTTCTATGGAGACGGCACAATCATTTCTGCAAAACGTTGAACAAGTTTTCTTTGCAATTTGTTATTACCCGTCAATTTAAGTGCCATTATTGGCATCATTTGATAAATTAATAATATCAAATTTAAATGTTGTTATAAATAATAATAATGAGTCTTGTAAAAATAAGTTGGTGTTAAAATCACAATAACCCATTAGTAACATAGGCCACACATGATTGATTTTTGATTCAAATGTGATGAACAGTATATTGATTTATTTATTGTTTACGAGTCAATATGCGTGAGTTTTATTGTTCATCATCATTTTTAAAGCTTATTTTTAGGGTGATATTGTACAGTGAAAAAATTAATATGTAGAGGACTTTATCAGCCCTAAAGTGAAGTGTTGTTGTCCTCTTCTGGCAACATGGATCTCCCTCTCTTTCTGTTTTTGTAAATGACTGTGGTCGCCATTTTATGTGCTGCACCCATCCTTTCATCCTCTGCCATGCATGTTTATATGTGCGCACGCACACACACACACACACACACAAAATGCATCTGCAGCGACCACATTGGTGCCTGCATGAATGTGGCTTGCAGGACCGCACATACTGTAGTGCCTTAATTAATGTGTGTGTGTGTGTTTCAGTGTACGTGTGTAAGCTGGCGGATGGCGAGCAGCCGTTGTTTCTGCGTCTGGTGGCGGGACCCGACTCCGACACGCTCAGCTTCGTTCTGAGGGAACAGACCGGAGAAGTCATGGTACATCTATATTCATTGACCTTTGATATGAAACTACTGTATCTCTCCTACAGCTCAATACTGAATCATTGTATCCACTCTTTCTTCTCCTCCTCATCTGTTCTGACTTCATCTCCCTCCTTTTCCATGCTCGCTATCTCAGCCGCTATCTCCTTTTCCTCCTTCTCTTTCTTGTCTTACTTCTGTACTCCTTTGTATGGAGGCACATATCTGCTAGGTAAAGGTAAAAAAACACATTTGAAGTTAAACAAAACAAAATGATAACGCCACAAATTGATTATATAAAATCATAATCATCTAATCATCCTTACCTTTCTCCCCTTTCCTTCGTCTGCTTTCCTTTCACCTTCTGTCTTTCCCTTTCCCATCCTTACCGTTCTCCCCTTTCCTTCGTCTGCTTTCCTTTCACCTTCTGTCTTTCCCTTTCCCATCCTTACCTTTCTCCCCTTTCCTTCGTCTGCTGTCCTTTCACCTTCTGTCTTTCCCTTTCCCATCCTTACCTTTCTCCCCTTTCCTTCGTCTGCTTTCCCTTTCACCTTCTGTCTTTCCCTTTCCCATCCTTACCTTTCTCCCCTTTCCTTCGTCTGCTGTCCTTTCACCTTCTGTCTTTCCCTTTCCCATCCTTACCTTTCTCCCCTTTCCTTCGTCTGCTGTCCTTTCACCTTCTGTCTTTCCCTTTCCCATCCTTACCTTTCTCCCCTTTCCTTCGTCTGCTGTCCTTTCACCTTCTGTCTTTCCCTTTCCCATCCTTACCCTTCTCCCCTTTCCTTCGTCTGCTGTCCTTTCACCTTCTGTCTTTCCCTTTCCCATCCTTACCTTTCTCCCCTTTCCTTCGTCTGCTTTCCTTTCACCTTCTGTCTTTCCCTTTCCCATCCTTACCTTTCTCCCTTTCCTTCGTCTGCTTTCCTTTCACCTTCTGTCTTTCCCTTTCCCATCCTTACCTTCTCCCCTTCCTTCGTCTGCTTTCCTTTCACCTTCTGTCTTTCCCTTTCCCATCCTTACCTTTCTCCCCTTTCCTTCGTCTGCTTTCCTTTCACCTTCTGTCTTTCCCTTTCCCATCCTTACCTTTCTCCCCTTTCCTTCGTCTGCTGTCCTTTCACCTTCTGTCTTTCCCTTTCCCATCCATACTTTCTCCCCTTTCCTTCGTCTGCTTTCCTTTCACCTTCTGTCTTTCCCTTTCCCATCCTTACCTTTCTGCCCCTTTCCTTCGTCTGCTTTCCTTTCACCTTCTGTCTTTCCCTTTCCCATCCTTACCTTTCTCCCCTTTCCTTCGTCTGCTTTCCTTTCACCTTCTGTCTTTCCCTTTCCCATCCTTACCTTTCTCCCCTTTCCTTCGTCTGCTTTCCTTTCACCTTCTGTCTTTCCCTTTCCCATCCTTACCTTGCTCCCCTTTCCTTCGTCTGCTTTCCTTTCCTCCTTATTCTCATCTATATTAGAGTAGCAATCAAGTCCCATCCATGAACATCATGCAAAAAAAACAAGATGCTCAATAAGATGTGTTGTGAATAAAGTTTCCCCCTCTTCTCAGTGGGATGCGTTCTCCATCCCCGAGCTGCGTAACTTCCTGCGGATCCTCGACAAGGAGGAGAAGGAGCAGAGGGAGGCGGTGCTTCGTCGCTATGATTCTTACCGGCGGAGGCTGCAGGAGGCGATGAGAGAGCTCCGGGGACCCTCTTAGAGCATTCACCCCCAAAAACAGGACTACTCCCCCTACTGGCTCGGAGGAGGGGACTTTTTTTTTACATCCTCAGAGGAGCTGTGTCTACATTTTGACGAGGAGAGGGATGTGAGAGCAAAGGATTCTGCGCCAGGACGAAAGATGATCCAAACATTTAAAGGAAATAAACTGAGAAAGGATAAACGGACAATATTGGGATGCTGGGGTTTGATTCAGCCTGGATGAAAGACTGCTGCCTGCCCACACCAAAGAGTCACTGAAACGTGCCATATGCTCTCCTCCTCTGTCCTGCTGTCACATCATGTCTCTTGAGTTCCCCCTTTGTATCCCTTTAAACTTGTGAAAGACTCAAGGCCATATGTTGAGTTAGAGTTTTATTTAATTTTTTTGTTTTTAATGGTTTGTACATATTTTTCTTTTTTAATTTATATGGGTGAAGCTTTTTATTGTTTTGTGTTTCTGGAAACAAAAAGTCTTATTTAGTTGAGTTGTTTTGTTCCGAGGCGGAGCAGCAGTCTGCTCGTTGACACAGACGGAGATAGTGGGAGATATTGAGCGGACATACACATGACAGGACGAGCAGATCATTAGGAGCCTTTAAGCAAAGAACATGGATTCTCTTTGACTTTTGCTTGAATGATCCTGAAAGTTGAGAAATATTTCTGAAGGGAAAAAGTATGTATGGAGTCTTGAGTGTGCCAAAGAAAGTTGTTTTTTTATATTACAATTATTTTACTTCATGTTCATAGCTGTTAATAGAATGTGAAAACGGCACCAAAAGAAAACACAACAGATGAGGGACACATACTCAATATTAAAGTCAAATTAAATACAAATAAAATGGCATTTCAACTTACTATTTAATCATCTTAAAAAAAAGTTTGGCAATTAAATTGTCGATTAAGAAAATTAAACTTTTTAGATTCAAAGATATTTTCTGTATTATTATTTTCAGGGTGCATATGTGCCAGCCCTAATTACAGATCTTCAAAGCAAATAAGCAGCTACATATCCCGTAACTCTTATTTCCATCATTTTGCTGCTTTTATCACCTTTTAAATATCACATACATTTATTTTAAATGCATAAATATAAAGCATTTTTAAAGAATCAATGAATGATTGTTATCTTTGATTATTATTTGTATTCGACTTATTGGCACACTTCAGACTCCATAGGGAGTTGTTGGTGTACAGAGGAATAAAAGGTGCATTTGAGCTTTAATGGAACTGAAAACACAAACTCTACTGGCAGATAATGAAAGAGGAAAGGTGTTGTCTACTGAATGAAGAAAGAAACGTGGTTTTGGTTGGAAAGATAGTTATTTTATGGCGAGTGAGGGTGATTTTGTTGGATTTAAAGCCGAAGATGCCAATGTAGTTTGGATAGACTTGACCTCCGACCTTTGACCCTGCATGGTCACAGCAGGAGGAATGACGGTTTCTGGAAGTTGACTGAGAAGTTTAGGAAAGTAGAATAGAAGGAATAGGACGGTAGTGAGCGGTGTGACCTCGAGGACAATGGCGGGCTTGTCCTGTTGTTGTGCATTAATGAAAGCTGCTGCTGCTGCTGGGAGAAATAAGGGAGGTCTGTGAGAACAGCTGATACTGATATGAGTCGTGTTGTCGCTGTGTGTTTGTGCTCTTATCTCCAGTCAAAACCTGCAGCCTTGACCTCCTTTACAGCCCGAGGTTCAGCTGGTGGATACAAGGAAAAGAAAGACATGCAAAGTGTGAAAGAAGGTGAACAGCTGGAGGCGTTTTTGTACAGTGAAGCTTCGTGACATGTGTTGCCAGTAGCTGCCTTAAATATATATGCAATGTTATCTTTAGTATATGGAATTTATGGCTTAGAGACCAAAGAGTTTGTCAATGTAGTTTTGTTAAAAGATCTGTTGTTTTTGTCGCAGCAGTTATTCAGATATTTGATCAAAAAAACATACATTTAATATTAAACAAAGACAATCATTTGAACTAGAAATGGGGTTATTAATATCTATCACAAGTCATTAACAAAGGTTGAGTTGAGCTGATTGAAGTGCAACACCGCCACCTAGTGGGCAAAGCCTGTAACTATTCTCTCATTTCTGTGTCAAACTATCTCATAGATTTATTTTTTTGTTATAACCAAAGATATTTTTGTGGTGTTGCCTGGAGCAAAACATATATCAGAGGCCTGTTCCCACTGAAGGGAACACATATAAAGTTTAGAGTTTTATTTAAAGGGGTTTTAACCCTGGTTTATTTTATTATCGAACACTGGGTTAATGATATGGAAGCAAAGGGAAAAGGTCAGGAGGATTTGAATCTTACAAGCAGCTGAACGCCTAATTGGGACATTTCAAGGGCCATTCTTCCAATTGAATACATCATTTACTCGGAAATACTCGCAAATAAAATGTTATTATTTGAGACGTGGCATTTTGGGAAATGTATGATCAAGCTTTTTAAAACGTCTCTTTAAGAAGTACCAAAAACACCCCAAAACTAAAAGTTATATTTGAATACAACAGAATCTAGATTAATGAACTATTTGAAAATATTTTGGACGTTTTCCCATTATTTAATTCAAAGTGGTGCAACTGTAAAAGCTTTCATATTTACATTTTTTTATCCAGATGTTCAACATGTTTTTGGGGTAAAACTCTTTACTCCATTTGCTTTGCCAATTTAAATGAAGTCATAAAGTCAAGTCACTGAAATGGTGAAATGATTATTTTGCTCATCTTGACCTTAATTCTGGATATTAAAAGAAATCACACATTTGGTATTTAGCTGCTTATAAACCGTTCAAACAATGTTGGCCTTGTGTTGCTTCCCTATAATATCATTGAAAAGATACACAAGTCTGCATGGAAACAGTTAATGAATCTTAAAGCCATGTTGTTGTTTGTGTATCTGATAAACAACTTGTTCTGTCAGATGACATCATACCAGACTAATCGTATCAGTTCATTCAGTTTTTGGGGCACTTTAACTTCAGGGAAGACGGGTTTTTTTTTTTTTTCATTTTTCTTCTTTTTCTTTAAACTTCCGCCATCAAACTGTACTTTATCTTAACATCTTATACACTATAATCTTATTTTGAAAGATTTTGTTAAGCTCCACACATAATTAAATGTTTTTTTTTAAACAAATGGAAGTACAGTGTGACAGAAGTTGTTGTTTTTTTTAAGCTAATTTGTTTTTCATCTTTGGTATATTTTGAGTTTAGCTGTTAGACTGTGAATGGTTTTGTTGAATGTCGCATGTTGTTCTTGGTTTTGTCTTTTTGTGACACACATGCTCTCTGTTCACTACGGGGCTTAATAATATTAAAGCATGCGTTATCGTAGAGAAAACTGGGGGGAACACTTTTGGAGTGAACATCTGATGTTTTTTTAAAATGTTGTCAGATCTGCTGGTATAAGTGAGGCTTGATGATTCATTAACCTTTGATGCAAAGCTTTGGGCCAGTAGTGTTCATAAATGAATACTTTTATATATGACATCTGGTATTTAGAAAGACATTTAAGACATGCAAACTATTGGCTTCACCTAACATTGTTTACCTTTTTAGAAGAAGCCGTTTGAGAAATTCCAAACATGTTAGATTTGATCTAGATTGTGTCACTTTACGATGTTACATCATATAATGCTGATTGTTTGCCCGATCAATCATTTGAGCAACGTCTAATTGCTGATGTAGGCCTCGAGGAAAAACAGATGTTAAGTATTTTGTTTCCCTACAGTTTCTTTACAGTTTAAACAATAAGTCAATATGAATTAATTATTTTATCAACAGACAAATATTCTGCAACTATTTTGATCATTTCTTTCAAGCAAAGAAAGCCAAAAATGATCCAGCCTCTTAAAAGTGTCTTTGTTTTACATGTTGATGAGAAACAAAGCAATCCAAAATACTAACAATGAACATAAATTAGACATATCAGCCTTATGTGGTGTACAATTAGATTTACACTTGATACTTAAATATGTATTTACTTTCTTGTGATTTGAGACATTGAAATCTAAGCTGCTACTAAATATAATTCTTGATTTTGGAAATAGAACCCCCCCCCCCCCCCACCATGTGCAGCTTTTCTGTAGCTTTTGAGCATTTGACATGATCCTCATTCGCAGATTGAATGCAAGAAAATCACTTTTCCGCATATTCAAGAACTTTCCATTCAAAGCTGTGGTTTAGGGATTTATCTGAACAACCAAATAGTTGTTGGAAAGTAGAGAAACCACTACATGTACCATACATCAGTCTTTTTTAAGCAGCTCTTAAATGACATAACTAATCTATTATCTAAGATTTCCGGTCTTTAAGGCTTTTATCTTCTGTTGTGTGCGATCTGTGTTTAGCGTGAGCATCCAGACACTGTACATGTAAATGCCAAAGATCTGCATGTAACTCTGTTGATATTCATCTTCTCCAATGATGCCATTTTGTCGACTATTTAGAGATCAGATTGATCTCGAATCATGAGTTCTTCATTAGCATCTGAGCTCAGAAAGTGATTTCTGTTTGTTTTAATTAAAAATGTTCAGGTTTTAATTTCAGCCCTGAGCTGCAAAATCCAAAATGATTCTTGTGTTTGGAATCGAATAGAGGATGAAAAGAAGATGGTTTGTAATGAACCTCTTATTCATCAATCTGTCTATTCAAGATTAGCGTCAAAAGAAGCAATATTTCTAGTTAAATGTAGGCTTTTGAGAGCTCAGAATACAGCAGTGCCTTGCTAAAGTCAGACCGAAATAGAATCCTGCAGCAGGGCTTCCTCATGTCGCTTTTTCTGCAGGAGAACTCTTCAGATGTATTTTTGTCGTCATCTTGCGGTCTCTCTTTGAATCGATACCAAATGTTGCCTTTCCTTCACACAGGGCAGGCTGCATCCAATAAAGTTGAAATTAAAACAAAAACAAGTGCTTTCATGTTTTTTAACTGCTGTTGTGTTTTCTTTGTTGAAATAACTTGCTGTAAATGGGATTATTTAAATATATTTGACAAGAGTTTATAGATAAGTCCATATATGTATTACTTGATTGAAAGAAAAATGTGTATCTCCTCTTGAAAATTCTTTATTTTTTAAAACAAATCCCCCAAGAATACTGGTTTCATCTTTTCACATATGAGATGTTACTACTATTATTTTGTTATGCAATTTTAATTACATACATTTGGGTCTAAATTGTTCACCTAAGAAAACAATATACTTGAAGACATAACCTTCACTCTCTGAGATATATCTTTTATTTTCTGTCATTTTATAGACCAAAACTACTCGGCAGATTAAAAGATAATCTTAAATTGCAGCCATACTTTTCCAAAATCAATTCAGATCTTTTTTATAACCCTTTTAGACAAATTCCAAATATTTAATATAAAGCTTCAGCCAGTAATAAATAGCTTAGCATAAAAAGGCTGTCAGTAATTTGGCAGAACTGCAGTCCAAAGCAGCTCTTCCTCCTCTTCTTCCTCCTCCTCTTGTCCTCCCTGTGACCCCAACTACTCACAGACTTTAAATGGACCCCCCCCCCCCCTCTGTCTCACACACACACACACGTAACTGTTCATGTGTAAAACTGCAGAAAGGAGCCTTTCAGTGCTGCCTTCAAAATAAAAGCTCAGACTGAAACTTTTGTTTAAGTAATCCTTTGATGTTTTCGGGAGAGGTTTTAAGAGCAGAAATAACTTAAAATACACAGTAATAGACCAAAGTATTAAATTATAAACACAGTTTATATTTATTTAAGCACTTTAGAATGTGAGTGTTATATAATGGTGCCGGGTTATTGAAAGAAAATACTAATTGAAGTAGTCACAAAACAAAACTGGCGAATTTTAACTAATGTATGGTATATGCAGGTGAGTTCATTAGAACAACAATATTGTAGCTCTGTCTCCAATTTGGAACCAATTTCTCACATTGTTTTGTACTGCCAACATTTGAAATTTAGTACAACAGTGGTATTCCTCCCTGAATAATATGAAATTGTGTCTCAAAAATGACCTGCTAAAGTAAAGTTGGTCATATTAAACTCATTTGAAAAAGTTTGACAATATAAGACCTTTATATACACAGTCTATGTATATTATAAGACACATAAATGGACCGGAAAAGTGTGCCTCTAGACTTTTATTTTGAAGGTCCTCGCCGGATGCTCTTATTTACTCTGTGGTGTTATGTCAGGTCCATTGAGTCAGATCAGTTTGATCCAGCAGCAAGAGGACACGCTCACTCAAAACTCAACAATGTAAGTTTTACGATTTAATAATTGTATACTCACACGAAACAACTATTAGGCTCGGTTTTCTTCTGCAGAATTATGAAGAAGTGTTATTCTGCGTCGCCAAACCGCGTTCAGAAATATGTTATATTTTGTTGTAAACAGTGCGGCGTCGTAATAATAATGAATTAAATATATTGTTTGTACAGTCAATATTCATACTGCTTGTCGGCATTAATAAAATGCATGCAAGCAGCTCCTAATTACTAAAAATAAAAATAAAAGTCAACAGGTTCAGGTGTGTGGAAGTTCTGTGGATCTGTCAGCAGGTGTGGGCGGGACGGGAGATATAACACAACGTTTAAATCTGATTTAACCAAACAGAATACTACTTCCTGCTTCTTCATTTAACTTCCTCAGGATTTGTGAAATATAATATGGTGCATTCAAGACGGAGTAAAACTTGGCACATTTTTGAACGGAGTTTGGCAAGGTGACAGCTCGCTTATCGCAAAAGCTTTTCTCAGTATTTAAAAGCACAGGAACACTTTTGTTCCTCTTCAGATTGTTGTCACATATTCACGGTACTGTAGCACAGGGGTCGTCTTTAGTTCGGCTATTAGAGAACTACACTTTAAATCATGTTTATGTGCTGATGTAGACATTGTAGAGCCCCTAGAGGACTATTATTTTCCTCCAGCAGCTGTCAGCACATTAACCTCTTCACCCCCAAAACATAATTTAGAGTTCTGGTTAACTTCCCATTTTTGAATTATGTAACCAGTAAATGTGATTAGATAGCACTTTGAAATGATCTAGATTATTACCTTATGTGTGGGAGAGGAGGTTAGATGACATCATGCAAACTGTTGCATAAGTTCCCCGGCTGGGATTTATTTCATTTCCTGTGAAGAATGCAATTGTTGTTCAACTCTATATCACATATGAACCTCTAGCTTCTTTCCATTGTGATGGGAGGGAACAAAAGAACCCGTTTTCAGAGGAATTCCTTCACATTTAAAGGAAACCCCACAATCATGCTCTACAATCTCATTTAAATCATTGATCTGAGTTTTATTCACTCACCTGGGTTCCCCTTTGTGTCACCAACATGCAGTGTGGTATATGATTGATCTTGTGTTAAACATCACTCACATGTCAAAGTTCACCTCACCACATGTGACACAACTCTGTGACGTATTGACGACAAACTGGGATCTGCAAAGATAACACAATCATGGGATTTGCAGCGTAAAACAGTGCCAAAAGTGTTTTAATTGTATTTGTTTAAGGCACTTTGAATCTACAGATAAGGCTATCATGTATAGAGTTTAAAGAATGTTATACATGCTTTTTTGTTTTGATAATTTCCTTTATATTTCTATTATTTCTTAGATGTTTTGCCTTAAGAAAAATATGATCTGTTCACCAGAAATATTTAAAATAAAAATAAATATCAACCTTAATTGACTTTGAGTTTTAAAACTTTTTAACAGAGGTAATAAATATTTGTTTTGTTATTTCTCAGGTTGAGTAAACGATCATTATTAGCGGCTCTGCTCTCTGTGGCTGTTGGAGTTTACCTGCTGCCCTCTCCCATAGACCCCAAACCACATGTGTAAGCACACACACACACACACACACACACACACACACACACACACACACACACACACACACACACACACACACACACACACACACACACACACACACACACACACACACACAGTCATTAACAATTTAATCCAATTTCTCCTGCAGTCTGAAGGGCCCCCCCCCCAGCCCTCGAGGGGCCCCTGGCTGTGAACACCCTGCTGCAGAAGGGCCGCAGGCTGTTTGCTGGTAAACTTCACGGACCAGAATCCTTCACTGCTGATCAGGAGGGTGAGCTGGCCTTTTTGTTTGTAATGTAAACTTTGACAAATTGATATTGAGAGTGAGAGGATAAACAATACGTTTAGTAGATTTGTGGGTAGCCTCAAAGAAAGAGATATTTTCTAAGATTTTAATCATGTTTTTTTAATAAACTAAATGATTAATAAATGAAATGATCTGCAAGTGAAACAATAATGATCGTGAAAGGTATTTTGTCCCCGGTATGGCTCATGTGACATGTTTAAATTGATCTGTATAGATGTCTGGTTTTATGACATCAATTTTATTTTGATTATGTTATAAATTAATGAATGTATTATTATTATTATTATTATTATTATTATTATTATTATTATTATTATTATTATTATTATTATTATTATCATTATTATTATTATTATTATATATTTGTTTTATTACATTTTTAGATTTTTTTGTTGTGATTGGATTTCATCATTGTCTTTTTAAATACATTTTCCAAACATTATAGATACATTATTACTAGTTTCAAAAAAAAATGTTTAAATGGCACACTATGGTCTGAATGCTCTTCGCCCATATATCACCCGGTGTGTGTTGTGTTTCAGGGAACGTGTTCACGGGCACGGTGGACGGGAAGCTATGGAGGATCGCCCCTGACGACAGCCTCACACTCCTCACACACATGGGACAGGACCTGCCAGAATGTGGTGTGTGTTTCCACGTCTGATTCTCCTCTGTGTTTATTCTGGGCCAGCTGCTTCCTTTTGACTTTATCTCTTTCCCTCACACTAAATAAACTCCTGCAGTCAACGTGTAGCTGCTGTTAAGTGAGGTGAATGTAAGCAAAGAGACACAACCTTTTAAATCCATACCCTCTCTTAAAAGTTCGGGAAATTACATTTCACAGCACAAACATTTAGCTGTCTAATTATTTAAAGGGCACTGGCTTATGAGCAGCAGTCATCAGCAGCTTGTTTTCACTTCTTTTCTCTCATATTTATTTTTACTTTCTGCTTCTTTACATAATAAATAAAGTCTTCTTAAAGTTTGGTTTGTATTCATGTGGAAATGACTGTCTTCCTCTTCAAAAGATTAACCATAGTTGATTTGTCTTAGTTTGAAACAAAATAGTTTGTTGTTTTGTTTATGATCACAAAATCATTGGTCGTCTCTCTCCAAACTTTTAATAATTCTTCTTTCTCCTCAGTTTGAAATGTCTAGTCCCTCTCTCTCTCAGCTCTGTTCTGAGGCATAGCAGATGTGCCTCAGTATTAGATAAGGATTACATAAACATTTCTAACGTTGTTATTAACATGCAGTCCTCATGTTCCTGCAGGCAGCAGCACGGACTACGAGCCGGTGTGCGGCCGTCCTCACGGAGTCCGTCTGGATCGTCACGGTCAGCTGATCGTGGCTGACTCGTACCTTGGTCTGCACAGCGTCGACCCCAAAACTGGAGAGAAGACCCTGCTGCTGGCTAACTCACAAGGTGTGTGTGTGTGTGTGTGTGTGTGTGTGTGTGTAAAATGACCACTTCACTTAAATAATCACTCAAATATTATTTTTTATCCTTGGAGAACAATATTGTTTGCGTCAAAATGCACAAAAAAAGTTGTTTAATTATATAATTTCCTCCTTTCACTGAGATAAATATTTCAACAAACTTTAGGTTGATCTTAACTACCAAATATTTGATATCTTTCAGAATTCAAACCCTTTTAAATTATGGCTATTTTCAAGTAATTTTCATTCTGGTTTATGTAAATGATTGGCATCGACAGGGATTTTTATGCAGAAAACCAAGAAAATAGCATGTATTTGCACCAAAGGGCATCTCGTGGAAATAGTTAAAAATATAATGTTGAATTAATGTGTTTTATTTTTGTTTAATGTCTTTTATTTTTTGTAAAGCACTTTGAATTGCCTTGTGTTGAAAGGTGCTATACTGTATACATAAACTTGCTTTGCTTTGAAGCCAGAGCTCAAGATTAAAAACTTGATACAATCTAAAGCACGACGTTCTGCTGTAATGGCCCTGGGATAACACATTGTGGTTTTAATGGGAACATGTTTGTACTTAAGGGCCTGAGTGTCTACATTTTGGCTTCAAAGTTTATTAGGATTCACACCTTCGCCAAAATGTATTCCATATGCATTAAATCAACCAAAATGAGAGTACGATTTTTACAAATGTATATAAATTGTTTTTCTTCTTCTCTTTGTTCCTCAGGTGCTGCTGGCGTTCCCTTCGCCTTCCTGAACGGTCTGGAGATTTCCTCTCAGACGGGGATAATTTATTTCACCGATTCCTCCAGTCGCTGGGGACGCAGACATGTCACCCTGGAGGTGAGGGGGGGGGGGGGGAGGATAGGAGGCAATTAGCCAAAAACCATCTGCTAATCACTGTTTTTTAGATTTTTATTTGAGAAGATCACAAGGCAGAGGGAAGCTGATGCATGCAGAGTCCTTCAGAGATGTTTTTATCGTGCTTGCCAATAACACTTGAGGACACTCAGGCTTTTCTTTGTAACCGTCCATCCAAAGCCTTTCGCCAAAAACCACACTGAGGGTCCATTCAGAGCTGCTGAGGGGGCTCTACTGCACTTTCAACCCTTTTTAATAAAACACAACAGCTGTACAACAAATTAAGCTAAATATATATACAGTACAGTATATCAACTATGTTTCATTAAACATATTTAAGCTAAATAATATACATTAAGGAAAACAACAAACTTAATTAAATTAAAATGTATATTGTTTTCAGGTGATTGAGCTGAACAGCCTCGGGCGTCTCCTCTCCTTCGACCCGCAGACAGGAAGTGTGACGGTTCTGCTGGGCGATCTCTACATGCCCAACGGCATCGCTCTGTCACCTGACGAGCACTTCCTGTTGCTAGCGGAGACGAGCATCGGACGCATACTGAGGTACACACTATAGAGTGGTGAAGTGATGACGTGTTTCTCTAGGCTGACCCTGAAGATTGGATTTCGGAATATTGCTGAAAAATAAGATCTGTGGCAAATAAACGTGTATGATTCACGTTTCAGCAGGATAACCATTGTATTAGTTTTTGAAACCCTAAAGAGGCCCTAAGATGCTTTTTGGGGTTTACACTTCCCTGTATTGTGTTCTAGGTTTTAGTGCATGCAAATTGTCTGCAAGTTCCCTCCAGAGGGAGTTTCTCTCCCACACACTCTCCCCCCCGGCTTGAAACACCTCCATTGGACTCTTTTGTTTACTTCCATAACATAGTGTCATCACTATGTAACACTCACACTTTTACTGGCTATTGCACATTGTAAGTGATAGGCTAATCACAACCCAATCACAACGGTGAAAATAGGTGCTGCAGCACAAGCAGTATGAGAAAAATAAAGTCCTTTTTGAACATTAAAATATGTAAACATGTCACAGTAGAGGCACAACATACAAATATTAAACCTGAAATAAGGGCCCTTTAATGTAAACACCAGAAATACAAATCTATTAGCTAACTCTTAACTCAGCTAATATTAACCAACAACCTAACTTGAAACTCTGACCAGAAACACATTTTAAATAACCTTTTTTACTTTGAGACGAGGGAACAACATCACACTCTTCCTCTCTTCCCTCTCAGGTTTTGGCTGAAGGGCCCAAAGGCCGGCACCAAGGAGGTCGTCATGGACAACATGATCGGTTACCCCGACAACATCCGCCGTAGCGACCACGGCACATTCCTTGTTGGCATAACGACACCGAGGTTCCGGAAGATCACCCCTCCCTTCCTAGACATGATCGCCCCGTACCCCGCCGTCAAAAGATTCCTGGCAAAAGTCAGTGTGTTTCATAGTTTATATGAATTACTTTGATAAATAATATATATGTGGGACATGATCAAAATGATCTCTGGAGAAATGGAGCGGTTGTTATGAGAGGAAAGAGCGGCACACAGATCCTGAAATTATGTATGAGTGTTTTTTTTAGAACTGTATTTATTGTGTTCTAGTAATATCACACAGAACACACAAAACAAACTTCATACTTTTAACTGTCAACCAGTATATTTATTACACTTTATACTTATGATTGTCTAACTACATTTTGATTGCTGTTTTTATAACCAAATCTACTTTCCCATGATCCATCTGGAAGGCTGTGTGAGTCACAATTATCTGGTGTGTCAGTCAGCCGAGAATAACAGGCTTTGTTCCAGCCTGAGAAGAGATAGTGTGAAATGTGACGGGACAGGGGCAGGACCCCTTTACTAACACACACACACACACGCACACGCACACGCACACGCACACACGCACACACACACACGCACACGCACACGCACACGCACACACACACACACACACACAGATTGAATTGTTAGATGAACACAAGAGGTTTAAGATAAAAACACTTCTCTGTTTATACAGTCTCTATGGTCACACCCGACACTTGGAAGAGACAGGTCTGAACTCCCAGTGAACTCTGGGAAATGTCAGCTGAGGTCACGCTGACAGAGAAACTCTTTTTAAGCTTAATTAAAGTAATAAACGTTATTTAAAACGAGACCAGACTACTAAGTGGTTTAAGGAGCATAACGGTATAATAGGTTAAATGTCTACATTAACACTTATACAAATAACTAGAATATAGTTGTGTACTACTTACATTATCTCAAATGCTTCCATCAATGTTCAGAGAAGATTTGAGAATAATAAAAAGTCATTTAAACGGTGAGTTTCATCTGGTCGCATGTCATGGTGTCATATCCCCTTTGAACTTACGTAAAGATGACAAAGATATTCTTTAATAATCCCTCCATGGAAAATGATATTTGACCTTTGATGTGGTTTTACACTTTACAAACTCATAGTCCAACAATCCACACAAAGCAGTAAATTCACAACCTTGAGACACTGGAACGATCAAATATGATGTATTATCAAAACAGTTTTTTAGATAACCATGAAGTGTTTCTGTCTCCAGGTGATTCCTCTGAGCTGGTACCGCGTCCTGCTGCCTCGCTACGCCCTGGTCCTGGAGCTGGGGTCTGACGGGGGGCTGGTGGGCTCGCTGCAGGACCCCGAGGCCCGCCTCACCTGGGCCATCAGCGACGTGTTCCAGCACCGCGGGAGGACGTACCTGGGCAGCACCGACCTGCCCTTCCTGCCCGTCCTGGAGGGGGGGGGGAAACTGATGACGGACAGCTGATGACGGACAGCTGATGACGGGCCGCGGCAGGAAACTTAACGTAGGATTAATGTTTTTATTTCTGGACTGTTGTGATCGGGCAGCTATGAGGAACTGTGTGGTTCTTCTGGATTTTACTTGTTAAGGTTTTTAGTGGCTGTTCGCCCCTGGAGCAACGTGCAGATGTTGCATTGATCACACCTGGATATTTTGGTTTGAGGTCAGACCTTTTCACACACTAACTGAGAGAAGAACTGAGAAACTGTGAAGACATTTTAAGAAAAGTAAACGTTTCCGTGGGAGCAATAACACAAGTGATAACATGCTGATTCATAGAATGTAATTTATGTTTTAATTTCCCCAGGAACATTGAGCTAAAACCATATCATATAACTAAAATACTGTACATTAAAATATAGAAATGAAGTAAAAAATACTCCACCCATTCATCATCACACCGTCTGCAGAAGACACCTTTATCCAACTGGAATACATCTTCCAAAATAAACTCTTGTTATTTTACTTTGTATTTAATTTACAGCCAACATTTTAATTTGGGAAGGAATGTGTAATACTAAAATAAATTGTAAAAGCTGAAATTAAATAAATATTTTATATAAAAAGAACATTTGACTCGTGAATGACAAATGTGTTACAGAGCTAAAATGCGTAATTCATTTAAAAATCTATTTGGACATTTGAAGACATCTGGGATTGTGAGTATTCTCTGAATTTAATTTCTGACATTTAATAGACTAAAATATGTATTGATTAATCTGGAAAATACAGTAATTGCATGCAAAATATGTAGTTTTCTACAGTTCTGGCATCAAACCTTAACATAAACGTTGCATTTGTTTTAGAATTTAACAGGAAATGTTTAAATAAAACAGGTAAGATTTAAAGGTAAGTTCATGAAGAAGGCTTTTAGGGTCACCGGTTATCAAAACTTAAAATACTTTGTGTAAATGTGACAAAAAGACAAATCTAAAATTGACAAATGTAGTATTTTGAGAATCTCTTTATTTGGACAAACACACAATCAAGCCCAAAATACAGAATCATAAAAAGCTACTCTACAAAAATGTTTAATAAAATAAAACTAATGGTTCCATAAAGAGAGTTCTGACAGATTGGAAAGTGCATCAGTGAAATATAATCACATGTGGAGATCAGGGTTCTCACATTAATTCAGTCCAGATGTGAATCAGATACAGAGGAGGAAACCGCTGCATGAACAAAATGATATAATTATTATTATTACAAGAATAATAACTCCAGTAGCAGTGGAACACATTTTAACAGCCAGTCAGAAAATCATTCACAATTGAGATAAACACACACAACAAGAGTCAGTCGTTTAGTTCTGACCAGACTTTCTGATATTTCATATTTCCCCCCAAAATGTCCTGATCAGATCTTCGGTTAGATTCTGGAAACTGAACAAATTTGAGCTTTATTTAAAAAAAAAAATGTATCACCAACAAATACTTTCTGTAGGTAGCTTTGATTTGTCATTTATTTAGTCTCTGGAAATCAGATTTATTTCAACACCGCAGAATAGTTAAAGTGTGGCGGGGGAAAAAAACACAATTATCCAACAAAAAGCTTCTTTTTAAATTTGAGGGAGAAGGTGGCATGGATAAAAATATCAAATATATTTTTTTAATTTGTCCTTCAAAAAGTGCTCACATCCAGCTCAGAAAACAAAATGAGAATTCTTGTTAGAAACATAAATAAATAAAAACAAAACAAAATAACTCTCCTAAAACAGGAACCCTGATTATTGGAAAAGTTTAACCTTTTTTTCTCTAGAAAATGTATCTCTTCTCCTTAACCCTTTTTATTTATTTAAATGTGGCTCAGTTAAACGCAAAACTAAATAGTTGTCGAAATGTTCCACCCCAACATAGACATTTATTTTCTGCCCATCTAAAGTGACAGTTGTGACATAAATAAAGTAAATATGAAATATACAACACAGGATGAATTAAATCCAAATAGGAAATGAAAAAAAAGAACATTTTGGATGAAAAAGGTGCTTTAACACTGAAATTAGGTAATGTACTTGTATGCGAGTCTGATACTGAAACGGTGTAGCAAGTGCTTTCAAAGTCAGAAATGGTCCTGTAAACTTATAAGCAGGTTTTTATTGATACCACTAATAATTATTGGACATTTTTCCTGACTGATTTCAGACTCCTGCATAAAAAGTAATGACTGTGACAAAAATCGAAATTGGTGTTAGCTTTTCCTTGTCACATGCCGTCTGCTCTCAGTGTGTGATCGTTATTCAGTCGTATTGTCTTTAGCTTCAGAGTGGAAGTGACAGCTGGATTGTAAATGTAGGCACTCGTTTCTGTGAGATGTGTTTCTGTTGGACTTCCTGTTTGTCAACTTCTCTGTAGGCGGCTCGCTTTTCTCTGCATTCCTCGCAGTATAATCTTTCCATCTCCTTCTCACATCTATTCAAGCCAACACTATTGATGAATTACACCAAATTTACAGGTGAGCGTTCAACTTTTGATCGTCTTATATACTTAATTATTGCACTACAAATACCTGTGATCGTTCCGATTTTACGTTTTCTCTTATCATCGTACCAGGATTTATTTAGCTGCAGTCGGTTGATCCTCATTGACATTATCAAGTGACCACAGTGCTGTTTTTAATTATTATGCTTTTATTAGTTTTATATTACTACCAGTGCAACTCAGTGATTTATATTTAAAATTTGACAAATTATTGAGGACCATCCGAATGCAGCAAACCACTTCTTGTGCACTATTTAAATAAGAAAAAAATAATGTGACCTTATCGCTGCTTGGATCTTTGATATTATTTTCTCAACGGAGACATTTATAAGAACTGGGTCTCTTTTTGTCCCTTTTCTGTAGGGGTTTAAACAAATACAATGAATGCTTACAAGACGACAAGGATTAATGGCTTGTGAGTATAAATCAACATTGAATAATTTCCCTGCACACCTACAGACAAACTCAACAAACAGCAGCCCAACCTGGAGGCTTTAAGGGGGGGGGGCGAGCACCCACAGAGGCCTCTTCCCCCCCCTCCACTCCTCACCTGATACCTTCTCCATCCACACACACACACACACAGACCGCTCAGGCCTGAAACAAGGCAACACCAGCAGGAGGCTGGATACTAAAAACTATTCAGCCCTCCTCTTCCTCCCTCCATCCTTCATCTCCTCTTCTCCACCTCCTCACTTCCTCTTCTGTCGGATGCTGCTGGGCGGCCAGCTGTGGTTCGGAAACATCTGTCTCGGGTCAAATTTATACCTGAGAAGACAGAGGCATTCATATTCTAATGCGATTCTAGAACTATACGCAGTAGAACAGGCTGCGTTCAGGTACCAGTCAAACAAAGAAGATTTCCTGAAACTGTTGGTCTGTCATTTCTGAATAATTTCAAAGAAGTTCCCTGGAAAGAAATACAGTTTGCAATATAATAATTGTATGGATAATATAGATAGTGCGAAATTAAAATATTCTCTGAGATTATGAGGCAATACATTGACAAAAACATAAATAGTGTCTGAATGTTATTCATGGACAAAATAATCGACATTTTCTGCTTTTTTTGTACATTTATGCCGCTAATTTAGAAAATGTTCTAGGTGTTTTCTCTTCAAGTTATTGTCATAAATGTAACACTCTAAGCACAGGGGATATAAACCCCCTCTCTTGGCACCATCATTCGTTTATTTTTTACTTTCAATGGCCCCATTATGCAGTCATAGTTCAATACACTTTCAATGTATAAATGATTTTCTAGTACTACAAACCTTGTTAACTACAGTTAGTCAGTAATAGAAAGTCCCTACACACAAATGCAGTAACATGCAAGAGTATGCAATATTACAACTTGGATTCTGTCAGAGATATATTTGTTTTCTTTCACTTTTCAGAGAATCAATGCAGCATGGCGCTGCTGAACAGACCTGGAGTCGTAGACGCCGGGGGTCCGACAGGACTGTCCGGCGCAGGACTGCAGCATCATCAGCCGGTGGTTCATCTTCTCCAGAACCTCCTGGTCGATGCTCTTTGCGATGTTGGTCAGCTGGTAGGGGTCTGCTGTCACGTTGTAGACTTCTACAAACACCTGCAGGGGGCGCACATCCACAACCAATGTTACCTTCCAGCTGAGGAAACTAACAAATAAGATGGATTCCACCACCAGTACAGTAGGCACCAAAGTAGAGAATCTTCACAAAGATATGATGGCTTTAGGGAGAAACACTTCTTTAAACCAATCAATAAGATACAAATTCAACATGTGATTACTTTACATTAAGGCAATTGTTTTTTGTATAACACCTTTTCTGAAATGTTATGTTTAATTTATGCAGATTAGATAAAACAGGACTTTATTTGTCCCGAAGGAAATTGTTGTTCCTAAAGTTACACACTAGGCATTATCTAATGTCATCTGGTGAATGGAGGAGAAATCTACAGAGGCACAAAGACAAAGTTAGAATAAAAGACTGGAATGGAACTAAAAGTACTTTTGCATGACAAATGGTGTTTCAGCACATCCAAATATAAATGATTGTATACAGTCTTTATCTTTTCAGGTCACAAAAGGGCAATACAAATTAGATGGAAGAAGAAAGGCCAACCTCATTATCGTCAAACTCGCAGTACTGCAGGTTTGAGGAGGCGGCGACCGTGCGCACACACGCGTACGTGTTGTTGTACGAGTCCTCACACACACAGTCTGGGAAACACTCCTGCAGAAAGAGGACGGATGGAAGGAGGAGAATAATTTGTTTATTTATTTGACTTCTTCCCTCTCACAGATCAAATGAAAGTTTCCTCTCTTACCGACACCCCGGGTCCCAGCAGAGGGCAGGCGGGGTCAGAGACGTTGCTCCCCTCCCCCTCGTACTCCACCAGGATGTCTGTCCTCCAGCTGCTGCTGTTCACCCTGCCCTCCTGAACACACACAGGTACACACAGGTACATATGTGCACGACCTCTCATTGATAGGTCAAGATAACGTAGAACTTGATCAAACCCCAGAGGACACTCTTGCTTAAAAAACAAGTAAGTAATACAGATGGAAATAATCAAAAGTAAACTAATTAAATTAAGTGTGAAATAAGTCATACTTACACAGGTGCCACATAGAATTACAATGAACATATTTGAAAGCAAAAATAGAAAAGTAATATTGCGCAAACTTTCTTAAATTCAGCACTGTAACTTTTACATTACTTCAACTAGAATAATTTATTTTTAAATGTAATCTGTTAAAAATGTTTGTGTTTTGTGTTAATTAAATCAATTTAAAGTGCAATATTAATATCGGAATCTGTTTATTTTGAATATCTAAAAAAATATATTTTTAATAAGATTTATGTTTTCCCCCAAAACACTTGTATAATAATAATAATAATAAAATAAATGATATATTAGGAGAAAAGTGGTGCCGGTTTAAAGATCATCAGAATGAACAGCTGTTTTGTTTTTGACTGTAAATAGACTGATGTGATGCCTGATGTCTGTTTTTGATGAATCAGACACTGAAGAAGAACAATAACATGAACGGGTTGTTAGTGACCTCACCATAACGGGCAGGAAGGACATACCGTCCATCTGCGTCTTGTTGACGTTGTAGCCGGCGATGTCCAGCATGGTCGGGCCGAGGTCCACGTTGGCCACCAGCATCTGAAAACAGGGTTATTACATTTCATTTAGTTCAACAAATACTGCAGGGAGGCACTGAGCTGATACTACAACGGAACACGCGTGTACCTGGCTGGTCTGGTTGGGTTTGATATTCGGTCCTCGGACCATGAGAGGAACTTTGATGTCAAACTCGTAGAGCTGCCTCTTATCCAGAGGAAGAGAGAACTGACCTGAAAGAAAACACAAACACTGTGAACTTAAAACCTTCTGAATCCAGAGTCCTTGTTTATTTGTGTTTTAAAAAAGGAACATCTACTTGTCATCTGCCATTTTAAGAGTCTATATTTTGATTACCTGTGTGGTATCCGTTGTCTGAGGTGAAGAAGATGTACGTATTGTCCAGTTCAGATCTGACCTCCAGACTTTTCACGATCTTCTCCACCAGGTCGTCCACTGACAGCAGAGTCCTCCATCTGCAGGCCAGGAAACCAAAATGTGAGACTTTATATAGAAACAAAGCTCATAAAAAGGTCAAACTACTGTGTTTACGAGCATTGTTAGAGTTAAGTGCTTTATTGTCATCACTGAAAAAATGAAGAGTGCAAAGCTAAATAAAGGAGTGGATGGAGAGAAGGAAGAAGAAAGAAACGAAGGAAGAACGATAGACGCAGCAATGACCGACCGTTTCCTGAAGGCATCGTCCAGGAACTGCACTGAGGAGTTGGTCATGGGAGTTTTAGCCTGTCGGATCAGCCAGTGTTTGTCCTGAGGGGAGATGGAATAATGTCACTTTTTTTTGTTGTCCCATCCTCACAGGGGATATTTAAGTGGAAGGAGGAGCCTACCTTCCCGTGGATGTTGAAGTTGGGGTCTCGGGGAGCCTTGGTGGTGTTGAAGCTGTTCTGGTACTGAGGGGCCGCCGTCCACGGGGAGTGGGGGGCCGGGATGGACACCATCATGAAGAACGGCTGGTAGTTTGATTTATACTGCAGGAAGTCCAGAGACCTGTTGGCCTGAGAGTCGCAGCAAAGACGTTCATTCTAGGCATTTCTATTTGGGTTATTATCATAAACTAAAATGAAAACAAGCAATGAAACATATTGTTGTGTATACAAACTAGACCCTTTAAGAAAAAAGAATGTAATCTAAAATAAGCAAACACACTCTGAAAACTAAACTAAATCCTAAAGTCAAAGCTAAAAATTCATGTGAAACTAATTGAGCTCTTACTGACCCTAACGACCTTGCTTGTTATATTACATTTTGCTTGTTCTTTCATTTATATCATATTAAAATCATTATATTCTTAAGTTTATAGAATATTGTTTTAATGGGACAGTCACAATTTAAAATATTATTTTCAATACATAGGATAGAACAGGAAAACCAAGAATGACACACAATCAAATAAAGCTGGTGTGTTTGATTTCCTCACCAGGACGTCTGTCAGGTAGTCTTTGCTGTAGTCTGCTCCGTGTTCCTCAGGCTTCCCGTTCACTGACAGAGTGTAGTTGTAGTACTTAGAGTTCTTCTCCTGGAAAACACAAACAACTTCATGAAATACTCTTATTTGGGATTTTACCATTTTTGTGCTTCTGTTTATGTTGTGGTAGAAATATAACCCCTTTAGCACAAGTTATTTTTTACTTCTTTTATATACATTCTTGCTCGAGATAAACTTATGAAGTCTGCACTGTAGTGGCAAAACTCTTTTATTTCACCTTGCAAAACCTCTTTACCCCACCTGTTCCAAAATGAAAGAAACATTTAAGAACTTAGAAAGTCATAAACACAGGAAAGAAAAATATGGATCGAAAATGGATCACCAGAATCTTATTTTTCTCCATCGTCCTTTAGGATTTCTGTAGAGGACAGATATTAAAAGTAAAATAAGAACAAATATAAAAACGTAAGCCCAAAACCCTTTTTATGTTGTCAGCACTTTAAGCTTGCTTAGTGTAGGATTACAAACATTAACTAAACGTCCTCACGGTCACATGTTCCTCACACACAATCTATAGAATCAGCATGACTCTGTCCGAGTTAAGATAAGCTGTGGTCATGGGACCAGATGTGTTTGTTTAGTAGCGCTGCAGATAAAAACAGGTCTGCACGCCGGTCGTATTACCACCATGACCTCTGCTTACTGACAAACCCAGTTAGAGACTGAAAGAAAATCTAATTTTAGTCTATTTATTCGTCTGGCTGCTGCTGCAGACAGCTCACAGTCACATGACGACTGAGCTGAACTCAGATCTGCTCTTACACACACAGAAACAAACTTCCCAGAGACATTTATGTACCAAAAACAGGGGGGGGGAAAGGAATATATATATAATATACAGTACGGACAACATGCAGATCAATGACTGTTGCATTATCATTTCCCAAATTCATGGCACAGGATTTGACTTGCAGACAGGACCATATAATAAAAGGCTTTCAATTGTAAACAAAAATAAACAATTGTGTCAGACAGGAGGGAGCCTAGGTGTACATTTGGGGCTCAAAAGGTTGTTGTCTTACCAGTCCGACCCAGTAGTTCCAGCCTGGAGGAACATGCTCCACCCCCCCAGCCTCCGAGTGCCCATACTGAAACACAAACAGAATAATGATGTGAATTTATTTATCGTCATATACAACCAAAGTCTTAAATTCAGTTTTCTTGATTGGTATTATAGCAGCACATCGATAAAGAGACAAACAATATAAATATATATTTCCAGGAAGACGTATATGAGAGTTTATGGGCCTAATGCATGTATCTTATTCTGTTGGTACCCATCGATTCTTATGTTTGCTCTTCTCTTAGGGAATATACAATTATAAAAGTGGCCTGGTGGCATCTCTACAATTCTTGGGCGTGTGCCAGAGTACACACATGGAACACGCCTGCACTTATATAGTGTTAAGGGGGCGGTACCTGTGTTAATAAATAACAATCGGCAACACATTAGGAGGAGCAGAAACATTTGATTTCTCACGAGTGGACTCCTTCCACTTTTTGTATCACTTTAGGCACGTCAGTTAAAAGTCAGTTAAAAGTTATAGCTGCTGCGACACAGGGAAGCTGGAAAACGGGGTTAAGCGTTATTTGTTTTCTGTTTAGGTGAAGTGTGTCTCCTGGTTCCCCATTTGTTCGTCTGTTTATCTCAAGGGTTGATGCAACTTTGACAGCCTGACTTAATCATGAGACTAAATCACAAAGGGAAGACCTTGTGACAGTGTTTAACTATTCACCTACTGTAAAGTCAATTTATTTTATTTTATTGGAAGTGTTGCAAAAATGCTGGACAGATCGGCATACATAAGGAAGTCAAGTAAAATGTGTACATTGTACTACAATTTATTAAAAAGTTGTAAAAATGTGAATATGCAATGTGGAATACAAGGAAAAATAAATATATTATTGATGAAAACCCGATTATTGCTCAAAATGTAAACTGAAATGCAGTACTAATCCTTAGTAATATTAGACTGTCACAGTTGAATAATTGAAACATTGAAGTTACACAGCTTAAGTATTGTTGGTATTGCACAGTTGGTTTAAGCTGGTTCCAATGGTTCCAATTCACGTTTCTCTTCTATTTTGTTCCTACATCCTACCCAAATGCACAAGTATGTCGTGGTATCATCCCTAACCTGGTTCAGATATTTCCCGGCGAAGAAGGTCTGGTAGCCTCCGTACGTCCTCAGCAGGGCGGGGAAGGTGTGCGCCTCCTCGCTCTTCTGCCAGGCTGTGCTGCTGCAGTTCCCCTCCAGCGTGTTGTTGATGACGTGGTGGTTGTGCGGGTATTTCCCCGTCAGGATGCTGGCGCGACTCGGGCAGCACAGCGGGCTGGCCACAAACTGTTAGGGGCAGGAGAGGAGGAAAATGGCTCTTTTTTAATATCTGTACTATCTTCTCTCTACAGCACTAAATGGACGATAATGATGCTGATACTTACTGCGTTTGTGAACGATATTCCAGCATCACCTATCAGTTTTTTCGTCTTGGTGAGTGGACTCTGGAAGGAAAAGATAGTGATGGGACAAATTCATTATCGGAGTAATGTAATGGCCTCCTGTGTTCTTTAGTTTGGCAACAACAAGCTTCTTTGTAACCGTTATCTAATTAAGTTGCATCAGTGCCTAATATGGATTTTAACACTGTTTTGACCCATTGGCATGCAGACAGAGACAATAACATTTACTTAAAATATATTTATATTATGCATAAACATTCTTCACAGATCCAAACTCTATATATTTTAAGCTTTACCAACTGTTGTGGTTAGAGCTGAAAAATACGATTGAATTAATTTAACTTAAAACTGTCTGTCTTTTATTTACCAAACACCCACTAGTTCCAACTTCAGAAATATAAAAAAACGTGTGTCTTGTAGTAATGGTAAACTCAATGTTTTTTTTCTTTTGGCAAACCATGCTATTTATAAAAGTTCCCTTTAGTTTCATTGTATACTAACCTTTTGACGAGCAAACAATACATCAATAACCGCAACAACAAAAAAACTATCCGTAGATTATTTAATATTATTGAATTAATCCCTAAAATAAATTAAAATATCCAGTGTGTTAAAAAAAGGCACATACAAAGTACTGATACATAAAAATAAATAAAATAAGAACAGTTTAGTGTGTGTTGCCAAAGCAGGTTATGCAAATGTAGCTGATTAAAGAGTAGGCTAAGGAGATACACAATGACGTACTTCTACTTTTCATACTAAATGTTGCTGATAATACTTACATTTAGGTAGCTTTTAGTGGAGTATTTTCAGTGTGGTATTAACATCTTACTCAAATAAACATCTGCATACTTATTTTACCTCTAAACAAACAAACAACACACTGTCAGGCAGACAGCCGTTTCAATTTCGAGATTTTAAGTCAGCAAATATTATGCTGACTATGAGAAATGCCGCAAGGATGCGTCTAACCAGGAGGAATGTGAGCAGCTTCATCACTCTGGACTACAAATAAAAGTCAAGTTTACATCAGTTAAATCACATGCATCGTCCTATCCTGCAAACACAGACTTATTGGTAAAACAAATAAACACCTAGCATGTAATAATAGCAAAAAAACAAACAAATGCACTCACCAGACCCCCGATAGCGATGTCCAAGTCGTCGGTGAGGATCAAAACAATGTTAGGTCTCTTTAATGATTTTCCAAACAGCCCGCTGCTCAAAGTGACGCAGGTTAGTAAACTGTGTAAAAGAATGAGCGAACACGCGCCATTTAAACCCATTTTCATGAAGTAATGATAAAATACTGAAGCTGTCCGTCTCTTCCTTCAGCTCGGCTTCTCCTTTTAAGCGTGAAATGAATTTACCAAGTCCTCTGCGGAGGAAAACAGACTCGGCCCTGTATCTTCTCGGACAACACTTCCTTGTTTCCCGGTCATGTGCTGCGCGGCTACGGAAGCCCGAGTCAGCTGATTTGAAGAAGCCCACCCAGCATGACTAATCAGTACAAATAACCGTTACTCTTACTTTTTAGCCCATGCTGATGGTTTATTGTTTTATTACTGCATTATACTGCTATATTTTATTTTCTATAGAAAACAACTATATTAATGAAAAGTTATTCTACCGTCAGAGGTGGAATGATTAAGAAATATATATATTATTGCCATGTTCAAATAAGCCAAAACAGTCTTGTGCACATTAATACATCAATAATTATAATACAAAAATAAAATAGGCGAAACATGATTCTGCAATAAACCATTCTGCATGATTATTACTTTTATTGTTGGTACTTTAAAGATATTTTAATGCTTCTGTTGTGCTTTTATTCAGGATTTAAATTCAGGATTGCTCCTATACCACAGTACTCGTCACCACAGGGTAGAAATACTATGTTACAAATAAAAGTACTGCATTCAAAATGATAGAAAACGTACAAAAGCATTAAGATCAAAGGACCAAAATTAAAAGTATTCATTATTCAGAATGACTCATTTTATAATCATATATCATATATTATATTATTGGATATATATTATTAATTAATGCATTATTAAGTTTATTACTTTAACTCTGCAGCTTGTAAAGTCGAGCTAAGTTAATGACTTATATTGTTGGGTAGCTTTATCAATAATATGTCATAATGTATTGTTATTTATTTGTTATTCATTTTTATTAATTTATAAAGCTGCATTAATGTAAGTGAAGTAAATAAAGTAGAAGTATAAAGTAGCAACAATATACCAAACATCAGGCAAGCTTAGATATCTGTCACTATCAGATGATTGCAGATATATCTTACATGGTGACAGATAATATACTAGAAGTTGCAGTACAGAATGTTGTTTGAGGTCGTTTAAAACGCCATTACACAATCTGTCCACCAGAGAGCACCGACGTGTGTTTTTTTTTATTTACTGCGGTGGAAAACACCTTTACTCTAGTGGAGTGCAATTGCAGAGTGCAGCTAAGTAGCATCATTTGTATCAAAGTAGGCTACTTGTTCTTATTATGTACTTATTTTCCCACTTTCTGCAACTTTATACTTCTGAAAATAAAGTACTTTTTTGATTCACTACATCTATTTGATAAACATTTTTACTTTGCTGATTCAGATTAGCCTATCAATGTAACATATTATTAACAAATTATTATATAATATTACTATAGATAAAGACTCAATAATGTACAAAATAATACATCAGTGATTATAATTCAATAATGGCTGCAGTGTTAGCCTACATTATTCTGAATGGGCCCATCCCACCCCAAGTACTTTTACTTTTTGTAGGCATATTGTAGACTATTTGTTAGTAGCCTATATTTGGCAACTACATTTAATATAGTAACATATTGAATGCAGGATATTTATTTGTGAGTGTTTATACACTGTGGTACTTTTACCAATTTGAGTAAAAGGTCTGAGAGTAGGCTTACTTCCACAACTGTTTGCTTTGCAACAAGCATACAATGTGTGTTTAACAACCACCACTGCTTATCTGGAGATGTATTTGGCAGATACATGAACAAGTAAACGTTTACAAAATATACCTCAAATTAAAAGTTCATTATCATGTTAGTGTTATTCTCCGTTGTTTAATACATTCAATTGTGTTAAGTATTGCTCAAATAAACGTACAAAATTACCTCCTGGCTTAATGATTAAACAAGGATGCGGATTGGTCGGTTTACTTTTGTCTCTTCTGTGATTGGTCAATCCACCAGCACCTGTCGCGCGACCTGAAGAAAGTTTGGCAGCCGTTGAGATATTTAGCCAGAGTGGGCCGGCCCATTGTTATACAGGAGAAGGGGGGGCAGGGAAGTCAAGTCCGGAACGTTCAGGAATAAAACTAAAAGCTGTCAAACGGGTCTCTACCTTTTCTGAGGTGAGGAATGGAGTGCTCCAGGAACTCTATCCTCTTCACAGAAAACGTTCTAACTTCTGCTAGGATGTCTGTAAAACAATATTAATTTAAAGAAACATGGCGTCGCCGGTGAAATTAAACGGAACCGAACTTTTGGAAGTTGACATATGCGACGTTGTATGTTCCGAGGACGAAAGCGGCGTTTTCGTCAATTGTGTATCCGCCTTTCAGGAGGACTTCTCCGGCTTCCAGCGGTGGACAAACTCCACCGAGTCAACTTATGACACATCATCGCCTCCGGGACAACAGGTCCCCTCCACCGGGGAGCACGGAGCTCCACCTGCCGCTGTTAGGACTAGCGCGGCAGGGGACAGTGACTCTGAGACCACGGGAGATGGAGTCAAATTCATCAGGTCTAGGTCCATAGTGGACTGTCTTTTGGTGGAGCTTTATGAGACGTACAACGGTGGTAGCAGGAGGAATTTGGACAGCTGGGATAGCTCCACAGAGGCGTCCGGATCTGATGCTTTCCTCGGCCGCAGTAACTCCGGGTCCAGCTTCCTCCAGGAGCTCCAGGAGAAGCACACAAGGAGGCATCAGATGAACTACCTGGCACAGAAAGGTGAGGGGTCTGTTCATTGATTGATTGATTGGCTTGGGTCCAATATGGCCTGGGATGTTTTTAGATCAACAAAGTCACAAAACACATGCATTTTTATACAATAAGCAGCAACAGTCAAGGACATGCTACAATGGAAAACAACAGGGAAGAAACCATATTTTAGACTCCTCCTATAGCATTACAATCAATAAAGCTGTTCACATTTTTTTATTATAATAACAAAACACAGTAAGAAAGAAATTAAAGCCTTCTTTTCATACTTTAAATGATCCTCTGACTGTGGGCCTGGGGCTTTGACAGGTCAAGTTGCATCTGGCATGGTCAAACAAATGTGATTATTTGTTCAAACCTGTGATACACTTTTTATGTTCATGCATTTCACAAATTAGGCATACATTTACCATACATATCCATCTTTTTTAGGGCTGATATTTGGATGTGGTGTTAGTGTTCAATATATCTGCTAACTCATACATGGTGCCAATATTTGTTTTATTTTAGATATTTAAACTTTGACTGAGAGCTTTATTGGTCTAATACATGAGGCAGGAAAATCTAATAGCAGACTTTCTGATAATACATACATAACCATTATTTTATGAGGAATATGTAAACAAAGTGACATGATTGATTAAATAAAAAAGCAATATATCTGCAGATATTTGTACAATTTTATATAGTGTAAATGCCATGTAAATTCCCCAGCATAAAAGCTCTTGATACAGAGAACTTGCATTGAAAAGTCAAATGTATTGGTCAGTTGATCTGCTTAGTACTCTCGGTGTATGGCCTGTTGCATCCCTACAAATGATAATAAATAAATTGTGTATAGTCTTGTGATAGCCATGACTAAAGTGATTAATTATCCATCTATATGAGCTAGTTGTAAATCACAGGAGGGGTTTTCTTTACCTTCAAGTCCGTTTGGAGACAGACAGCAAACAGTAGGAGACACATTTAATAAAACAAGGCTCCAGTGTACCATAATTGAATTTATTAATTCAATTAAATGTGCCTGTAATCAGATTGAGGATTTTGTTTGTTGCCAAGGAGGTTTGCAAATACAAGGGATTTGTTTTGGGGCATTGGTGCATGCATAAACAAAGTAAGAGATCTTTTTAAAAAGGAAAAATATGAGTTTGTTTAAAAATAAAAATAAAAGGTTTATCATGATATGTAGCAGGTATGTGTACAAGGCCTCACTGTTTACAGGTATGCAGACCTTTAGACAAACACACTCCAACACAGAGGCTGATGAGTGTGTTGACAGCTCGGTTGAATCGCCTCAGTGTGTGCTGATAAACACTGTTTCCTCAGAGTCGTGAAAGGCATGTTGCAGGGAGGTCTACGCTGCCATTGTTTTCTCTGTTAAAGTAGAATCCTACAGTAAACACAGACTGGCCTCTGAGCGCAGTGTTTGCCCTCCACACACACGTGACGCTCAGTCGAGTGAAACAATGCTGCCATCAGGAAGAGGAAACCCTCTGATAGTGCTTCCAATAACAATGTGATACTTGTGATTACGATAAAATCCTCTTTAGTAAACGTTTAAAGGTGGAGTCTGGTCATTAGTGTGGTTAAATAAGTACACACATTTCTAAGCTCTTTTTAGTGTCCTTTAAAGGAGACCCTGCCACCTCCTGGGCAGTGTCTGCAGGTGTTCATGAAACTGAAACAGTGATAATATGAAAGGTTAAGCTACAAAATATTTTTGAAATGTTGATGAGAAGATTATCAGTTTTTGAAATATGACTAGTTTCATTACTTATGATTCTGTCGTTTGTTTTTATTAATGTCCTTGTCTTTAGAATGCAAACATTGTGAAAGAATGCCCATGCAATCTGAGTGCTAAAGCAGATTAGATTGCATTTAAAAAGATAAAATACAGAGATAAACAGTTTTTTTTATAAGCTCATACTGCATCATTTGATAAGCCCATACTGCATAGTGATCCCTTTTTTTATTTTCACACATGAACATAATAACAAAAACAATGAAGAAGTCTTCTTCATCACGGATCTGTTTGTGCCCCGTTTAGTTTAAATTCAGATTTGATTTATCTTAAAAAATGTTGTCTCCATTATTGGAAGGATGGTCTGTGTTTATGGCAGTGTTCTGGTTTTTATTTCATCTTTGCCTGCAGCATGGAAAACAGGCAATTGGAAGAGATATCCTCATCACATGTTTTTAAAACTATATTAAGGGGCTTTACTTAGATAAATGTAAATGTCATATTTAACAATGATTCACTTAAATGGTCGGACATCTCATTTTTGAAGCATGTTCATGTAGAATTTGTCAGTTGGGAAAGAGTTTTATTATCAGTTTTATAATTTTAAAAGTAGTTTAGGATATTTAACATTTGATTTTCATCCCAACATGCATGATTCACGTCATTGCAATGTCTACCAGGATTAAACCTGCGATTTCTGTGTTTGTTTTTTCAGCCGCGGAGGAGCTGCTTTCAATCATCCAGGAGGTGAAATATCGTACGGGACTGCAGTCGGCCAAACTGCTCCGCCAGCTGAGGAGACGGGACCGACTGAACCACAAAGTGCAGAAAAACTACGACATTATCACCGCCTGCCTTCAGGCTGTCTCACAGAAACGACGTAAGAATACACACTTATTTTCTTCCTGCTTTAACCCAAAAAAAGATTGGTCTTTTTGTGTGTTAACTTTCAGGAAGAAGCCATAGACATTTAAGTGCTCTTAGAGGCTGGGAACTGAGGAGAAATGTATTAAAAGTGAAAAATAAATGTATTTTCAAGAAACTGTTACACTTCCAGGTCTTTACACTCACTATGTTTGTCCTAGCTCTCCTATCACATGTAGTATGGAAATAGGTCCTACATTTACATAATATCCTGAAACATACAGGAGACTGAGAGCACATGACTACAAGAGAATCAAATATTAATTTTCATATCCCAAATCTCCCAGCTACTCCCAAGCAGCCTTACAAATCATTTAAATCCATCGGGAATGTTCCTAAGAAACGTTTAGAAAAGGTATTTACAGGGAAGAGATTATGTTTGAGTCCTCAGGAGGGATCTTTGAGTTGAAATATCTGGGCTATACTCTAAGGGACAAGTCCATAAAGTTATAATTATATTAACTAAATCATTTACAGGTCTTGTCATCAAACACTTAAAGGTGGGGTAGGTAAGTTTGAGAAACCGGCTCAAGATACACTTTTTGTTATATTCCATGGAATGCTCTTAACATCCCGATAGCAATGAATATCTTAAGTGCTTTGACAAAAAATCCACAAAAAAATGTCATCTGTGGAAGCCGTAGTACTGTAAAAAGCACGACCAATCATTTTAGCCGGCCCGGCTAAAATGACTGGATGGCCTACCTGCCTGTCAGCCTTCCATCTGTGCACAAACTTATCTCGTGCCCTCATTGGTCATGTGCGCGTTCGTGTGTGTTGGAGGAGGGGCTCTGTAAGGAAGTGGCAGATTTTTTTCCGGCTTTGTATTTTCAAATTCTAGCGATCTCGAGCTGGTTTCTCCAAAATTACCTACCCCACCTTTAATAATCTGCCTTTTGTTTAGTGCACAAATGATTCTCTCTGCAGGTGCTTTGGTGGTTGATTGTAAACTCTTTCGAGGAAGAAACACATTTTTGAAGGGAGTTGGGTCTAATGTGGTTATCTTGCTTTTTATGTTACCTGCTTTTTTCTGTCAACATGCAGCTTGATGACTCAAAAGCAGGTAGGGTACACAATAATACCATAATATACACATTTTATTGTAACGAGGCATTTCCACATATGATTCAAGCCTGGTTGTGTCAATATCTGCAAAGCAGCATACTGTGAAGTGAACATGGCTGCATTTGAAAATGTTCTACAGTAAATGCTATCGCTGTGATTCTTTCAACTGGAAAGTGACATAAAGCATAATAAATAATAAAGTACAGTCATTTTCCAGGGCTCAATTGCATTGTGATCTCATGATTTATGGCCATTTATTCTGTCTTTGTTGATATCTGGCAGGAATTGCAGCTTTTATACATCCACAAGTATCTGCGTTTTACTTAAGATGAAGTGAGTTTTAGGTTTTCATGATGTAAAACAAAGTAGACTTATCATAGCAGTCCTACAATTGAAACATCTAGTGGCAAGGTCATTAATAATGCTGTTCATGGAACATTTTCATCATCAAGGATGTTTGCAGGGATTGATTCTGAACGCCATTTGAAACTGGATGTGTTTTCCTTTCAGGAAGCACTTACTGCACCTGTAGCACTGAATCATAATGTCATCATTGATTTAGTTATTGATAAAATACGTGACATGGCAGTTAGTATAGTTTACTGATTTGTGTCTGGTCATGTAAAGTATGCTTGTATGTTATTTAAGGTACATTCTCCATCTGAAACAAAGTAAGGAGAATAAACTTGTTGCATTATCCTTAGATTATAATTAAATTAATCCATGATAAAAAAAAAAACATGTTTCAGATCATTTTCCATTTTGTGCAATCCTTTTACCTGCTCCTCTGTGATTGGTGCAGATTTTAAACAGTTTGTCAGAAAATCTGGTTCCAGTTCTCTCTTGAGAATGAGATCACTTAATGAGATTATCTGAATTAATAAAGGTTAAATTCATGTATTTTATTTTGAGTAGATCATACTCAGGCTTTTTTAAATGATTCTTAAGCGAGCAAATTAAAATGTTATGTATTTTAGACGACATTTTACTTTATAAAGATATTTTTATTTATTTTCATTGAACATTCTTACCTTAAAGTGGACCTATCATGCTATATTTAAATGATATATTGTAGGGCCATACCTATATAAGGTATATTTATACGTTTCTGTTTTCAAAATACCAAACAGATCATGCATTTTAGCCATGCCTCATTTCGCTCTATGTGCTGTTTGCTGTCTACGGGGCTGATCTCTGTGAGCTGCAGCTGACCACGCCCCCCTGCAGGAGAGGGGAGCCGTGCTCTGATCAAGTCAAGAGGGGGAGAAAAAAAGATCTCCGTCCTCCGTGTTTTATTATATAGAGTTCATTTGTTTTAAAGCTCAATAAATAACAAAGAAGACCTTTGACCGGCACTTTTCTAATTTTGTCCGGAAGATTTAAACTTTAACGGACATCTTGACCGGCGAAAGAAACTGAAACTGAAACTCTGCCGCACGGTCCCCTCGTTCCTTGGAAGAGGCGGAGAGGTGGGTGTTTGTCATCTGCTGGTGGACTAACCGGAGAGAATCACAGTGCTTGCCTCGACGGGGAGGGATTGCATTGAATTAAAGCAGCGGGAGCAAACGCTTGCCTCGGGAAGGGAGAAAAAAAGCCACAGCGGAGAATAAACAGAAGGGTAACCATGGTAACTATGGGCGGGAAGTCTTCTTCGCTGCTTTTGTGGCAGACTACAAGCCTGGCATATGTACTACAGCGTCTGCAGCGCTTTCGAGCGGCAATGGCCGGCCGTGGCCCAACCCCACATTCCCCTTATAGGTGGAGAGTTGGCCCAATAGCCGTAGCGCCACTTCTGTGACGTCATAGAAGTGTTCAAATCTGGATCAGTCTGTATCAGATCCGTTGCAGCCCCTTTTTTAGAGATTTGGGTATGGAGGAAAATAGAGAGGGTTGTGTTTTCTGACACTTGGTGAGTTCCCTGGAACACCGGGGACACATATTCATGTACAAAAGATGTACAAAAGTGCATTTTGCATGATAGGTCCCCTTTAACTTTGTGTGTATACAAAGATATCTTTATTACATTTTTATTTGATCTTTTCATTGCGCAGTCTTTCTTTAACATTTTTTATGTTTTTATAAATAATTGTATTTATTTTGTTTAATTTTATTTGACTCAAAACTAGAGCAGCTGTCACAAACCAAATTTCCCTTAGATACATTTGTTATTCTTGTGTTAAGAAGCAGCCCATGTCTGCTCCTCTCCTCTCTCCACCATTACCTCATCCCCTCTCTCTCCTCCCTGTACCTCCTCCTGGTGACGGCAGACTGGAGGAGGGAGAGGAGGAAGAGGAGGAAGAGGAGGAGGAAGAGGAGGAAGAGGAGGAAGAGGAGGTGTGAAGCAGCGTGAAGCAGCAGCAGCACTACACCGAGCACATGCAGGCTGCAGAGAGCGGCTATTTTTGACATTTCCTGAATCATATTTTATGCAGATGTTTGTGTCGCTTGAACGTGGACGTTGCTGCCTCGCCGAATTGTGAGAAGAACCTCTGTCATTTTCATTCGGAAACACAAGCGATCCCCGGAAGAGATTTGAATCAGTTTAATCGATTAATTTTCCTTGAGGATAGCGTTATATGCGCAGCTGTCTGATGCACTCCCTATCGGAAACAAGGACATAAAGACGGGATTATTGAAGCGGGACAAAAGGCGATGATAGCCCGGATCTAGCACTCTGATCCCCGATGAGGCAGGACAGGCTCCCCGCCGCCGGCAGGAGGCCGAGGGCGGCGAGGCGGCGGCAGCAGCAGGGGTCGGGAGGGGTCGGGAACATCATCAGCAACGTCCTGAGGAAGAGGAACGGGATCTCCCGGAGTGCACCGCGGCTGCTCTGCACCTTAGAGCCAGGTTAACACTTCACCCAATGCATGGCATGGTCTTGCATTTTGATTTTATTCTGGTCAATATGGCAATTAGTGGTTTGAGCACGTTTGTTTCTGCTAACTGTCCACAGACGATTCACGATTGGTGTCATTATACTCTCATTTTCCTTTTCTATTAACTGCTTGATGTGATCTGTAAAATTGGCAAAGTAATTGTCATCTTTAAGACATTTCGATTGTTTAAATTATTATATAAGATTAGCAAAATGATGGCTGGTATATCGAACCATTTTGTATCAGGCATACTTTTGACACCTTTTATAGTTTTTGGAATTATGGCTCAAACTGATAAATATTGTTTATAATACCCCCTCCATCCAAAGTGTATAGCCACGTGACTGTTTTACCAATTTGTCAGCTGCAAATTACTTCATTTTGCTACATTACACATGATTAGGTCAAATATTGTATTGCTCTCACCAAGAAACAATCGTAAAGCTTCATGAGCTCATTTTCAACCTGTGCGAATAATCAGATTTTAAGTGAGTTCAAAATCAAATGACGAGAATTTAGGGTTTGATTTAATCTAATAATGCATTTCACTGACCAAATAACCGGGGAGATATCAGATTTACCTGTTCTTGTGGATGGACACTGCCCATGCACCAGTTGTTTATAGTTCTGCTGGATTGAACACTTTTGACAAATATCATTTGGAAAAAGCTGTTTAGTACTTTTTAAATCCCAGATTATAGTCCCCCATTGCTGTTCTTTAGTCTGGAACTGAATTGTTTACTGTTTTCATAGTTTCTGTCCCATGTTTGATGGATAAGGTTTTAGGAAATACAAAGAAAAGCTTTTTGGATAAACGAAAGCCACACATCTAGTGTTCATAACTAAAGACAACAGCACTTATAATGGAGGAATACATATGTTTTGTAATATGTTAAGGTTAATGTGATCCAAACACTTCATGACACAGCAAAAATCCTTCCATCTCCCAGATATTTATCTAATGACGTGGAGTTATTTGAACACGATCTACTTCATAACAGTCTTTAACAAGTGTTATCTTGTTTATTTGTGATAAAGCCAACCTAGTTTTCTCAGTCTTCATTCTTGCAGTTTTATTCACAGTGAGGAAGTCCTTTGTTTTAGCCTAATGTTTATTCCCAAAGACTGAACACTTGAAATGCTCTAGAGGTCTTTCTCCTCCCTTTATCTGTCTTTCTTTATCACCTTCCCTTTTTTCCTTTTTTCCTTTCTCTTATCCTTCATACCTTACCTGCCTTCCCCCCCTCTCTCAGTAGGCAATCATTAATCTACTGGTTTAATTCTAATTAAATTCCCATCTGGAGATATTAAACCTTGCCCTGTCATGCTGGCCTCAGCCTCTGGACCTCTCTAATGCCTTAGATAAATACTGCTTCAGTGTCAGCTGTGTAATCTGTGAAGGGAAGGAGGAGGGCTTCCGTGTTAATCCTCTCCCAAAGCTCAGAGAGGAAATAAAGCGACGTACACGTAGAATGGCGCAGGAAATAACGACAGAGGCGGAAGAAACAGGTTAAACACACGTTTTGTCTTTTTGCAACAGGCTGTTTTTGCAGTAGACATTACACTTGTTGTTGTTCTGGTGGTGCGACCGGCTGCGTTGTGTCGATCCTCCGGAGAAAATGGGGGCAGAAATGGCCGCTGTTGGCTCAGTGCCGACACATGTCAGGACCTTCCCTCTTGACTTCAGATCAAAGTTTCATTTCCGTTTGGTCTTCGGCAGGGTTTAGCGGGTTTAGCACACTAAATATGTTCTAAATGAGTGTATGTGTGTGTAAACGATGTTTTTGTGAAGCGGAGATTGAAACGCAGATTCAGCACCAGGCGGAAGTGGACAGCGACTCTCCGTGAATCGCCCAACAGCACAACAAACTGTTATTAAATCCAATGTTTTGATACGATCATATCTAAATATCTTGCTTTGTCTTATGTTACTTTTAAGTATAGGGTTGACATACATTTCTCCAATACTAAAATAACTTCCGGGGTTTCCTTAAGTTTTGTTTTTGATGAATTTACGACGTTTAGTTTATATTTGTGGAAAGCATAACACATAGTTTGAAAATAAGAAATGATTAGTTACAGGAGGAATTGGAATTAAGTTATATTAAAGGATAACTTATCTTATTGAATTTTTTTGGTCTGAAAAATAGTTCAAAACAATGGGGGCTCATAAATGTCCTTTGCTTGTATTTATACTGCCTCGTCATTGGTTGATTCCCTTTTCATTTATAATATCTGTTCATCCAATAACAGCTTGTTGTTGTTTTATTACAGACTGATGCTGGCTATCTATCGTAATATAACATTTGGGAACTTTGGAATTTTGACTCATTGGTCCCTTAGATCTGGTTCCAGACTAGTTTAACCTTCTGGTGTCTTGTTTGTTTGTTTTGTAGGAGTTGACACAAGGCTGAAGTTTACAATTGAACCATTGCTGGGAACGAATGGATTCCAGCAGGTAAGAAGTCAGAAACCCAAACTGATATTCTTTTTTTAGGTTCCTGAAATACTGAATGCCATCTGTTCGACTACATTTTCGACTACAGTAAAACATATATTATTCTAGATAAAGTAATAATACTGTATTGTACTGGTTTGCACTGTCCTCAGTGGGAGTGTGGCAGATAATTAAACATACAGTAACAGCGTGTTTTTTCTTCCCCACAGTGGTACGACGCACTTAAATCTGTGGCCAGGCTCCCTACAGGGATACCAAAGGAATGGAGAAAGAGGGTGTGTAACCTAAACTAATCATAACGTATGGCATTTCTGGGACATTATTTTCCAGGGGTGGCAATGCAGTGAAACGCTGAAAATGTAAGGAGTAGATTATTATATATATAAAATTGAAAAAGTAGCCTTGTAGTTGTTCATATAATTCTGCATAAACTCTGTGCTACAACCCTGAATCTAAAATATCCCCCGCATAAAAGACATCTTGATAAATGAGCCTTTATTTATATTCTTTGTTTTGTACCAAGAGGGTATTTAGAAAAAGAAAGAGATGACCAAGTAGTGCTATTACAAGAAAGGTGTGTTTTCTTTATTATCGCCAACCTGCAGGCAGAATTTTGCAGCCTTGAAAGAGACCGCATAGTCATAAAAGAACAACACGCATAGGCACTTTGTCTACAACGCTCCATTCATCTCACAAAATAACTTTGTCTCATGGGAGGAGAGAGCGGGAACAGGAAGTGATTAGTTCCATCTTGTCAGGGGAAAAGTACAAAATAAAACCTTTTATTTTTCCTGATCTTGCAAAACAAAATGAATCACTTTGAACAACGGACCTCTTACACTAGACAACTTTGATATTGTTCTATCATTAATGTGCTTTTTCTTGGTTTCTTTGTGTGTCTGTTGTCTTTCTGCAGGTGTGGCTAACGCTAGCAGAACAGTACCTGCACACTATCTCTATAGACTGGGATAAGACGCTTCGTTTCGCCTTCAACGAGCGCAGCAACCCTGACGATGACTCGCTCGGCATCCAAATTGTCAAGGTAACCAGATTGTAACGTTAGGGGTTGAGAGGAATGTGAGTGCAAATGTTAAAGTCTAAATATGTAGATTTACTAAAAACACTGACAGAAAAAGCATGAATGAGACTGTTCAGTTACGTTTTATATTCTTTTTATTTTTCACCGTTATTTGTTTAATTTATTGAACTTTCTGAAATCTGAACATTTTTGTTTCATATAAACAACAATTTTCCAATTACCCAAAATACCAAATTTTTGATGAACTTTTAAATGAACCTTGTAGAAAAAACTGATTTCTCATTCAGTATCCATTTCTTTAAGATTTAATGTAGTTACTTTTCCTGACAAAGTAGTGTTTTTTTTTTTCCAAGGAGTGTTCAACTTTAGCAGTTTGAAATGATCCTAAAATATTGGTCTCAATGTTCTGGCACAGATTACTGTCTGCCATTGAGATAAGTGGATTCAAGCTTTTATTTTACAAGTGATATTCAGGAAGTGCAAAGTAATGATGACTTGCATTTAAGATGATGACCAAAAAGGAAACACATAGCCATCTTTGATATTCTTTTACTGGTTGTATAAAGATATATCCGGAGGCAGGTCAGGTGGAGGATGTTTGCCTCTACCTGTGCGTCAGAGAAAGAGAGGACTGCATCATGGAAACTCTGCAGCTGTTTTCTATTTCTCAGTGACTCACACATTCAACAGAGTAATGGCTGTTTCCATCAACAGAGCAAAGTCCAACGATCTGCTTCTCATCAGAATTTCTGAAACAATTATTTATACCCCTGGTTAATGACTCGTAATAAAACGATCCATACTGTCCATCCTCCAGGACCTGCACAGGACGGGCTGCAGTTCGTACTGCGGGCAGGAGGGGGAGCAGGACCGGGTGGTGCTGAAGAGGGTGCTGCTGGCCTACGCCCGCTGGAACAAAAGTGTGGGCTACTGCCAGGGATTCAACGTACTGGCTGCGCTCATACTGGAAGTTACAGAGGGCCACGAGAGCGATGCACTGAAGGTACGCACACGGAAAGAATTAACGCAGATTTGTAATAAACGAACAATGCTCAAACTAAAGTCAAGCTGTGTGAAAAAGGACAAGTCTTTTATATCAGGAGTTTAAGAAATATCTCAGAGAGACTGTGGGCCTTGCCTCAGAGAAATATTGGAATGATCCCCCTTTACCTTCTTAGTTTTGCTCAATTCATCGACCATGACCAGGCTGTTTTATCCAGGCTATGATTGTATTCCATTGACACTCAGGGATTGAGCCAATTAAGCTTACTATCGTCGTTTGACATAACTTCAGACTAAAACAAATACATGAAAAGACTACAGTTTCTCTATCTCTCTTTAACCTTAATCATACTTATTTATGTGATCTTACTCTGATAACTATTTTTTATAACTCGTGTACAATGTGTTCATTCCAATTCCCTCAACCTCCCATGAAACGGCTTGCAATGTCCAACTTCAAAATCTTCTTTTAATGATCTTCATATACGGCACTACAAGTCAATATAATGAATTGGTTACTTCCTGGTAGCGTTCCTATGTTCCTTTCTGCCCTTTAGTATTTAGCAATGATTAAACGTCTCTGTGTGTCTGGGCTCTCTTCTGTGTTCAGGTGATGATCTATCTGATTGACAAAGTGCTGCCTGAGAGTTATTTTGCCAACAACCTGCGAGCATTGTCAGGTAAACGCAACGATGCAAACCATGCTGATTCATGATTGAAGAAAACAGATTGTAAAAACTTTAATAACTTTAGCCTGAAAATAATCCAGGAGATGAATTATTAACATGGTTAACTCGATGGTTAACAAGCTAATTTATCAAAGCAGAACTTTAAACATTTACAGCATTAATCAAAAGGACATCATTTAACATGTCCAGTACTAACAGATCTTGAATCTGTATTGCCTCCTCCTCTCAGTGGACATGGCGGTGTTCAGAGACCTGCTCCGCCTGAAGCTGCCCCGACTGTCACAGCATCTCCACCAGCTTCAGAAAGCTGCCAACAAAGAGGCCGGAGGTACAAACTGTGTGTCAATGTTCACAGAAATGCTTTCAAAACTGCTATAAATATTCAGCATCAACAGCAGGCAATGCTACCTGGTGATGCTGTAGCTGTTAAGGTGTAACATGTCTCTTTTCTTTGCATGAAAGTGTCTAAAAAAACGACTGGACTGTTTTATATTTAGTTGAGTTGTGTATGTTATAGTAAATGTTTCCAACAATCTTCAAACCAAGAGAAATGTGTAATTTTATCAATTTCTTTGAAGTATGCATCAGCGTTAGAGTTGCCCAATTAATTTAAATGTTGAAGTATTTGTTAAAATATCATTTGTAATTAAATACTGTGGAGCTGTAGAGTATCAAGGCATAACATTCGTACTCTACCGACTTAATTTTTGTTTGTTTGGTACAAATCCTCAAAAAAGATTAAAGGTAATAATGTGGGTTTGTGAATGTATAGAAAACTTGCCTAATCTCACAACATTCTTTTTCTCAGGCAGCTACGAGCCTCCGCTGACCAACGTGTTCACGATGCAGTGGTTCCTCACGATGTTCGCCACCTGCCTGCCGGCGCCCACCGTGCTGAAGATCTGGGACTCGGTGTTCTTCGAAGGCTCCGAGGTTCTGTTTCGAGTCGCACTCGCCATCTGGGAGAGACTGGGAGAGTGAGTGGACCAGCACAGGAATAATGATTTGACTTCTGTTGGGGGTTTTGATTAACAATTTAAACATTTGTGCGTCCAAATTCTGCCTTTTTAACGGACATTAAATTAGACCATTGTCATGCTCAATCATTTTTAAAATGATTGTGTATTTGCTGTTAAATATTGTTTTAGTGAATCCATGAATTCTCCACAGGAACTCAAAACAATGATAGAAGATAGAATATTTGTGCTTCTTTCTTGATTTGTTTTGCTTCATGATTTTGCCTCTCTTCTTCTCCTCATGTCTCAATCTTCCCATTATTTAAAAACACTACTCATTTTTGTCTCCCTCTCTCCAGGAGGATCGAGTACTGTCACTCAGCAGATGAGTTTTACAGCACCATGGGATGTCTCACTCAGGAGATGCTGGACCGCAACCTCATCGATCCTCCTGAACTCATGCAGGTAAAAACCGCTCATACCTCTTTTGCAGTGATGGAAGTACTCAGATCTTTTACTTAGTTAAACTAGCAATACCAAATTTACTCTGATAAAGTACTTTAAAATTGAACTTGAGTGTACAGTACTAGCGTTGTACTACAACATTCCACCAATGCTCTTTTGTGATGTTTTTAAACTGACTTGTTTACTGTTATCCTCGTTGTTCAGGAGGTTTACGCCATGGCTGTGTTTCCATTCCCTCAACTGGCTGAGCTGAGAGAGAAATACACGTACAACATCACTCCGTTCCCCACTTCAGTCAAATCCAGTGGAAGGTTTGTTCTCTACTTAGAAATGATAACAGATACACATTTTACAATAGATGTTAACCAATGAAATGCCCTTAAAGATACTATTGGCTAATACAAATACAAAATCAGTGCATGCATTTCACAAAAGTAAAAAAGCATTGCAAAGGCTGTCTATAAAAAGGTTTACAATCAAAGGAAATCTGAAATAAAATATATTAGTTTAAATGTGTGAGATGGTGTTGATGGGACATGTTTAATATTGTTTGTATTATCTTAATAGTGGAGGTTTGGGCGGCTGGGAGAGTGATGATGATGCCGAAATGGACGATGAAGACTCTGTGGTGACGGCGCTCGGCTGCCTCGGGCCCCTGGGTGGCCTGCTGGCCCCCGAGCTGCACAGATATCAGAGACACCTCAAAGGTCAGCGTACTTTATTACACAGGATTTCAATAGAAGCCGGTGGACAGACGGCAGCAAAGACCAACAGACTGCCGCCCCAAATCCTCGTGTCCTGCCCTCAATTTGACTCAGAGTACAAACTGTCTCTGATCTGATTCCTCCAGACAAATCCCCACTTCCTCCCCCTTCAACGGCTCCTCCAAAGATAAAAACAGCCAGAGGGATTAAGCCAAAAACGTTTTTTTCGCTCTCCACCGATTTAAAATGGACTTCACAGAGAAAGTAGTGTTTGATTTTGGATCTCAGCACAGCTGTTTCGTCCTTGTTCAAAAGGGAAATGTAGCTCCTTTTTAAACAGCTAACTGTAGCAACTGAACATCAAAGAATTATCCTCACAGTGTACTTTATCATATAATTACAGGAAACAACAGGCTTCTAAAATACATCTTGGTCTTTGCAACACAAAAAGAGGAAAGCTGATGATGAAAGAATAACTTCAAACACGCTGAACTTTTTCAGTAGAGCTAAAGAGAAATCAAACAAAGTAAATGTCAAACACTTTTGAACAAAATGCACTTTTCCCCTCGTCGTCTAAAGTCTATTTCCAAAGCATTGTGTTTACGATATCATCAAAGGCGAAAAAACAGGAAAGGCTGACTCATTCGCATCAAAGGCCTTTGAAAATCACTTAAGAATATGTATTGCTTCAAATCAGCATCAGCCATGTACAGAATGTAATTCAAGAAACGTTCGGTCTTTTCAATTTAAAATAAATACAACCTACCCTCCCGAAAATCTGTTGTCATCTTCCCCTGATACCAACGAGAGGCTTTTTGTATTTAGTGCTTAGTTTTGTGACTCTGCTGATCTTGATTAAATGGGATAAAAGCAAAGCTGAGTGAGAAGATAAGTAAGAAAAGGGGCTTTAAAAGGCACATTGGATTTGTCTGCTTCTTTGTGTATTTTGCTTGAATGTTTGGTTCCACTTCTTTAAACCAAAGCTCTTTACTATAATCTTCAAGCCTTTTTCAATTCCTCCTTCAATCTTTTCTGGTTTGGCTTTCAAAGAAATGGAATAAGGTGAGGCATTGTTGGGTAAAAACGTGACATCAGTGTTTCTTCTCTCTACCTCCAGACCATCGAGGGGAGCAGGGGAACATCGCAGAGCTGAGCCCAGGAGCGGTGGGCGCTGCCGGGGGAGCAGCAGGGGGAGGAGGAGGAGCCAGGGCGGAGCATCAAGCAGCAATCAACAGCATGATGATGGAGAGGATGAGCACCGACATCTGCGCCCTGAAGAAGCAATACACACGCATCAAAAGGAGGCAGCAGCAACAGGCTATGCAACTCTACATACGCACAGGTGGGAGGAACCGTTTTTACATTGATCATAACTTAATACATTTTTTTAAACTTCAAACACCTTCTCCGTTCATTGTTTTTTACATTAATGTCAAAAGCTAGTTGCTTCAACTGTCACTTTAGGACATTATGTGGTTTTGACAGTGGAGCTACTTATGTCAGATCTTGGTGACAGTAGCAAATAGTACATTTCATTAAAAAGATTTCTGTCATACTTTTCAGACATAACATGAGTCAAAATGTATGTTACAAAAACAAAATATTCAATTTAATTTAGATACGTTGTCCTTAATAACCTACATTGTTTAAACATTAGTAAATAGACATGATTTTTTTTAAATAAACAAAAAACATGTAGGCCATAAATTAAATACACTTTGTGGAGCATTTTTAAACACTATTTACTGACAGTGGCAGTTAATGTCCAAGTCTTTATTTAAACGAATACAAAACAGTGCTCCCTCTTCTGTAAATAACAATGATTAAACACCGCTGGGGCAGAAAAACATGCATTCAGCAGAAAGTCAGATGTGTGACCATGATGTGTGACTCGTAGGACTTGGAACTGAAGTGGCGAGTCCAGCTGTTTTCCAGGAGCAGCCCGACAAACACAGCGACAGTACCGACCCACACACTGACGGTACTGCTGTCCAAACACTTCTGAAACTCTCGGGCTGATTTGAGGGTCTTAACTGAATCATTTGGGTTTCAACTGAAGTCATTTTGGGATTTAAGGAGGATAGTTGAAAACGTTAAATCATGGGTAAGGTCTACCATGAGTTTCCAAGACAGATTTCCAATTGAATATTTCCTCAGTTCAGAACATATAAAAAAAACTTCTGATGCAAACAACACATCAAAAAGGTGTATACAATGTGCGGCTTTAAAGATATTTAAACAGGTGTACAAACTCTGTCATGCTCATTTTAAACATAGAGAGGATACTCTCTGAAAAACAAACCCTATAGGAAAAACAACGTTAGAAATCTGTCATGGGAACTTCTGGCTCAAAATATTGAATCCTTTCCTGGTTGTCTAACTATAAACTCTTTGACTAATACTACTGAATCAGGTTTTGGTTGCTCTAGTATGAATAAGTACTATAATGCTCTCAAAATGCCAAAGGATGCATACAGGAATGATTCACTTTGTTAAACAGCAAACGTGTCCGCATCGGAAGAAGTTAATATAAATTGTAAATATGCGTAGATACATCTTTTAGACTTAAATGAGAGGAGTACTGTAGACTCTGACAGGCATTTTGAGAGCATTTTTGAAACGTGTGCTTTGATTTAATAAAAACAAATGTATGTTCAGAGGGATGCTGTGCCTGGGACAACAGATGATGGTTGTTCTTCTTGCAGGTGGTATATGCAATGTCAATTAAAATGCTATATTCAAAATATGTTTTTGGAGACACCTGTCACTACTGCACAAAAGGCAAGTCCTACATAAGCATAAATCAACTTTTTTAGAACCTGAACATCTTAAGATGACAGAAGATAACACAACCATAATTGAATAATGAAAAAACACTCTGGTTTTAATGCACCATTATTTCTGGATCATTCTTTAGGGTTCATTTAACTAAACACTAATGATGTCTTCAGTATTGACAGATGTTTCCTAATAATTGGTGTTTTTTTTGGCTGTATCCTCAAGGATTTCCTGGTCTGGGCGGACTCCTATCACTAATGTTATGTTAACAACTTCTACTTCCTTCTTTTTGTTGCTCCTCCCATCTCATGCTAACATACTGTTTAACTTGATGATAATCCTTCAAAGAAAACTTTGGGCGCCCTCTAGTGTCTGATGTTGCTATGAGCAGCTGCATGTATTTATAAATGTGACTGAGCTGATGCATTTATACAATCAAACATAAATAGTTAATTTCTGAGATGGCTGTAGTGCTGACACAATTAATTAATTTCTAAATGTATAGATAAGCAATCTGACAAGTTTGTAGTATTAATACCTCTTTCGGATCATTAATTTGACTATATTGACAATTATTTGAAATGAAGACTCATTATAAATTCAATATATTTGTTTCTTACATTTTTGACAATTGCATTACCTTGTAACACAACTTAGGATAGACAGTTGACAATATCGATCATTTCTTAGAATCATCAATTTTGTAAAATATAATTGATAACGAAAAAAATATTTTTAATGGCAAACAAGTTCTTTAAGAAGTTATATTGGATACATTTCAGCTCCTATCAAATTCACTGTTGCTTCCTGTTTTAATGTGCTTTTGTGTGCGTCTCCTCACCTTTCACCCCCCTCCAGAAAAGTGCCCAGCCACCCGTGTACTGCCCTCCCAACTCAACCCTTCGAGCACCGTCATCAATCACCTCCTTTTGGGTCGGAAACCGCGCAGAGACCCCCGGGGCTCTAGACCCACCTCACCTAGCACCTCCACCCTACCGGTGTCTGGACCCTCTTCCCTGTCCCAGAGTCAGGGCTCCCCGACCATGCAGCGCTGTGCCTCGATGCTCTCCAACAGTACAGGATCTCCAGGGAGCTGTGGAGGAGGCTCGGGGTCTCCCTGGCGCGCTCATGTCCGGGTCCATCGAAGGAATATAGCCATGGCTCGAGAACAGCTGGGCTTCGGAGATTCAGAGGAAAGGGAAAATGAAGAGAGTGAAGAGGAGAGGAAGATGGAGGAAAATGAGGGAGTTGATGATGAGCTGAAAGAGGGGAGCGACTCCTTGGTGTCTCCTGATCCCTCTGGTTCAGTGTGTGAGGAGGCTCCACAGGTGGCAGATGAGACAGAAGTTGCAGAGGTGGTGGTGCAGCTGGACTTCCTGGATCTAGAGGACGAACCAAATCTGACCTCCCCCGACGACGCAGATTCACAACCCACATCACCAGAGTCTGAACCTGCACCACAAGTTCCTCTTCTCCCTCCTCCACCATCCTTAAAAAGACACCAGGAGTCCGACTCGTCAGGTTCAGAAAGAAGCTCTGACAGACACTTTACTTTACCTCCACCTCACCACTCCTTCAACTCCTCACCCTCCACCCTGAGTCCGTCCCCCTCTCCGGTCCCCACATTGGCCTCTCTTGCCCCGTCTAGCTCATCCTCTCCTACGCCACCTTCCACCCCAGTGCCAAGCTCCACATCCTGCCTCCGATCTTCCCTTGCAGCTAACGACTTCTCTTCCACCTTTTACAAAACTTCCTCCCCCTCCACTCCCTCACTTTCCTCCATCTCTTCATCATCAAGATCTCATTTATCCTCCTCCCCGTCAACCCCAGCGTTATCCTCCACCCCTAAACAGCAGGTCTATTCCCCATTCCCAAGCGTGAAGCAGCCAAGAAAATCAGCAGCTGCCAGAAACCTCGGCCTCTACGGACCTACATCCAGAACACCAACAGTACACTTCCCCCAGCTCAGCCTCAACCGCAGCAGTGCTGCTGGCACCACAGGGGCCCGATGAAGACCTCCGCACTCCTGAACTGATGCCACAAACACAGTCATTAAGTAATATGAACAATCATTATTTAACTACACCGTGTTGCCTCCTGCATATGAGTTCACCCATATCTTAGCTGAAGATAGAACGTTATAGACATGTAGAGTTCAAATGTGCCCAGAATTGCTTGATTATTGCTGTTGAAATGTGAAGATTATATTTCCCCTGATAAAGGGGTTATCCTGAAACAACAAGCCATTGCAGATAAATGTTAAAGAAGTAATTGACTTTGTCTCTTCAAAAGTGGTTTGTACTCCTATAGAAAAGGATTCTCCCTGGACTGGAACACAAAGAATGTGAGAAATGCTACCTTCTACACTCTTATTGACATGTGGCATCATGATGAAGAACACTCTTTTCTTATCTGAAAACACAATAGCCATACAGTTGTTCTATGCCAAGTATTTCAAGAGATACCTAAAAATGGCTGTTAATGAAGAATCAAGGTTCTTTATTTGTCAAACGAATAATGAATATGTAATGTTTGTGTGCCCAAAAAAAACACTTCCAGTCTTAAAATGTTTGTTTTTCTTAAGCACTAAACATTGTTTCTTTCTTCACTCGGTCTGTAACTTGGTTGTTTACCATAAAGCATGTAATATATCTCTGTCAATAACGAAATAAAATAATGAAGTGTGAATTAATGAATGTTACTCAACTTGGCCAAGGATTATTTTGACCATTGGGGTGTGAATGCTTTGTGGCACATCTAAATATAAATGCAGAAACATTACTGTCAAGTCGCATTACATAAAATACACCTGCACAACATTTCAAAGGACACCTCCATGTTGATTTCCTTTATATTCATTATTGTCTCACCAAACAGAACGCACTCTTACTCTGGAACATACCATAAGCTTATGCCATCCAGTCTGGTAACCACATGGAAAATTCCCTGTATGGTCAGTCATTTCATGTTTTGGAGAAGCAATACCAACCGATCACAGCATCGTGCTCCTATTCTTTTATCTATTCTTAGATTTAATTTGACTCAACAATATTTTTATATTTTTTTCTTGAGGACAAATATGAGCCAAACTCTTTTTATTGACATTTAAAAAAAAAAAAAAAGAAACATCATAAATGACTCATTAAACACAGAGCAAAGGACAATCTGACAATGTGTATATACAATTTAAAATGGAGATTAAGATATTAGATTTTAATATTAAAACATTTCTACTACCATTTTATCTATAACAATTGTCTCTTTAATGTTATACAATGTTCATGTCAAATACATGTAGTTAACTATCTTAGTAACCTTTTAAATGTTCCTGCATGGCTTAAAAGGAAAGATTAGTGCGCAACGATGGACATGTCACTTCCGGTTGCCATCTTTGTTTACATTAGCAATTAAGCAGCCACATCTTGTGAAAAAAGTTTAAAGGCTTTACTTGTACAAAGAGTGGGATGGTTTTCCTTCGAAATGGCCAGAAGAGTATTGCAGGAATGTGGAAAAGTATTCAAAACTGCCGTAAGTGTTTTCAGTTTTTTCCTCAAATTAGGACTTTATTTTAATGTATCTCCCAAAAAATAATTTAGCCGTTAGCTAACGGTTAGCATCACACGCATTTAAATATAAAATCGGCTAGTAAAGTAACATGCAATGTACAAACTGGGGGTGAACTGCACTGCAAGTTTTTCAAAAATAAATACATTCAAATGTTGATTTATCATTATGTCAAAGTTAAACTGGATCAGAGAGGCTACATGGTAGTTGGCCTTCATTGTGGCTGCAGAGGCTACACATTCTCCATATTGTAATTTTTAGGCTAGTTTCATATGTCCGAAACATACGTTTGGCTAACAGGTTCACATTGAATACTTCTGCTAACCACTAAACGCAGTAAGCATCCCTTGCTTAAGCTTCCCATGGTTATAATAAGGGGTTAAAAAAAGGCTAGTGGTGAGTGATGAAATTCTCCTCACCACTTGCTTATTTTACTAGCATTTAATTAATTTGTGCAAGTAAATTGGAAAACCTGACGTGGTTATTCTTCCACCTCAACTCTCAGTATATCTTTATACATACCCTTCACATTTTGTTAAGTCATAAACGAAACAAACAACAGTATACAAAAAACCTCACATATTTTATTACACATGATTCACAATGAATAGAACAATAACAACTACAGTATGCAGCTGATCTAAGTACCTGATCCAAAATATAGCATCAATAAAACTGCTGAGGTTCAATAAGAAAATACATGTAAACTAAATCCTGCTACACACTAACGGATATCCATCCAACTGACAGTCCAGTATATCGACAGAATGACGTTACATTTATTTACACAACACATTTCTAACATCTGTATCGAACATGGAGGTAAAATACTCATCAGGCTAGGGAATAAGACAGGAAAGAAAACAATAACACTAATTATCTGTAACACATGTTTTGTATGCTTTTCTTTTAAGAACTTTACCCTCACATATTACTACGAAGCTCCGTAAGATTTTTACAACACATTTTTATTTAGAAACACACCTTCATGAGCGCAAAGGCAAGATGTATAGGTGATATACAGTATATGCCACTTGATGAATTGTGTGTGAGTATAACGGACTTCTTGGTATGTGTTCTGGGCCTCTTTGTCTGATACCAGAAGATGAGATTACCAAAGGCTTTTTGTGGATATTTTTGTTTTATTTTAACACTATTTTAAATGGAGAGACTTAAGAGTTAAGACACATATACTGTCATATTAGCCATGTCTGTGCCTTACACTAAGGACACACCCTTTAGTGGTTATCATCATAATTACAGATACAGTTGGGTTTTGTGACATTCACAGTCTAAAGTCTCTGCAGTCCATTTCAGTTTCAGTAAGTGCTGGTTGTGTGTGAGCGGCTTGTTTGTAATGTAGTAGGTTGTTTTGTCCAGTGCTCAGCGTGCTGCCGGGCGGGCCATCCCCGGGTTCACGAAGGAGAAGTTCTTGAACATCGTCTGATCAACGCTGTTGATGAGCGTACGGTCGGCACAAGACAGTCGTGGCTTCTCGTTGATAAACTCTTTGTCAAAGTTACTGCAGTCACTGGGGGATGACTGTCAGAGTGGAAGAGAAAATGTGTAAATACAAACAATATACACCAATTGAAAGTATTATTTATCCTTAACTATTGGACTATATATATAATAAATTTAACTCAATATGTTGGTCATTAGATGAGAATAGGAGTATTACAAAATATTTATACAGTATTGTATCGCAAAATAACCTTTCTATTACAGTATTGTATCCTAAAAAACACTTTATACATTTTTATTTAAGGTTTACATGCAAAGATGAACTGTTAACATCCTTTCAGTGTACAGTATGTGCCCTCTTAAAGTAGTGAAATAATCACTAAAAAGGATAATGACAATGATCGTTAGAGCAGCTAGGGCTAGGCAATACATCAATATTATATTGATATTCTGATATGCTACTTGATATCATCTTAGATTTTGAATATTGTAAGTGTTGGCTTATCCTGGTTCATATTTACTAACTCTAGTTGCAGCCCTATTCTTCACTTTAAAAGTAGGTAAATATATTTAGCTACCATGCTTCCTAGCAAAAATCAGGCCCTTCAAATGTAAATGAAAAAGTGAGAGCATGTGATTGCACTTACTATAGTTGGCTTGAAGGGCGGTGCCACCTTGCGTTGTTCCAGGTTGTTCCAGTCGGTGCTGCTAAAGAACTTGTGCTGTCGGATGTTTCCCTTCAGTCCAAGGCGCTCCTCAGGCTCCCTCACAAACAGCTGCGGCACAAACAAAACCAAGGTTACAAACAAGCAGTTTAAAACGTTTTTCTACAAAGAAAAAGCACCTAACTTGTGTAAATCCGGCCACACTGAATGTGTGAGTCAAGGAATGTTTTGCTTGTATAAATGTACTGCTTTAGTACCCCTAGTACAACGTTTGAAACACACACGTCTGACCTTGATCAGAAGGTCTTTGGAGTCTTTGGAGAGCCAGTGGGGATAAAAGGGGTTGTCGGTCCGTATAGACTGAAACAGCTCCTCTTCGTCTTGGCCGTGAAATGGAGAGTGTCCGATCAGCATCTCGTAGAGCAGAACCCCGAATGACCACCAGTCTGCTGAGCTGTTATACTTCTGACCCAGCAGTATCTGATATATAATTACATAAAGGTTACAAACATGCAGTGTAGCTTTTTTTGATTTGCGTTCGAAACATTCTACATGCAGTCTGATACCCATAGATCTTTTCCTTGGTGAAGTAATATTACATTATCTGTGCTTGGTAGGATAACACTTTTGGAAAATGCTTAAAGTGAATTACCACTTAAGGTACATCTGCTAGTGTTGGTTTGCCCATTAATATATAGTCTTATGTAAATGTAAATATTTAGTGTGTGTGATCACCTCAGGAGCGATGTAGTCAGGCGTCCCACAGAAGGTGGAGGTCACGGTGTCGCTCTGCATGTTCTCCTTACACATGCCAAAGTCTGCAATCTTTATGTGACCTTCAGAGTCCAGCAGCACATTATCCAGCTTCAGATCCCTGCAGAGGAGCAGCAAGATATGAGCACCAACAGTTTTTTCATCAGGTTCAGTTCTGTTTCTAGCTTTTACTGAACATTTACCTGTAAATGATTCCTCTGGAGTGCAGGAACTGAAGCCCACAGATGATTTCTGCTCCATAGAATCTGTGGAAAAATATAAATGGTAGCGAGGAAAAAAATGTGGGATGTTAGTTTAGTCTTGCCTCCTACATACTCAATCAGTATGTACTGCTTACTGCCTGCTAAATGAATGATTTAGTAAGCCATTACCAGCAGGCTGTTAGTTTGGGGGGGGATTTTTGACATGGTATTAAATAAGTATTGAGAATCTTGGAATTTAAATGGTATTTGTATCGACTACAAAATGTTGGGTACTGTGACATCCCTACTAAGTATTGATAGTAAGTGAATTTGCAATTCTGAAAACATTCACATGTGTATTCACTACAAACTCCTGCCAAGGGTTAGGGTTAAAAGCAAGCAAAGCATCCCAACCAAACAGCACAGATCTAAGTTGGGCATCTTAACAAATTTAGCATATTGCCGGGATACATACGTGGCTCTGTGCAAATCAAATTTGTGGCAGCTCTGGATATGGAACATGAGATCCCCTCCGTTCAGATACTCCATGACAAAGAACAGGTTTTCCTGGATAAACAAATGCAGGAAGGTCAGATGTGTGACTGTAGTAAATGTACAGATGAATCCAAGTGTTCCTTGGTGTTACCTTGGTCTGGAAGGTGCAGTAAAGGTGTGTGAGAAAAGGGTTTTCCCAGGCTAAAGAAAGGACCCTCCTCTCCACCATGGTGCATTCCACGTCATCGTCCATCAGCACCACGTCCTTCTTCAGAGCCTTCACTGCGTAAAACTGCCCACTTCTCTTCAGCTCGGCTAAAAATACCTGTAACAGAAAGATTAGTTAAAACTGCTGCGGCTGGACAGTTATATTTTCTTTGACACTCACGCTTCTGAAACACCTTTGTGATTACTGCCTCCCACTGACATTAAAGCAACAAGTTGTTGGTTTACTGTGGAAACTAGCGGCAGTAAGGGTTGCCCAAAATGTGTCATAATGTCATGTATGAAAGCTTTAAATTAATGCGAATAACTAAAATATCACTGATGACATATGGAAAAAGTATTCCCCTAAATGTGTCGTTTGTTATGGCGCATAGCTATAACAAGTTATTATTACTTAGAAACATACCATTAATAATGCTGAAATACTTACTTAATGAGTGTCTGGCAGATACTAAGTCTTATAGTTTGAGAAGAGTGCTGGAATGATGCTTTTTGCTGAGTTCTGCTGTAAATCCCCCTGTGTGCATTAGCTTTTCTTTGAATCAGATGCTGTACCTTGCCGAAGCTGCCTTTCCCGAGCATCTTGTGCAGAACGAAGTCATTGACGGTGAATCTGGGTTGGTCCTTCTTTGGGACGGCGTACAGAGGCTCTTCTTCTTTCAGCGCCTCAGTGAAGCTCCTGTCTGCCGGTCCTTCCCATGAAACACCCTGCATCTCTTCAGGTCAGGAAGCAGGAATGGGGAATATATGCGTTATATTACAAAAACTATCGAGAATAAAGGACAGGGTGCAGGTTTTTGAAACTAATGTACCTTTGTTTGCAGGTGTAGCTGTGGACGTTACTAACCCAGACGGAGCTCTGATAACCCCCGGCTGGTCGACACTGACTGGACCCTCTCTGCCGATGATTTCAGTTTCAGTGTCCCTGGAGCTTCTGGCCTGAAGGCAAAAGGTAGGACTGAGATTTAAAGTCAAACATGTTGGTGGAAAGGCCGCTGAAAACAGCCTTTACAAAAGTTTGCAAAGATTCCAAAAGTAAGGTTTATTGAAGAAGGTTTAACATTATCAATTCCAAAACTAAAAAAGTTTTGGAATTGTGTTTTTATCTTGCAAAACATTCGCTTCAACCGAAAATGGTGGCCGTTTCATATATATATATATCTCCATTATTCCCTATAATGTAGGCAGTTCAAAATGTACACATGAAAATGTTTTGAAATTGCAGAGGTTTAGTGTGTCTCACCTGCTGTTTAGTCTCGATCATGGCCAGAGCTTCAGCCATGAGTTTCTGGTTGATCCCGCATAGGTTGGCTACTTTCTTCTGGCATTTATGATGGACGTTCATGCAGCATTCTGCACAGAAAACACAGAATTACCACCGCAGATAAAAACATGCCTTTTTGAGGACGTTTTGTATTTACGATGGCTATGGCACTGATTCTACCTCCAATTTAAATTGTGTGATGCTACAGAGGAAATCACTTTTCTGGTACTAATTTTGTTTGTTAAAAATATCTGCTTCTGTAGTTGGTATTTCTAGCTCTTTTACCATCATGAATAACATTTATTATAAGTTACCCTATATGTAGTAACCTTCTAGGTCATAAAGGAAAGACAAATCGAGCAACAAACAACATGTGTTTACTAGGCAAGTGTTCCATTAGTTTAATCAGTTGTAGTAACACAAAGAAAGTCGATGGTGTGTCTACAAAACATAAATTAGTAATGAATCCACAGAAATGTTAAATCTTCCGCCCCTCACCCTCACATTTGAGCCCCTGCTTGGCGAGCCCCCAGAGCAGAGTACCGCAGTGTTCACAGAACGTTGGACTTTTGTAGTTGTACACTCTAAACCTGTGCGGCATGTCGATCTTGAAGCGCTCCTTGTGGATCTGCAGGACACACATCACATCATACAGCTCAGCATGGAGGCCCTGGCACAAAATACATACTTTCTTGCCTGTAGTGCAATTTTTATTTTAAAATATAGAGAACACTTCCTGTCCCTAAACAGAGGGGGGCAGGTCTGTTCTTCTTACACTGCGTATTACAACAAGGGTTTAGTATTATCTTTTGGTTTCATGCGTATGAACTCAGCAGGCATGTGGCTGAGGAGGAAGTGAGTCAAAAGATAAAAGCAGCGAATGAGATGAGACATGTGTGGCGTAATGATTCCTCTGTATGAGGTGATTAGTAAGCAGTATAACCACAAGTCTTTTAGTGTGACTGCTCCGACGCTATGACATAAGAGCATTTATGTGAAATGATGAGTGTGAGGCAGATACTCACCATTGTTTCTTTGCTGTTGATGGCTGAACCAGTGCATTTGGCGATAACCTTGTCTATGCATTTTTTGTGAATAGCTGCGTTGCACTCTGTAAAAAACGAAAATGACAGTTGGACATTAAGGGGTTGAAAAAAGGCACCGTTAAACTTCCAATACATCAGTGGAAAATATTCATCTGACACTCACGTCTGCACTGGTACCCCTGCTTGTTTAGACCCCTGCGGTGGAAAAAAACAGGAGAAAATTAGTCATTATAATGCAAAACATGATCATTTGTCGATGATAGTTTTCGTACCAGACAAACTCTTTGCAGACGGAGCAGAAGGTGGGTTGAGGGAAAAAGGTGGCGCTGAACTCGTGACATTTGACAACGTGAACTTTGGCTTGTTTGATGGCCCCTCGCCGCTGATGCAGGGCGAACAGACCCTCTCTCATTTGTCCCGACTCTTCCTCAGGCTGGCCTGCAGCATCTGAAACACATCATGTAACCTTGTGTATAAACGATAAAACATGAAAACACATTTGGTAGAGCTCAGCTTTCGCAGGAGTTATTGTTTACTGGAAAGAAGGTTTTACACCTAAGTTTCTATTTCTCACCTTTTGTGGATTTATGAGAGTTTTGTGAGTTTCATTTTGTTTAAACCGTCTCATATGCAAAAAAATTCTCTGTTGCTGATGTAAATGCTGCAGTTTAATATAAAAGATGGAAAGAGTTTTTACAATTAGTTTTTGACAACTTAAAGGTGGGGTAGGTAAGTTTGAGAAACCGGCTCGAGATACACTTTTTGTTATATTCCATGGAATGCTCTTAACATCCTGATAGCAATGAATATCTTAAAGGGGACCTATCATGCAAAATGCACTTTTGTACGTCTTTTATACATGAATATGTGTCCCCGGTGTGTCAGGGAACTCACCAAGTGTCAGAAAATACAACCCTCTCTCTTTTCCTCCATACCCAAATCTCTAAAAACGGGGCTGCAACGGATCTGATACAGACTGATACAGATTTGAAAATTCTCTGAGGTCAGGAACGAGGAGCTCCGCCTATATGGCCAACTCTCCACCTATCAGGGGAATGTGGGGTTGGGCCACGGCCGGCCATTGCCGCTCGAAAGCGCTGGAGACGCTGTAGTACATATGCCAGGCCTGTAAGTGGCGCTGTAGTCTGCCACAAAAGCAGCGAAGAAGACTTCCCTTGCATGGTTGCCATGGTTGCCCTTCTGTTTATTCTCCACTGTGGCTCTTTTTCTCCCTCCCCGAGGCAAGCGTTTGCTCCCGCTGCTGTAATTCAATGCAATCCCTCCCCGTCGAGGCAAGCACTGTAATTCTCTCCGGTTAGTCCACCAGCAGATGACAAACACCCACCTCTCCGCCTCTTCCAAGGAACGAAGGGACCGTGCGGCAGAGTTTCAGTTCGATTTTTTTTCGCCGGTCAACATGTCCGTTAAAGTTTAAATCATCCGGACAAAATTAGAAAAGTGCCGGTCAAAGGTCTTCTTTGTTATTTATTGAGCTTTAAAACAAATGAATAACGACTCTATATAATCATATAAGAATAAAACACGTAAGACGGAGATCTCTTTTTCTCCCCCTCTTCTGACAGCCCAGCAGCTGATCACAAAGCACGCTCCCCTCTCCTGCAGGGGGGCGTGGTCCATATGTCTTATATATGTGCAATATAAGATAATCAATCATGTAAGATGATTAAGTGTTTATGGAGTTCAGGAGGAAGTGCCATAGATGAAATTGTCTCTGTGTAGCAGCTGCCTTACCACCTGTTGTTCTGAGCAGCGATTTCCTATTAGCACGGTCTATTCTTAGAAAACATGAGATGACTCCTTCCTTTAGTTCTTAGTGACTTCTCAAGCATTTGGTTGGTGTTAATGTCAGTAAAGCCCCATTGCACCGCACGCACGCAGTGGGAAGGGACTCAAAGGTTCTTCTTCTTAATTAGAAAAATGTGGGTAGTGTGGTCTACTTTCTAAAATAACTTTAGAGTGATTCAACTGTATATATTTCACACAATTAACTGGCATTAGCCAGTGACTTCAGCAATACATAGTTTGGCTTAAAAAAAAACGTAAGTAAACTGAAGACCACAGCAGATCATTCTAAGCGTTAAGGATTAAAAAGCATTTCCTTTTTCACACTACAACTTTATCATTTCCGAGCATTAAGATGACTATCTTTTATTTTCACTTTCAGTTTGACTGATTTTGTTTAGAAATGTGATTTCATCGTTTCAACACATATGAATTTGGTTGCAGATGATAGGTAACCCCAGAGTGTTGCAGTATATTGTAGTTTGAGGGGCAGCAGGTGGAGTTATATAAGTGTTAATGACTCACCAGTTTTCTCCAGATAATATTTGGCCTCCATCAGCAGGCGGCCCTGTGGCTTCAGCTCCAGCTGACACGAATCCAAGAAGAACAGAAACATGTGACTAAAAGCAGCATATCAGGACAGAATTAGATCATACAGATTATAAATATGTTTTAAATGGCAAAGGGAGGGATGTTGACGCATTAAATGTACAATGTAATATTCTAACTCAAACAGACGTAGAGGACCAGAGTGGGGAGGAAATCTGAATATTTGGTTTGATTTATCCACCCAATGCAAAGTCTTTTCAGGGAAAGAAATGATAAGTGAGTCATTTAAAAAATAAATCCAGGAAGAAGTGGATTATAAACATTAGCAGGGACGGCTTAACGTGCTTATAATTAAAGATGTTACCCAGACTAAAGTAGGAAGAAGGGCCTTTTGGGACATATTTGCTCTCATTAGATAGATGACTGGAAATGAACAATGATCCCCAGCTGGAATTAAACTGGAGACTATAAACACTTAATTTATTTACTTTTTAACATCTTAATAAAGCATGTTTGACACTTTGGGAGGACTATAAAGGAGGAAGACACATTAACAGTTTTCAATAATTGAAATAAGAGCTTCTGTGGTTAACCTTGCAAGAGGCCAAACTAAGAAACAACTGCTCTAGGATTAATAATTCGTGCTCATTATTTTCATTCCAAATAGAAAATGTCTCCTTAACTTTTTTATTGGATTGTCATTATTATTGTATTAGTTTAAACACATTATATCTTGGTATATGAATGATCTGGTGTTATGTATTCTAAAAAGGATTTAGTTGGGATTACTAAAACAGAGCTTGTTGCACAACACAAGAAAAAACCCACCTAATCCCATTCTGTACATTTAAAGGGATCCAACACTATAAAATCCCATTCAAGGGTACAACATAGACTTCTTTAACTGCAGATATTTAATACATCATAGGAGGAGAGGCACAGGTTCATCTAATCAGAAATGTTATTATTTTTGCTTATGCTTTTCCTGGTATTACTCTCATAAAACGCATAATGAATGTAGTTTAAAAAAAGCCCATTTGTTCATTTTGTTAATGAATAAAAGACGGATTACCACTTCTAACATTTGCTAATTTGACTCGAAATTGAGTAAACCCATCTGGATTTTTAGCTGGAGTTGCCAAACAGCTGGTCCAGGAAAAAAAACACACACACACACACACACACACACACACACACACACACACACACACACACACACACACACACACACACACACACACACACACACACACACACACACACACACACACACACACACACACACACACACACACACACACACACACACACACACACACACACGGTATTCTCCATCACACCATGAGAGTTTTTAATATATATTGAAATGCTAATGTGAACACTCACCCAGGTCTCCAGCTTGCCGTTCTCCTTCTTGCACTGCGTTGCCAGAGAGTCCAGTGCCACGGTGGCCTCGGACTTGAGCTCGGCCGTGCGGTCCTTCACCATCACGTGCATGATGCGCCCGGGGTGGATGTGGGCATCGAACGTGGTGCTCCATGGGGGGTACATGGTGGGCTTCTTCTGCTTGTGCACTTGGCCCTTCTCTGGAAAAACAAAAAGGAATAATGAGAAAGAAGCTACTTAATTGTGCAGGTTCTTTACTTTTTGTTAATAACAGACAAAAGATAAGATATTTTAGAGATTTTCACTTTTTACTTACTTTGATTCCAATAAATATCTAAAAATCCTGTGCGAAAAACAAATAAATGTCCTACAAAAATTGTCATTCACTGGAGGAGTTTTAGAGTGTCTTGCCTTTTTTAAATCGGTATTTAAAATATGCTGACCTCATGGTAAAGGTGATTTAATTAGTCATTAACATTTGCCATTCATCAGCACAATGGCCTTTTATTGTGTCCTAATGCTTACAACACTGTACATTACATCAAAACATTGATAATTAAATTATTGGAAAATGCTAAACATATCCTGCTGCCCAAAATAATCACTAGAGAACCAATTTGTATTAATCCGCCAATGAAAATAGTCCCCAAAAAAATCCCCTTTTCTTATTTCTGTTTAAGTAAGGTCTTCTGTAAACAAGATAATGCTGATTTATAATATTATCAAGCACTTTTTAAATAGTGAATGTATGAATTTATTACTTTTTTTTTTTAGAGATTGTACATCTTCAGAAAGAACAAATTGGCTTCCGGCTGAAATCACAGGTTGGAAATAACAAAAATGTAAAATATCTCCAGCCGGATCCTTTAAGGATTTAACATAAACATTTGAAATGTTAACATCTAGAAAATGGAGAAGATTTCCCGCCAGATGGAAAACCAACACCAGGAATTAATCCCTGGGAAAACGGATGAATGTACAGTGTTTCAATCTCTGGGGATTAGATAATATGTCATTTAAAAGTAGATACATATGATTTATTTCCATTCAAATATGGTAATCTTATGCAAAGTGTCATAATGGGTAACACATTTGGTTTGCAGTACATAATAATTTTACTATATTTGATCATTATAATTAGAACAATGGGTTAATATGTCCTGTATCGTTATCACAATATCAGTCAAAATGATCCCAATGAAGTTATGTAAACATTTTGCCGCTCTTTATGATTATACAGTAGCGTCACAGTTTTGAGGGATTAAATCATATCACATGGCCTAAACACTTCTGGTAATATACCAGGAAATAATTGACATCTGCTGATTTTCCTCTGCAATATCATCACATATATCCACTTGCATAACGGCCACTTGCCATGCTGCTGCCTCCAAATGAAGCCCGCTCAGCTTTCTACCCCTAAAGTGATCTGCAGCCTTCTCCATCATCGGCTCATCGCCAGCTGCCGTCTGATAAAAGCACACCGTGTTTTCTCACATAGTCTACACCAGCTTCAAAGAAAGTTACCTCGCGGCAAAAAGAGAGGTGACATGTTTTGGTGTTAGTCAGTTCCTGTGTTTTTCTGTGAAAACGTGCCACAGTAGCATTTAGGTTGAAGTGTACTCTCAGGTCTTTGCCGCTTTAAAAGAGTTTACATTTTTCAAGGACACCTCACAATTTAGAAAGGAAAGCACATTTTTAGCAGATTATCTATGATCTGTTGGTGTTTGATTAAGTATGTTTATTGGAGACTTTAAAATCGTATACATTTAAAGTTATTGCATCTGCCTTTCAAAACAGCTCTGGTATAAATAGCTATAATTTACGCAAAATCCTCATAAGAGAGAATTACCAAGCTTGTGGTATTATGAATGAAGTACACTTGGCATTAAAAGACCCCCTTAAGAACAACTAAACCAAGGCTTGTTGTAGTAAAACCTACAACAAGATTGACTTGATTCTATAAATGTGATGTCATATACGCTATTTCATTTAAGAGTAAACATTGAATAGATGAATATTTGTAATATTCAATATAAACAACAATCTATATAAACCTTAAAAATGTTCATTAAACTGGATTAAAAAAAAGCAGATAAGTTAGAAAGTGCTAACTGCTAATTATGACACTTGCCTTAAAAACAACCCCATGATAATTTTGAATGTTGCAGTCTGAATTTGGTCCAGAAAAGATATAAAGCGCCTCAAACACTCTTTACTTTGTACATGACTTCATAGAAAAATCTGTTTCTTCCATCACTTGTATTTGAAGATGAATCCGCCGCAGTGCCCGATGGGAAAAACGATTTGTGTGTGTGTTCTTTTTTGGCCTGCCTGTGCGATTTGAACAGTTTTTCTGTTCCTGTACTTTACCTGAGTATTTCCATTTGATGCTACTCTATACTTCTTCTGCACTACATTTTGGAGGCAAATAGTATATGTTTGATCAACTAATACATTATGATATATGAATATATTGAAGGTTAAGATACTCACAATATATAAAGTAGAAACATCTTTCAGTTTACCAGCTATAACAGTAACATAATGAGTTCACTAAAGCATCAATAATCATGTTCAACAATAATTGATAGTACATTTTCACCTAAATGTAGCTCATGTTTACATTATTATGGCATTATGGCAGTAAATGAGCAGTATCAGGTTATTCCATATTTCCCCCTTTAAGTTGTATTGCTTGCTCATGTGTCATTCAGGCATGGAAACAGATTTGTATCTAACTTAGTGTGACATGAAAGTAAGGTGAACGGTCCCTGCAGTGACAGAGTAGAGTGTACATGATATTAACCGGGCCTCTCTGGGCTCAGTCTTGTGGTTTCAGGGAGGAAAAGAAACTTCAGAGCCCTCCTCTTTCCTCCCTCTCTGTTTTTAACTCTATAATGCACTCATATCCACCAGCGGATAAAGATAACCGAATGCAGAACAAAGATATCTGCTCCGAGTCTGTTATCACTCTCTGGGAAGTTTCCCAAAGATGTGACATTCAACAACTGCAATGAAGATATTGAAAAATGAATGAACTTTTAAAAGATGTATGCAGACACGCCTTTACAGTTCTATCTTTATCTCTTTGAGCCTGCCATCCTATACCTCACATCTCCTAGTGTTACATTATATATATCTATACAAATGTAAACGTACTCAGCTTTAGGGGCTTATAAGCTACATTTACAAAAATAAACTGAAAGTGAAAAAGCTGATTCTCCAGAGACTATCAATGAGATTGAAAGTCATACTTTGCCTTATGCCACATTTTGCATTGTTATAGTCTAATATAGGGTTACTACTTCCACATTTTTATATTGATCCAAAAACACCCAAGTGCTTACTGGACATTAAATTCATCTCTTCCCGAGTTGAAGGGGAATTCATGTTTGTCAGAGAAAGAGCCAGTGAACATATGGTGCAAATGTTTCAGCTTTCATGAGCTGGAATTAAAGTTGAATCAATCTGTTATAGGCAGTCCAACTTTCACATTAATGTACAAAAAGCTTTGACCCAGAGGTTAAAAACTGATGAGCAAGAGCCACATATCTAACAACCCAACATTTTATTGTTTACGTTACACATAACTTATATATTCCTCAAAATGGAAAATCAACCCAGCAGTCCCTCACCTGTGTCGACGGCCTCCTTCATGTAAACGGCACAGTACGGGTTCAGCACCTCCTCGTGGTAGGCCAGGCCCGGATCCATCTCAAACTTGGAGAACCCAATCCGCAGGAAAGGAGACATGGCTGCAGCTTTTTACGCTCAAATATCCAAACAACCTCCAGTAAACAGTTTCAAAGATGATATCTGAGGGCTTCTGTTCGCGCTGTAAAACCTCCTTTCCTCGCAGACTGCCCCTTTTTCACCAGAGTAAAGATAAGAGGAGGAGGAGGCAGAGGAGGAGGTGTTTCTGTTTTTCCGCCCTTGATGCTTTAAACTACCTGTGAGAGAAAGACACAGAGAAAGAGATATTACATCACTCGTAACCACACGAGCAAACTCTGAAGTGAGTTTCAACTTGTTGTGCTACAGCTGGCTCTCAAATCAGAATCAGGACCTTTTATTCATCCTGGGGAAAATGGGTGTCGAGAAATTTGCTCCATTTTAGAATTAAATAAAAAAATATTTTGACAAAATCAGCAAACTTCTCCAACACATCAGAAAATCAAATCAAATGTGTGTTATGTAGTGACAGGAAAATGTTTGAGGAGCCTTGTTCACTCCTCGAAAGCAAGAGAAAGATAATAAACAAGCTGAAATAAAACTACACATACCTTCAGGAGACGTAAAAAAGCAGCTGTCAGCACTTACAAACCTTGGGAACATTTAAAAAGAATCATTGAAAAGAATTATCTTGTGTGATTAACTACAGTAACTACTTGTGTTGCCTCCTCTGCAGCAGATTTGCTGGTGGCAAAGTCTTGGTGACGGTCGATGTGATATATGAGGCCTGCCAAAGAGAGGTGTGTGTTTGTGTGTGTGTGTGTGCGTGTGTGTGTGTGGTGGAGAGGAGGCTGACTATTAATAGAGCTGAAATACTAAACGCAGATCAGGAATACGTGACCGCATGGGCCTGAGTCCGCAAAACTTTGTGATGATCAGGAGCAGCGAGTCATCTCCTTCTTCACTCTACTTACTTCACTGACCCTGAGTCTGTGTGTCATGGGAACGACACACAGTCACATTGAATGAATAAGATGTTTTAGTACAGTGGGTAGATTTCTCAACATGGAATATTTTACTTGTTATTTCATCATTTTAACATGGAGATGTGTTAAACCGCAACAAAACTAAAAATGTTTTATTTGCATGTTAGTATGGTTAAGTGAGGTCATTTTTTTCTAAAGCAATGTCCTACATTTTTGTTACCAAGTCATTAAGAGTAAGCTTGCACACACACACACACACACACATTTGGAACATTTAAATGTGCAGAGGTGCAGCTCGAACCTGTTGTAAAGTGTTAACTGCAGCAGGAGAACATCTTCCGGTGCTTCAGCTTTGACGATGTAACCACACTTCCTGACTCTCTTAACGCTTTTTATTTTTCATTTTTGTGGTGGGGCTGTTGCAAACATTAGATTGGAAACATTTAAAAAAAACACGGCTGCTCTACACTTTGAGATGCAAGTCAGAGAACAGCAAAATGCTTGTGAAACACGAATAGAAGTCAGTACATGATTAGCATCATCTCTCCATCTTGTTTGATTACTTTGTAAAAGTCTAAATGGTGAAAAAGCATACATTGATGCCCAGTTGTTGCACGTTTGCTCAGCTTCTCTGCTAACTTAAGATCCATATGTCTAACAAATTAAATCCTTCATCTGGTAAATTATAGATAAAAACCACCAAGATCTGAACAGATTCTTCTTAAAGTGTGGCTGAAAATTAACTAAAATGTGAATTTATGATATCTAAGTGAATATGTCACCATTACAGGGGACCAAATGAAACGCACTTTACCTTAATTAAGATAACAGGTTTCTCTGAAAATGGTTGGAAACATCTAAGATAGTGCAAATACACAAACCTAACAAAATAAATGCAGAAATGTTACTTATATCCACTCTTTAAAATACTTGTTTACATACTTGTTTGGGTCATTGATGTTAACATATAGCACAGATTTGAAGCAGAGGATCAATATGTCTTTAAAAGCTTGCATAATTTACAATATAAAGTGAATAGTTTCATAAACAGCCACATACTGTATAGCTTTAGAGTTGATCCTAATGTGAGTACAGCATCTATGGTCTCTTTCTTCCTCATGAAGTACTTTAAATGTAAGAGGATTTAGTGAGAACCAACACAGAGCGGTCATTGTTCAAACAAGCTGAGAAACAGCAGCTCAAACTAAAGTCTAATGTGCTTTTCAACACATGAGGACACGCACACTGGCTATTTGTATACACCTTAATGATCTAGTGGGCCAATCTGGGTTATTTAACATTGAACAGGAGCTGTCACACACTTTTATGTGTGCAGGCATCAGGGTGCCATTTTAAAAGGTGGATTTGCTTTACTGCGACCCACCCATGGGTGCTTTAATGCCACCCCACCCATCCTCAAACACACAGATGGAGATACAGGGAAGGTCAGGCAGGAGTGTGACCTTTCAAAAAAGCTTTCATGAGGGAGGTTAAAGTCAAACGAGCCTCCCACCTCACCCCTGTGTACCGGGTGCCATCAAAGCACAAAGAGTGTGTGTGTGTGTGTGTGTGTGTGTGTGTGTGTGTGTGTGTGTGTGTGTGTGTGTGTGTGTGTGTGTGTGTGTGTGTGTGTGTGTGTGTGTGTGTGTGTGTGTGTGTGTGTGTGTGTGTGTGTGTGTGTGTGTGTGTGTGTGTGTGTGTGTGTGTGTGTGTGTGTGTGTGTGTGTGTGTGTGTGTGTGTGTGTGTGTGTGTGTGTGTGTGTGTGTGTGTGTGTGTGTGTGTGTGTGTGTGTGTGTGTGTGTGTGTGTGAGCTTTTTGAAGTAGTCAGGGAAGGAGGGGGTGTTTGTTGTTGTTGACAGGAGGTCCATGTGTGTGACAGAAGCCTTTGACTATAGCTCCGAGTGTCCCTGAAGTGGTCACTCATTCAAAGAGAGAACAAAGTCCACACAAAGCAGACCCTGAGCAGCCTTCATTAAGAAATAGCATGCTAGCAGCATCAAAAAGGCACAGTAAAGAGAGGCCATTCAACTATTTGTATCTCTAAGTCTAGTTTTTCAGCTTAAAAGATAGTCTTGTTGTTGCTGTAGCTGCTGCACAATTTCTTTTTGATTTGTAACTAAAAGTATTTTCTAAAGTACTTAGATGTCACTTCCACAACATTTTATAGGGTTATATTGTACTTTTCTATGCCACTAAAACTGTAGTTACTTTTTAGACACAAAACAATTTGCAAGACATCATTCCTTATTACAGACTTGTAATTTGTAGGTTTTTTCCAACCAAAAAGCTTTTGAAATGCTGCTAAAATGCAAACTGTATCTGCAAGGCTGAAATGTAGCCAATTACTTGCCTTTCATTTTGATGTGATTTTTGAGTATTTCAATGTATACAGTACTTTTCCTTCTACTTCATTACATTTAATTGGGAAACATGACTTTTTCACTCCACTACATTGACAGTATTTGACAACAATAGTTCATATTCAGAGTCTAATTTTACACATATGATCAGGTAATAAAACACAATGCAATCTGTTTCATAAAGTAGTTATGAGTTTGCTTTCAACCAGCATCAACATTAAAATGCCAACGTGTATTTGAAAGGCTGCAAAAGAAGTCATTACATTTGCTCAAGTACTATACTGTATATTATACTGTACTTATGATATGAATTAGAAACACCTGCAGTATGCCTGACTGTATTTAAGAGGTACATATCGCACTTTGTACCTTCCTAAATGTAAATTGTTGGGGTCATTGTGTTGCACAATGAGTACTTTAACTTTTGAAATGTAAGTAACATGTAGCTGAAAACCTTCATAGTTGAAGGAAGGTTTTAAATGTAGGACTTTATGAAGCATTTTTACATCGCGGTACTTTTACTTAAATATACTGTAGGATCTAAATGTACCATACCTCACAGAAAATGTAGTAAAAAAAGAAATCCATTCACAACATTATATACACATATTATCATCATCACTTCTGAGTTTCTTATTTGCCTAATAACCAATCTCCCACTGTCGGTCTCACGACAAAAAGCAACTGAGAGAACTGAAATAGTGACTCTCACCCTGTAATAGACCAATAAGTAAATGTCAAAGACACATGCAGCCACTCGTATTTTTTTGTTCTTACCACAGTGTGAAAGTCTTTTCATACATGCTATATTTTACAACACCCACACTAAACATGTCTTGGATTCGGTCAATAGCAGGACTAGTTCAGTTAAAATGAGTAGAAACTTTGTGGAGCTGTTCAAAAGAGGAGTACTAACCTGTAAAAGCACACTGAAGTTTAATGTTGGCAAACTGAAGCTGCTCTCCATCCGATCACTGCTCACACTGCAAGAGAGACGGTGCATTTAACCGTCATGCATGAGGCGTTCAAAGACTGTAGGGATATTGGGAATACTTGGACCCAACTGTCACAGAGAGAGACTTCTGAGTTGGTTTGTTTTACAGGACTCTTTTAAAGAGGCGGGAAGTATTATAATAACAATAAAAAACTATAATTATAATATTACAAATAAACTTTAACATGGGAAACATGTCTGTACTATAATGATGAAAACAATTTGACAATAGTAATACAATTTGAAAAATGAAATATGGCAAAGTTATATATAAAAGATACAAAGTAATATAAAAAAAACGGTAAGAGATGTTGGAAATAAAATGATGTGCTCGCATAAATAAAAGGCTTTATTTATTAAACAATTAAGTTGATTCTGCAATTTCTCAGGCAGGGGGTTGTCTGTCGATGATGCATTCAGGTATAAATATTCCTATTGCACATTTTCCAAGCCTAATTCCAGCTATATCTCCTTGCTATTTTACTTCTACACATTTAGTTTCCCTTTAGTCTCAATGTTTTTTGTGCTGTAGCAAATCCTGATTCAGAATTTGCAATTTCCGAGGACACTTGAACGCCACATTGATCTATCCACCCACATACAAAGTGAAACTTCTTTATGAAACGAAAAAACAAAGAAGTAGGACTTAAAGGAAACATTCAGTGATCGCAGTAGAAGGAAACATGTCCAATGCATTTCTCAATAAGCACACACGTGAAAAAATAATAGATTTTTGACTTTTGAGTGGTTTGCCTGCTTTTGTTTTTGTAAAGTGAGGGCAGTATAATAATGTAAGATAACTGTAGAAGAGACTTTATTGAGATACATTGTGTTTTAGGAGCTCTAAGATGCAGAATTCACTATTATTTGATCATGTTGGCAGTGAGAAAACATAAAACTACCAACAATAATATATTGTTCAATATAATAACATACTTTTTTCCTAGTAGTAGTGGTTTTATTAGTATAATGAAACAGATGACCGGGATTTGTAACTAACTAGCGAAGTAGGATATTTAATAGGAACAACTAACAACGGTAATGAATTGAATCTGTTCTGCTTTTGGATGTTTAGTCATAAGGTGTTTTGGGAATCGTCACATTAAAACATGAACTTCAGTGGAAAGCTGATCTAATGTTCCCCACTGAATCACACATAACCTTTCATCTGAATTCTTCAACCAGTTTTAAGGGGAAATGTGCCTTTTCTCTCAGGAAAAATGTTTGACACAGAATCAGAAACCCTAATATGATTGTATTAAAAAAAGAATATGAATATATATATATATATATATATTTTTAAAACTTTTATTATATACCTTCTATAGTGTTTTGAACTGACAAAACACAAGATAAATCATGTTGAAAATGTGTTTTACTCTTGCATTTTGTCTTTTTTCATTAAAAGAAACAATTAATGTTTACCATCTTAGAACAAGAGAGCTGCACACGTTTTTAGGTAATAACATTAGAATTTAAGAAAATGCTCAACTATTTAAAATAATTAATTATTTCAAACACAATGACATTTTTTTCTCCCTTTAATTAAAAAAAAATTATAATTAAATAATTGCTGACATGAATATTTTCTGCAGTGAGAAAAAGATTGACCAAATAGACACACATTAGATTGAATTATTTAGTATTGTCTCCAGCAGGAGGCGCCAGTGTTCGTGTATTAGCCCTCGTGTTTGCAGCATTACATTACATTACATTTAGCTGACGCTTTCATCCAAAGCGACTTACAATAAGTATCAAGGCCAACGAAGACTTTTAGGTTGATGAATCTGGGGAAAGCAATAATAAAAAGTAATAATAATTTAGATGAAGTGACCCAGTTTGATATATTGCTCACAATCCAATAAATATATGCCATTTAGGTTCAGAATGTGACTCAGGTCCTCAATTTGTGTCCATTATCTTCATTTTGATTAAAGGTGCATCTATCCCTCCATCCAACCTCTCCGCCTGCTCAGCCAATCACAAATCAGGAGATCAGATACCCTTAAGTGCAGATAACGGCAGCCGATGTCTGACACACACACACGCACGCACGCACGCACGCACGCACATACACAAACACATACACACACGTATTTTTTTTTTACATATAGTAATTGTGCTTGCTATCATCAGCTTGCTACTTTCTTTTTCAAATGTACAACAGGACATGAAGGAAAGTCTTTGTGTGTGTTGTAACTTCCTTTTGCTATAAATGGAGAGTGTTTGGCATCTTAAATAATTATATTGTTGAGTGTAATTGTTCATAAACACACAGAGGAAAGTGTCATCATTACTATTTACATTTAACAACAGAGAAATAATTGGATACACTCAATATAAACACTCAGGAAAACACCAGGCAGACATATTAGACCCGTTACTGTGTGTAACAATTTGTTACTGACACATGCTGATAATACTCTATTGTATTGTGCTGTAAGGTAGTCTTAGAGAAGCTAAGAGAAAGGGGCAATATAAGGTAAAGCACAGTAAACAATAATCCTAATATATATGCAATTAAAACAAAGACGGAGATTAACAGTCAATGTCCATGATATCCTTATTGTTGATTGCATTTATTGCAATTTACTTTGGATAAGAGAATCATCTTAATGAGATGTAATTGAAATGTAAAATAAGACATATATTGCATAACCCCTGTCCTCTGAGTTAACATTACATCCTACCGATGCTATGCTGCGCATTGTGTTACTAAAGCTTGTTAAGTTGGAATATGAATTGGACATCATTTAATTTAAGCATCTTTTTCTGTTTCGAACTGCCTGTCCGGTGCTCTTCATTTGATGTTTTGGTGATAAACCACATAGGAAATAAAATAGACAATTCTTCTGTTCATTTTTTATAGTAAAACACTAAAGAGTTTGACTGCTTTCGGACACTAAAATGAATAATAATAAATGCATTTAATTCATATAGCATACTTTAAAATACAGCAACATCCCAAGCTGCTTCACATTAAGGGGATACAAATCTTAGTAAAATTTTAAAACTGGTAAATTAAATCTGCAACCTGTGACAGTCTTTTGAAGGCAGAGAGAGAAAATATAAACATCCAGCTACAGTCAATTTATCAATTTGTGTGCAAAAGATGAGATCGGTGGCCTCAGTTAATTACTTTCTACACTTTATTAATTGTTTTGCCCTCTCTCTTTGAAGCACGAATGGCGGTTCACCTGAGAGTTTAAACATGCACCACACACCATGACGCTCTACAGGGCCTCCACATTAACCCACTACAAAGTCAATAACCTTCGACAAGTACCCTTTTTTATAATCCACTCAAAGTCTTCGTTAATTGCTTTTTACCAACAATAATCCCTTGCAAAACACGTGTTGCCAGCTTGTCTTGATTACTCATCTCCGAGCTTAAATAAGGCTGAATTTAAGAGTCAGTTTTCATAGCTTCAGTATCTACAACCAAGGACAAGTGCCTAAAGCAAGTGGCGGCTGGAATGAATGTCTTGGCCTTGTGCGCTACAAAACACATTTAATGATTTCATTCATACTGAATGAAATCTTTCTGGCAGGAATAAGTAGCCTATCCTCTAGTGTATTTAACTGTCTAATAGTGGATTCTGTCCTGAACGTATCAACAATCTTGTAACTGAAAAACACTTCTCAAATGTTCATCCATCACTAGGGTCATGGAAAATATGTGTTGTTACCATGCAAATAACACTAAACTACTAAGAGGCACAGGCTTCTTTTCCCCCAGCTGGAACTGTCATTTAACATTGAATGTCGCTTTCGCTTAACTCCAACAAATGTAATCGTGAACCTGTGTGTGATAAATAGGAACATTGAATATAGTGGGTGATCAAACTTGCATTACCATTTTTTTTAATTGTTTTTTACTTGGTTGGTTATCTTGGTTTGTCATTGGTTTCTTATACTTGACTTATTTTGACTATAATGCCCTGCACTGCACCAATGGGCTTACTGCAGTGTTTTATGGTAGTTGTATTTCCCTCTACACAACAGAACAGTAGTTCCTTGTAGCACGGCTTGACGACTTATAGCACGTCTCCATGTTATGGAACTGCATTGAATATCATGTTTGACAAGGTTTTATTTGTTAGTATTGTTTTATGGAAGTACAATAACTGATATGTTAAATGAAGAAACAGCTGGCAGCCTTTCATTGCCCTTGAACTGTAAAATGTAGTTAAAGCAGGAAATCAACCACTCCCCAGAAACTGTATCAGAAGCCTCCGTTTTTGTGCGTAATTTCCCAAGAATCCAGTTGTCTTTTTTGTACATTTATCAAGTACAACAATCTGTTTAAAGTACTGTTTTTTCAGCCTTCAAATGCTTCCAATTTACACAAAAACTGTGCAGGTGTTTGCTTACTTTGCAAAGATCAGCGCCCCCTTTCTCTCTCTTCTGCAACGTGAAGCAATGCTTTAGATTTCCTGCCAAAAGCAACCTGCTGCAGTGCAGAGGAAGCTCAAGGCTGACAGTTTTCACTACATCCTTATCATTCATTTCACTGTTCACTCTTTAAACGTTTATTCTATTTAGCAATACAAAAAAAACACATTTGCATTCAGTGTGCTAGCATTTATTTATATAGAACACCAAGTGCCATCCGACCATAGAAGATATCTGAAGAATACATCGAAATGTAAAGCTCGAATGTATGCACCTTACAAATATAAACTCCTGATTTAATGTTACTTCCTTTAAAAAAAAAAAAAAGATTAACCTTATTGCAAAGCTCCAGACATTCTCCTTTGACGAGACACAACTTCAAACAATGCACATCTGAAAAACACACTTAAAAAACACACATACTTTAACATAGGATTAAACTGTTTAAATACAACTGACAAGAAGATGTTCCATAGGTCAGGGTATAAGGTGGCTTTTCTCTAAAACTGTTAACATCTCAGCAAAAACATCAAAATGCAATACAACGGCGGAAAACACACATGTAGTTTATTTAGAAGTATCTTTGCAAAACTAAACATAGAAACTGCAACAATAGGCTAGAAAAAAAAAAAGGTTTTGTGTTTTGACAACCAGATTCAAGATTTCAAAGCAGGGCAGTCAGAAGGTCAGTCCGTCTGAATAATAAAATCAACACTGGCCTCTAAACTCTTGTTGCAGACAGAGATAATATCGGTGTTTCTGCAGGGTTACTTCCTGTAAGAGTCGCTCTGAAGGTGTGAACTCGTTGTGTGAGTTGGGTTTCCCCGTGCATTGCCCTCAATTAATTCTTCCACTGAATATGAGCAGAAGCAAATCAAGGAACGGCTTTTAAAGAAATGAAATTAGTTACTCTTTCTATGGAGAAAATGTATTTGCATAAGGGGGGAAGAATCTTCTTGCACACTGATTTAGACTTGTGATGAGAGGCTGCTTATTGTCTATTAATAAAACACATATTTTAATATTATATATTTTGTAAAGAAAGCAGTTAAAAGAGGGGTTAATGAGAAGAAGAGTGCAGGCAATTGTACAACGTTATTCTTTTGTACAGAGCATCAATACGGGACTGAGGGACGGAGCATGTTCTATTTTTTTACACGCGTTACCATGGAAACCTGCCCAGCAGCCAACCAGCTGCTCCAGAAACCCCCCCTACACACACACACACACACACACACACACTCCTCCTCCACCCAGCCATCTTTTACACACGACCCCCGTCTTCTCTTCATATTGCATACCAGCACATGGATTATTATAAGCTGAGTGTTTTTACTGTAGAAAAAAAAAACTGAAACTAAAAAAACACACACACCTATTCCCTGATAATACACACATGCACCTTTGCACACACTTAAATACATAACTAAAGGTTGTGCAGCAGTTCATGATTCATAATGGAGACACACAACAGGAAATGAGTCGGCTTATTTGAGAGAGAAAAAGATAACCGCAGCATTTAAAGAGTGAAATTGAATTTACCTGCCGAGAGCAGGAAACGTTTTAAGTGTATTTTTGTCAGGTGAAGATACAGGATAGTTTATGATTAGAATAACGTATGTGCATATGCTGTACACGTACACATGTGCACACAAATGGAGCATAATCATTGCAATGCCTTGCATTAAACATCTGGGTAGTTAATATGTGAACAAAAATATATATACATATATAATTGCAGAGAACAACGGGTGGTATGCAGAGAAATGAGAATGTGTGAGGTACGGGCTGTTGAGATAAAGAGACACAAGTTAAAAAGGAACTGGAAACACAAGAAAGAAATATTTGAAATTCTTAACTCCTTATTCTGGCATTCAAAATCATTATTACTGAGTATCAAGTAGGCATCTTGTAAATTGAATTATAAACTGTTAAATGTGTCAGCTTTTTGCCGTTACAGTTTATTTTATAATTGTTTATTTAATATTAATGGGTCATTTCAATAAGTCATCCTAGGAAACTTGAAATGATTAAAGAAAGTACCGTACAAAGTCATTGTGAATGGAACAAAATTAGATTGGAAATGAGACACTACAGTATGTAAAACATTGTTATTTATATCATTATTTTAAATGGTGGAACATCTTCAATATAAAGTAATAAACACATTTTTTCATATTGATTGATGTAACATATTTCACAATGTACACTTTGACTCTCGCTTGATTTGTTTTTATAAATATTCTTATTCTATGTTATTTATTTTGATCATCAAATGCACATTTTTACTTAACCTATTACATAAATACAACTGAAATATTTGTATTTATCTTTTCTAAAACGGAGCAACCGTCACAAAACAGATCTGATTCTGATCCGTGAGATTCTGTGTCACCGTAAAGAGTTTAAGAGAAAGAAAACCCGGTGCAAATGTAACTTTTCTGCAGTCTTTGGAGAACGAAACTCCATGTAAGAAGTTGATGACGGGACGATATCTGATATATAATAAACGTCAGACGGATAAATATCGGACCAGCTTCAGTTTTTTACTCACGCTGATATGTGGCTGCAGCGAGGGCTTACATTTCCCTGACACAGTTTCATCGACCTCCCCGACCCCCAACCATCAACACAGGTCGAGTCTCACATTACTCACACACACACACACACACACACACACACACACACACACACACACACACACACACACACACACACACACACACACACACACACACACACACACACACACACACCTCTGAGATTGCACACACACCTCTGAGATTGCACACACACACCTCTGCGATTGCACTCTTGATTGATGGGTCAAAATTGGGACTTTCTGTTGGATAAATGTGTAACCTATGTGTATTATTCAGAACAACCCTTGGTACTTCACTTTACATGCAGTAGTGCTACTTTTTACTATACTAGAAATATGTGAGAGGTGAGAGCTTTGTGTTTAGAGATGTTATGTACCATGTTCAAACCTCTAATAAAAAGCCTTGTTTTTAGCCTTGTGACAAAATGCATATCAAACATTATCTAAAGTATTTTTTTGAAACCTGTTCACATTTTGTATTGGAGCATTTTTTTTCCATTTTAATATGATGACGAGGATGATGACAACATCAAGGATCAATTCTGTCTTTGATTTAAAAACTGGTATTTGTCAGTCGATGTCATCAAGTCTGCTTTTCTAAACTTTTTCATTTGATCTCTTAAATGTCAAGTTCTCATGTAAATCTGAAAAAGTCTCACTTATACTTTAAATGTCACAGATCATAGAGGGAGAAAATATAATTATCATCTATCCCAAATGATATTACACATCAAATCCAGCTTCTTTACACTGAAGAGTACATTTTTTATGTTGGATGTATTTTTTATTGAGTTTCAAACTGTATTAAACTGTTTTAAAAATAAATGTTATGAGTATGACACCAAAAAAGGTCACAAAGTAGTTCCTAATTTCTATTGTATGTCTTTGTTTTGTTTCTAATCTTCTTAGAATCTTTTTCAGCATTTCCATTGCCTCAGATCCTTTAATTTGAATTTCCATGTAGGCAGACTTCTCGGCCCACTCCTAATAATACATTTATTTCTTCCAAATTCCCCCCCCCCTGCTGCCCACCCATACTGACACCCCACTCCTCTGCTGTCTCAAAAGCAGCGATTTATTCCCAGTTTTATCATTTCATCAATTCCCCCAATGATATCGTCAATGAATGCATTACCTTTTGAAAGAGAGATGAAGGGGGTAACAAAGAGCTGCATTAAACCCCCCCACTCTCTCTCTCTCTCTCTCTCTTTCTCTCTCTCTCTCTCTCTCTCTCTCTCTCTTTCTCCTCTCTCTCTCTCTCTCTCCTCTCTCTCTCTCTCTCTCCTCTCTCTCCCGTCTCTCTCTCCTCCTCTCTCTCCTCTCTCTCTCTCGCTCCTCTCTCTCTCTCTCTCTTCTCTCTCTCTCTCTCCTCTCTCTCTCCCCTCTCTCTCGTCGTCTCTCTTCTCCTCTCTCCGATCTCTCCTCTCATCTTCCGTTCTTCTCCTCTCACCTCTCTCTCTCTCTCTCTGCACATAGATGTATGCCTCTCTTGGTGCAGCCATATGGAAATGGAGCCTCAGCAGATGGGAGGCCGTCCTCATGACTAATGAATAATGAACAATAGAGAGGAAAGTGCTCCGTCCTGTTAACTGAGGTGTGATGTTCAAGATAGGCCACAGCTAAACGTTCATCAATCGAGGGGTGCAGGAATGAGTCCTAAAACAGGGAAATGAGTTAGCATTTTAGCACGTCCAGTTCCCTGGTCTTAAAGTCAACAGATTTGAGTGTTTTTGGTTGGATGCCTGAAAAGAGATCTGTGGTTGCAGTAAATACCCCCACTGATGAATGTCTGAAGCTTCTATGTGTCTTAAAAACAGCGGCTGGTGGTTGCTAACAGGCGGCTAAATAGGACTACTAATCGCCATCACGCCAAACATTAGCCGCCTTTAGCTTAGCGGTGGTGACATGGAGTCTTGTGACCATGATGTAGTTGGTTAGCCTTACATTAGCTTTTTACATCTGGCAATTTCCTTCAACTTTTATACAAGTGGTGTCAATATGTGGAAATGATCCTGCTGATCGTTATGTGTAAGTATAATAAACAATTGCAACAGTACTTATTTTCTGCAATATTCCAAAATCCAATGGAAACAAAACCTATTGCTTGTTATCGGGAGCCCTGGCGATGCTAACTTACTGGTCGGCCTTCAAAAAAGACGTCATCCCTTCTAGTGAATCGTGTCTCTGTGTCTAAATAACATTGAGCGCAGCATCAACTTGCCTCTACTCTGACATCTGACCTCTATTAGCTCACCAAAAGCATCATCTCTGAGTCATGCTTTGCTGGATTCAGATTGCGATCTTTTTTTAGGGAATGCATCATCTCAGTGTAACTCATCAAAAGAAAAGACTGATGGAAGGAATGTGGAGAAATTTGGAAATGATCCGTGCACATCAGACCATTTAAAATTCCTCTGCTAGTGGGGGTGCATTTTGAATTTCTGGCACCATTTTAAAAAACTTGTTCTTGTGATTTTTTTATATTCCTGTGGATACGGGGCCAATTTGAGAGGATCACATGGAGAGATTTCCATCGCAGCTACTGAATAATGCAGCTGGCTCACAGCGTGCTGGGAAACAGCCGTAAATCTGAGGATTTCGTGACGGTCCTTCTGCGGAGAAACAGTGAGGAATTCCCCTTTCAGCTGCCACTTTCAACTCTGATTTTAAATCTAGAGAGGCCTGTTTGAATTCCATGTTGATTTGTAGAAAAATAGTGAGAACAGACAGCAACTAAACTTCTATGACTTCCACCAGTAAATAAAAACAAAGCTTTGAATACCCAAGAAATACTAAAAATGTAAACTAACATCCATTTGGAGCATGGTTAAAATGATCAAAAATCAATATAATGATAATTTTAAACATTTAGCTATTTAGCTAAATAGAGTCCTGTATTTGATCTAAAATACAGTTTTCCTTAGATTCTATCTCTTAATAATTTAATGAACAAGAAATTAAATGTCTGACAGTAGACACATTTTGTTTTAACCAAACCCTTCATTAAAGCTCCATAATGTGAAATATTTCAACACAAGAATCCATGTTTTTATTGAATGCACCTGTCCATTAAAAGGACATATTTCATGTTTATCAATGTATACACATTTAAAGTTTAACATGACATATTTGGAGTTTTGGCAACTTTTGGATCTCCACTAGTGTTAAAATAAAGAACAATGTTTTTAGTTTATTAGTTTATGCTGAGCAAGATTAAAGAGGTGGAGTCACATGATGACAAATTAAAGTAATATGCATTATAGGGGCCGCTAAAAGATAGTAACTGCACCTTTTTAAGCATTATGTTCTAACATAATCTGTTGCCAAAGGTAAATAAAGAGCTTGATATTTTTCCATTAAAATGTTTAGTTTTGACAGCTTTCACACCTTAAGTGACCATTGCACCTTTTTTTATTTAACGATTGGTACTTTTACTATCAAATGTGTCGTTCCTACTCAGGTTTCCTATGAACAAATACAAAATGCACACAAAGCAGGGGGAGAAAAAGTACATACTCATGGCACAGTTATTTTTCTTTCTAACCATTATCAACTATTCTTATACTATTATCAAGACTGGAAAAAAGGCATGTGTAAAACGCCACAAGCTAAACAAATGTAAATATTTGATGCAAATATTCCAGTATATTTCCTGTGTTTGCATACAGCTGAGAGTCACTCTAACTCGGCCTGATTAGCTGTCATTTATACGAGATAGTGATGATTTTTTTTGCCCCCAACATTAAGTTATGAGTGACTTTTCCTCAGCTAGAGGAACGTGTCTCTCTCACCTCAAACCCACAGCTGATTGCTCCACGTTCACATATTTTCCATCTTGGGCTAAAAGTCGTAGCGGGGAAAAGCGAGGCAGGGTGAAAAAAATGGCTACAACACAAAAGAAACATAACAGCACACACTGATGAGATGTGTTTTTAGAGAGGGGGGGGGTTCTGCTTTAAAGTAGTTCAGCTGCCAGATCCAGCCTCGTCACATCTGATTGTTCTCTCTTTCTGTCGAACCCTTACATTTTGTGTGTGTGTGTGTGTGTGAATATGTGTGTTACTGTGACCTAGATTTCAAGCCTGCAGTGCAATGCAAGTGATGGTTTGTGTGCGAGTGTGTGAAAGAGCTCAGTCTATGGTTAACCATACACCTCGCCTTTCCCCCACACACACTCAAGACACACACAAAAAGACACACACTGAAAGGACCTCCTTCCAGCTGTGTCCTGTCACACACACAGGCGTTTTAGTATGAATTTGTGTGTGTTGTATCTAGGTTGATTAAAATAAGTTAGTGTATTATGAAATGTGTGAATGTTTTTTCCCTGTGTTTTAGTACAGAGAGTGTTGTCTAATTTTTGGAGTAAATTCAATCATATATTGAAAGTGTTATATTCTCAGGTATTTGTGATTCGACTCCTATATTAAGTATATTGTATTAAGTGAAATAAAGGGGGTTAGAGATGGCTAACCAAATACAATGTTAGTCTTTTTTCCATCTCTGACCTTTTTACTTGTTTGAGAAGGAAAAAGTGACCTGGTTCCTTTTGACCGTGGCTTTTGTAGACAAATGGTTTTTAAATGCACTTTTCTATCCACTAATGTTTGACAAATGTCAGGAGTTGGTTTATTGACAGTGTAATGACTCGCAGGCTGTGCAGATTAAAACCAGCTTGAACAGGTTGTAGCAGGTGGAGCAGGTTTGGATTCATTTATACAGAGCAGGCAGGTTTTAGCAGGAGGAGTCAGTCAGAATGCTTTATTTATCCCGGGGGTAACTTGTTTTCCTGACAGTTTCTCCATTTAAGAATAAATACAATAAAATACAATAAAATATTAAAATACTTAAACTTCAGAACTTAAAGTCAAATGTTTAATAAAAGATCAAATAAAATACAATTGCATAAAAGAAGAAGTAACAAATGCGCATTAAATTATAAAAAAGTATAATACAAATATTAATATAAAAATAAGAAGCTCAATTAAAAATGCACGATAAAATATACAATTATATAAAATACAATTATGAATATACACAGAGGAAGTTAAGGTCAAAATATGCACATTGTACTACTAATCATAACATCTATATATCATTATATACAGTCATTTATATCTTAGTATCAGTTCATCTCTGGACCACATACCAGAATGATGAAAAGCAGGGCCGTTGTATGGAGTATTTGTAGTCATTGTTACACATGCTGAGTTCAGTTTCACCTCTTATGTGGATTATATTGATGAAGTGAAGTGTACAAAACATTGTTGCTATGGTTACCTACAGTTTAATATAGCCTGCAAAGTGATTCTGAGGTAAAACTATATACTATACTATATTTATTCTACACTTGCGTAGATATTACCAGTTTTTAACACATCATACAGTAAGTGAATTAAATGTTAAGTTTGAGCAGAATGCTAATGCTGATTTTTTTGGGGACTGTCCCTAATGATAAAGGAAACAATTACAAAGGTGTCGGAACATAAAATGATGTGTTTGCCACTGTTGCATATCAAATAGTGACAAATGATCCAGCTTGATTTAGATTGCTTTTTGGAGCAGGAGATGTCTCTTGTGTTATAGACGTTAGTGAAGAGGATGGAAACTGAACCAGAAAATAGGAGACTAAAGCTGAAACCTAAGATGCCAATAATAAAATAATCAAATCTAGTGAGGAAAACTGTCATAGTTTAAAGAACATAGCAATATATTCACAGATGTGTAAGCATGTGTTAGCAGACGTATCAGAAGTAAGACAACTGTATATTGAGGCAGCAATAAATGCGCTTAACTAAACACTACTCGGCTTATTATTTTTTAAACATTATAAACTGGTATTCTTCACAGTAACATTTATTAAATATGGCAGTATAACACCCACATCATTTAAATAATTTCCTTGGTGCACAACACCAGCTCATATTCAGTATCTACAAACTAAAATATCCGTCTCAACATTTCCTGTGTTGTGTTCTCCTTTCCACCCGGCAGACCTCGGCTCCCTCTCTCCTCCCCCTCACTCGTCCTCCCCTCACCCCCTCCTCTCCTCCTTGAACCTCCTCCTCCCACCCTCTCCTCTCAGACTCACCCACGGCAGAATCCTTGAAGCTTTCCTCTGAATGGCTGCAGGATAATGACTCGATGGTGCTGAGCTGAAGCTGTGAAACAAACTGTTCTGCGAATGCATTTTAAACAAGAGTGATTCAAAAGCACACGATGAGTAACTAAATAAGGCACAAACACATTTGGACAGCTAAGAAAACAACCAAAAACTATTGAATAGATGGTTATTTTACTAACTTTGTCTATCTGCATCTGTAGATTTCTTCTTAATACACCAACTTAACATTAGTGAATGCCTCATTTTCATATTCATATCACAAAACGTGTACAATATAAACACTTATTTGTGTTAATGTGAGCAATCAACCTTGGAAGTTTTATAATGAAATCTATTGGTATTCACCTCTAATGTCTTACTTAATCTAGGGATACATTTGTATGGCAAAGATCGTCTTAAAATATCCGACCATAATCATTGAAATACTTGTAATTCCCTCTAATATCGTTATCAATATCACAATTGCACTGACAGTCAAAATAGTCGCTTCTTGTTTTTTTCAGCCCTAGTCTGATTGGTAGAGAAGATAATTAGATTAATCAGCTGACGGATTACTCCTGTAACAAAGATGAGCTTTGATCAGTCAGCCTGACAACACGCCTACATGAAATCTGATCTCCTGTCAGTTTCATTGAGCAGCTACACCTGTCTCCACCTTTAAACCTGAAGCAACTGACACCGCAGCCGCTGAATATGAAACATAACGTCTCTGTCTGCTTCCCTTTAAATCAAACGTCTGTTTACTCGTGGTGTCGTGACTTCAGTCTGAATTCACATATGAGCGGGCGGAAAATCATGCAAAGTGGACGTTTGATTTGAGGTTGCCAGGCAACAGTATAAGGCAGCAGCTTTTCAGAGTGACTCAATAGAAAGTGTCAGAGTTGTGTGTGTGTGTGTGTGAGAGCTATTAAATTAACTAGAGGGGGAAAACACACGCCTCGTTGCTGCCTTCGTGAGTTTCCATTGGCTGATGTTAGGGAATAATGCAATGATTCCGCATTTCATATGTGTGACACAGCATTACACATCCAATTATGACACCGCTTTTATCACTACATAGATAGTAGAATAATGTATTTAATTTGCCACCACAAACTGTTCTGCTATTATGAACCGTGCGCGTGGCTATCGTCTCCATTATAGAGATTTTATTGTTGTTGTTTTCCATTCCAGTTTGTGTAATTAACTAGACCCTTTCAAACTAGAGGCAAATTCAACAACGTAATGTCCCTTTCTTTTATCACTTTTGCCCAGGGATTGCTGCTAAAGAGGTTAGAATAGGTGTCGCTACAGTGTTTGAATCTTAGAAATAGAATTCGTATAATAGGAAAAGGGTGTTTATTTATTTATTATAATCAAATCTGTGGATAGAACAAATTATTTTCATGTAAGGTTAAGTGTATGCTAAATGACTGATGTTTCCCAACCTGGGTCATCACCCTCTTAAAGAGGTACATATTAAGGGTTGTAAGATAATTGCTCCTGTGGTGATTGTCCACAGTATTGAGTATGTAAGTCGCTTTGGATAAAAGCGTCTAACAAGTAACATGTAATGTAAGGTAATGTAATAATTGAATGCCCTTACACACCGGTTTTTCGTTTAGGGCAGGAATAATTCAAACGTCATTATTTCAAACAGTTTTGTCATGAATACTTTCCAACAGAAAGCACAGTGGTTAAAAATGTGATCATTTTAAAAATGGTTGTAGTTTTATTTTACTTAGGGTAATCCTCTTGGAGATACCTGTAATATTTGCTCATTTTAATCAGACATTTTGGTAATTGAATACTCTTGCTTTCGGCAAAGGTCTGCTGTATCAGGCTAAAATAACTCGGTTCAGAAAACTTCATACATAAAAATATATAAATATATATAAAAATGAGTGTTATAGTTCATTTTAGTTCTTAAAAACAATAGGTTTGAAAATAATATATAAAGATTTGTTCTACTACAGAATCTCAAGTCAGATAAGGCTATACTGTAAATACTCCCATCATATTTCAGGAAGGACTGCTTTTCATTTGAACCCCCTGGAACTATCTATAGTGTCCTCATACCTGCCTCTTCATGCGTTCCCTTCTGTCCTTCATCTCTGTATGCGTTACGTTATTCTGTTTATTTAGCAGGGTGTTGCTGTAAAAGCCGTCTGCCCACACAACAAACACTGTAAAGCCTTAATAAACCACAATACATCTAAATAAACAATCTAAATATACTAGGAAGTAGATTTTTGATATAAATGATTGTTACTTTGAGGCAGGAATTATTTTTTGTAAGTGCTTTGTGCTCGTAGAGAAAAGAGAAGGGTAGCTTTTATGAACGCTCACATTGATCCTCTTTGTATGAAAAGACATTTCATTTCAAGGGAAAGAAATCAAGTGCTGCTTTTGTTTACATACTTCAATTTCAGCTTTTTGTTCTTGATGGCATTTTTGTTTTATAAACAGCGTCTCATTTCATGTGTAATCGCTCTGTCTGGTTTCTGTGGAATACATTAGTGTCTGTCAAGGCTGCTTGTTTATTTTGGAACAGCTTAGTAAAGTAAATCAAACCTTCATGATTTGTATTAGTCGACCTCCCATTGTTAACCACTGTTCACATTTTGAAATAGATTTCAATAACGTAATGGTTTTATGACCAATTTCATGACTTTTTCCAACTCCATATATTAGTCATTACAGGATATGTTACTGCAGCCCTGTGAGAAACTCAATGCCCCATCATAGTGTGTCATGTGACTTGATTTTAAAATGGTTATTTTACACTATTCATCATATAAAAGACAATAGGGTCACACAATTGAATGTTAAGGTTATTTGGACGAGTTGGGAACTGTACTACTATGATATATGTTTTATATAAATATATATCATCAACGGATTATGGCGAACTCTTACTTTGTACATTGCATTTAGCTAACTTTTCAACTATCTTTGTATTACTTTTAGCAAACACTTAGAAATATTTTTCCTTACATTTGGCAAACTAACAAGCAGCATTGTTTTACTTCAGAAGTATTCAACTCTTTTTTTGAGCTAACTTTTCAAACCAATGACCTTTAACAACTGTATAATTCCCCCTGGTTGGAATGACTGATATACAGCATAGACATAACACCTAATTACAAACATGTATTCAAATATTAATACTAGTATAGGCACAGTTTGATATTTCATATGCAATGTATCAAATAAATCCAATGCTATAATTCGTAGGCTATAATTATATAACTTTTTCCTTATCACTCTCTGCTTATAATCAGTTAATGAGTTGTAACATTGAAATGATAGAATGAATAGATTCACGTGTTTGTGTAAGCTAATGTTTGCTTATTTCAACAGAGAGGACTGTGGTTCCTCTTTTACTGACTCTGTCGTCATTGTGTGTTTTTTCTGTTAACCACAGTCGGGTTTGACTTCCTTCATTCTCACAGTGCATAGGGGAGCGTTCACATGTCATCCACTTTGTCTCAACTGTGGCTTCACAAACCTTCCATAGAGACCAGTTTGTGTTGTTAGTGAAAGGGTCATTCACTATAATGGTTTAGCAAAACTTGAAATCAACTACTGTTAGTGAGCCATCTGTAAACAGAGATCAACTTTATACATGTGTGCTTGTTGTGTAGTAAGTTGTACAAGCAAACGCTAAAAACATCGTAAACATATTGTTTGATTGAATTATTAGTGTTTATTTGACACGGTAAAGTAGTACTGAATCAATTGTTTATAGGGTTATTTATTTGAACTCCGCTGCTTGCTTGCTAAGTAGTTTTCACACCACGTTGAGGTGTTAAGGCTTTTTTCATTCAGATAAATAGAGTGTCTTTTTGGTGAGTACTCACTGATCACTGTTTCTCCGTCTTATAATATGTCCTTGGATAGGTTTTTATACCTGCATTCATAAAGTAGCTCTTCTACAGCATTTCATATTTTTTCTAAACACATATATGCGAAATATATCCACATGTATTTCTAAAAAAACCTGATAATAATGGTAATTCATCACTGATAAATTATTAAGTGTATAACTGAGCAACTGTCTACACTAATAGTTCATTCATCATCAATCATTGTTACAGCTTGTTTCCCAGTGGCAGAAAGTCATGTATTTCAGTGAGTACATTTAATTTGATGTACTTCATTTCCCGCTACTTTTTCATACACTCAACTATATTTATTTGATTTCACTGCAGACACAACATGCAAGATAATAGTCCAATAATGCTATTATGTTACACTAAAATATAGTAAGAACATTTGTAAAGGAGTATTTGTTGGTATGTTAGGTTAGTATCTTTCACAGATATAGTTTTCGCTTTAGAAATATCAAAAATGTAATTTAAGCTTTTGTTTTTCGTTGTACTTATGTAAATATATTACAAGTAGAAAGAGTGTTTTGTGGTTGGAGAACAGTTCAAACCAAACAGATAACAAATCAATAGAAATTTATTTTCTTACTTATCAAAAATATCTGCAACACATTTGCATAGATGGACACAAAATAGCTTCCATGATTGTTTCATGTGATTGTATCAACAAGAGGAGAGTCACACCACGAACTGTATTTCTCTCAAAACTGAAGTGTAAATCTAAATGAATGCAGACCCTGTATCTGAAATAACTTAAACATCTTTTTGGGGGTAAAGGAGCTCATGTTGACATTATTATATAACTGATCAAATATTTTCTCTGAATCCCAATGGATAACAATAAATATTTCAAATATATTACTTCTTGGTTTGTTAAATACTTTCAAATATATCCAATCATGTCACACAAAAAGGCCCAAACTCTTCATGGTCAATCATTATTATTTTTTCACTTAAATGCTATAATGCTCCTCTGTCACAAATAAAATGGAAATGAAAAGTAAGAAATAAACACAAAAGTCTTCAGTCTCTCATAATCACTTTTTCACAGGATGAGTAATCCGATTGACTCCGACGTGTTTTGGGCGGACGTTTCTGTGGGTACTCCATCACATTTTGACACCACCATTATCCCAGAAATAATCCTTGAGCTTCTCGTGGGGATATTCCTCCGTTTGTTCTTTTCCAATGCAATCGCTCCCAAAAATATCCCTTTTCTTGCATGTTGGAAATCCATAAAAGCTCCACAACTTTCCACCAGGAGGCACCTAATCCAACGACTCTTGCTGTCGTGCTGCTCCTGGATCAGTTGGCGAACTGTCTGTAGAAGGCGACCTTGACGCGCTCTATCTGGTGGCACAGTTTGATGGCGGGGCCGAGCTTCAGGTCCATGCACTCCTGTACGGTGGGCAGAGTGAGCAGCAGCAGCGCCTGGCCGTCAATGTCCTGCAGGAGGAGATACATTCATATTTAAAGAGACAGTTCAAGAGTAGTGTCGCTTATTCTGGATTTTGAAGATTTTCCTCAAGTTTTGAAGCTTAAACTGTCCGACGTGTGCAATCCCTCAGGATTTTTTACCTTTACCACCAAATGCTTCTAGAGAAAGATATTTGTTTTTTATGACCTTACGCATCCAAAAATGGTCATTGTTCAAGCTTCAAGATGATATTTACTATAGTTAGACTAACTAGATCCTGTTGCTTTGTAGTCCAGCTTTACTCTGATCATAAAGCTTTCAGAATAAAAAGTTAAAAAGAAACAAAAATAAATCCTCATATCCTCCGGCCTATCCCAGCCTTACAGTTGATTCTGCTCGAAAAAGGAAATGTGAATAATAAGGGGAAAGAATGCAAAATAGCCTTTTAGTAAGAAAAACACGATTTATTCACAACTATCTGACCATCTATTTAATTTACATCAAGAAAGAGAAAGGATTTTGATCACAATGTTGTCCGTTTGACATCATGAGCTGAGGAAATATTTATTTATGAAAAACTCAGAGTGAAGGCTCTAATATTGTAAAGACTGTAGACAGAGTTTGTAAGTTGGAAATACTGAGGAAGATATTTTGTCTGGTTAGAAAGGGGATAAGGCATGGAGTAGTGATTGTAAGGTGTCCTCACTAGTAGTGTGTGTGTGTGTGTGTGTGTGTGTGTACCTGCTCCTGGAAGATGTTGGCCAGAGACGCACAGTCAGTCGAGTTTATAAACTCAACGACTTCATCTACACTCCACTCCAGAGGGTTTCTGTCCAACACCAGCTGATCCTCCTCCTCGTCCATCTGACACACACACACACACACACACACACACACACACACACACACACACACACACACACACACACACACACACACACACACACACACACACACACACACACACACACACACACACACACACACACACACACACACACACACACACACACACACACACACACACACACACACACAAAGACACACACACAAAAAGACACACACTGTCAATTACAGAATCACAAACACATTTGCTTTAATCACTCAACTCATTCAGTCTAAAGCTGGATTCATCCATCTCTGGTGAAAATGCTGTAGATGTAGTGATTTATTTAATCCACCACGATAACAATACTGTGGATGATTATGTCGGACTTAATTGTATGCCTGATCAACTTGAATTAATTGCGTTGTTTTTTTTGGCTCACTTTGCAACCATAGAAATGAAAAAATATAACCACATTGGAACAAAATCCATGAGCAAATATTCCTTGTTTGGTATCGTGTAACTTGCTGCATGTCATATTGCTAAACATTTTAAATATTTATTTATCAAATAAAGGCTTAAAATTCTCCCAAATAGTCTTGAGAAAATGTGCTAATCACTTCTTTAAAACACGTACAAAATGCAACCCTTTTAGGCTATTTTATTTGTTCCTTTATGAAAGGGTGGTCTTAATATTCCGTCAGGTATACAGTAGTGTAATGTAGTATACAAAAGACAAATATTGATAATGATAAGCACTCCATGTTGTTTAAACATCAGCGTCTAGTTCACGGAAGTTTAATAAGGCCTGCTCCTAAGATTTACTTTCACAAGAATTGTATTGTTTCCAGAAAATAAGCCAGAAACCAGAAGTTACAGAACTACATTATTCATTCATGAATACATTTGTACTGGTCTGTCTGACCTGCATGTCCTGTCCCTCCGGTGGCTGGTACTTGTTCTGGTTGTAAGTGGACAGTGAGCGTGTGGACCTCCTGCGGCCCTCGGGGGCCTCGGTCCCCCCCGCAGCTTCCCCTGTGCTGAAGGCCCTGCGCAGCGAGGCGGCGCGGCGGGGGCGGCTGCTGTTCACCTCCACCGAGGGGCCGTCAGGGTGGTCCTCACGGGGCTCCGAGCTGGTGCCTTCACTGCCCGACTGCAACGTCAGCTCTTCATCCTCATCACTGTCCTGAAGGGGGGAGGCAGAGGAGTCAGGGGTGGGGGGGGGGTTTGTGTTTGGGCTTCAGTATGGTGGGGAAAGCACCTAAACGCTACACACACAATAACTTAAAAGCCTGTTTTTACGCTAATAACCGTTGATCTTCACTGCGAAGATTTGTGTTTCGATCCCTTTGGCTGTGTTAGTGCATACATTTTTAAAAGGGTGTGAGTTTTTTTTGGCATTCGCAAGTTCTTAGACTCATATGTCCCCATTGAAAGCCATTAGCTATTAACTATCCCCCAGATTGAGCCATCTTATCGTGTGTCCCAATAGGGCAAACACATTATATTGTCCTGGTTCGCTCTGCACAAATATTTGATAACAGAAAAAGCCAAATATGATATTGAAACTTGAACACTTCCCACTGATGTGACACAGGCAGGGATATTTAAGCTGGGTAGGAACAGAGGTGACGTTAGTTTAAAGTTCCTCAAAGCAATGACTCATGGTCTCCACTCAGGTTTCCACTGAGAGCAAGAAGTGAGACTTAGATTGAAATGAGATACCGTGCTAGCTGAGGCTGGGTTACACACACAGACTACAGACTCCTGTTGAATATTCACTATTTTCTTTTATAGCTAATACACCTTTACCAAACAATAGCATGTAGTTATTAAGCTAAATATCAAATATCTATACAAACGTATTTTTGTTGGATGTCAGTATTTTGTTGGATGTCAGTATTTGAGTTGTAGTTCTTCTTTTATTTAAAATGGATGAAGCCTCAACATAAATAGATTTGATATGGATGTATGAAGCTTCTTTCAGACTTTTCTTTCAATTCAATTAAACCCATATATATTTGTGCTGCTGCTGTAGAGCTGATATTATACATTGATTAGTTGATTAAGAGAACATTAAATGATATTTTAAGTATGTTTTAAAGTAAAATTGCCAAACAAACATGTTAGAGCCTCTCAATTGTCAGGCTTTTGCTAATACAAAATAAAAAAAAGCTTCACTTCAGAATTATTGGTCAAATAAAACCAAGGCTATAATTAAGGGTTATATTCAAGGTCACGTTATCTACCAACAATTTACAGTCCAAAATGTTGCTCATCAGTTGCTTTTTCATATACAAATACACATACAAATAATAATTATTAAAACTGCTGTAAATGTATTTTCTCTTGATCAAATAATCGATTACACTGACTGTTTCCTCTCTTCTTTTTTTGAACAATGTTTACTTTGCAACACTACCCAGTTTAATCGCTTTATTCCATTCAATATTAATATTCACTCACTTTAATGATCTTGATGACCAACATCAAGTGTACATTAGTCTTACTAGTGTGCTCCACATTGTAGTGGTATAACATATCAAAACACCCAGACACGAGGCCAAATAACAGAGTAGTGAGTAAACACATAGGCTGCCTAACCTAAATTGAACTCCTCTCCTTCCTGTCTCAGGGATGTTGTTATTTATAAACCGGATTATGACTGTACACTCCGTCTCAGAGAGTGTTATCTAACCTGTGGTGAGCCGGCAGCAGTGTAGTCCACGTTGGACGAGCGTCTCTTCTTCTGCACAAAGATTGCTTTCCTCTTCTTCCTGCGGCGCGTCGGCTTGGCCTCCGTCGCCTCCTCTCCAGCCATCGGCTTGGAGAGCTTCCTCTTCTTCCCGTAGTAATAAGCTGCGAACACAGCAGATGTTGAAAACAATACACACCACAAAACAAAAACACATCCTAGCTGCTCATCACCGGCAATTATACAATCTTTGATTTAGGGTTGAAAGAAGTGGAAGATATACTCAGATCCTTTCAATCAGTCGCTTTTGCACTCCATTACAAGTCGTGCATTTAAAACGTTACTTAAGAAAAAGCACAGAAGCATCCTCAAGTGTACTTCAAGTGTCAAAAAACCCAGTAGTGATGCGTTTAATTGCACACACTCACTGTATTTGGTTTTGGTCTGGACGGAGCAGTTCTCCGGGCACTTGTCGGCGATGAGGAGGGGGCTGAAGAGGTTCGGGCAGCACTGCAGCTTCACGCACACTTTACGACAAAAGTCTGCGATCTGGTCAGCGAGGCGCACGATGCGGATGGTGGAGCGATAGGTTTTCCCTTTATATCTGCAGGTATAGAAAGGGAGAGGTGTTGATGACATGGGATGCAGGGGTAACGTATTATTGTAAGAAGTTAGCATGGCTAGGTTTACCGCGGTTATATTCAAAGGGATTTGTTGTATTGGATATTGGAAAATGGCAGAAAATAGGCTCTGTGATATCTCCACATATCAACTCCACTTGTTGTGATTTTTGAAGTGCACTCGCCAGAAGTAAAAAGCTTAAAATTCTCTTTCACAGCTTGTATTAACCACAGACCTTATTTCAGGCCTCTGAGGACTCATTCCTGCACCTCTCTGTAGTGGTGCAGGGATTAGACTTGTATTCATCAGAACAATGCATAATAAAACTGTGATACATCAGAGCGTTTGACACTGAATGATGATTGCCCTTGCAGTTATGATGTGAACGTGGGCTGTTTTAGTGATTTTACATCATCCGGTTGATGAGGATTACACAGGCAATCTCCTGTTTAATGGCAAAGGTTAGGAAGGGTGATCCGATCTTCTGGCAAACGCTCAAAGGACAAATCTGCCCTGATCTGATGTGAGTGACCTCTCTTTTCTTCCTTTTCATTGCTTTGTTTATCAACTGATTTTCTTGTTTTCTTCAGCACAACAATGTAAAGTCTGCTCAAGAATCAAATGTGTCTCCTTGCTTAGTTGACTATCCTCGGAGGACTTCACTGTCTGAGCAGCAAAAGCCCGACAAATGATAGTTCTTCCTGTTGTCGAGGTGTGAAAACATCCATGCGTGAATGTGAACATGATGCTGCGCAGCCGAACACAGGTGACTCACTACAACCTCTGCGTGGCCAACTCTTCCTCGTTTCAGCCAGATATAAAAAAAAAAGCAGGGCAGTTTTTGATTAGAAAACACAGAGCACACAGCCTGGAGCTGTGGAATAATTTGGCTCTGTGCACACAGCAGTGGAAGGAAATCACACACACACCACGGCAGGAACAAAGAAATCAATTCAATGAAGAGGCTCTGTGAGGTCTGATTCTGATTTTAGGGAGGATGTTGTCTAAGCTTGATTTATGATGATGTATAATACATAAAGTCATGTAATTGTATTGCTTTATAGCGCCTGAAAATGACCAGAGCCATAACTTGACCGAATAGAGTGCTGCAGGAATGTGTCCTAAACCTGGAAATTAGTTAGCATTTTCGCACTTAGGGTTTCTCCGAAGTCAATTGTTTGTTGAACTTCATTTTGGTTTTGATTTTTGGTCTGCCAGTGAGCTTATTCTATGCAATATTCCAAAAATAAATGGAAAAATCCCATGGGCCTTTTGTCCAGGGTTATAATCTGTTCTGATTTATTACAAGAACGATCTCCTGCATATTTGGGGTGTTCCTCACTTGGCTTTGAGGGTCTCCTCTTGGCAGTCCCAGCTCTGATCCTCCAGGTCCTGCAGCTCCTTCAGGACTCGCCCGGGCTTGTAGGCGGCGTTGATCAGCATGCTGAGCAGCTGGAGGCATAAAACAAAAAATAAACTTCTGGTTCAAGAGAACAGGCTGGGAGTGTTACTCTAAAAATGTATTCAGTTACGTCTTTAAACATGTGTGTATGCAGACTGTCTCTGGAGACATTACCAGTCTGTTTTGCTGAGCAGTTGTTACGGTGTGTACGAGTAAACACTCTTGACTGACAGCTCTGCACATTAAAATGAAGACACTGCAGGTGGTTAACAAGACATCGCTGTCTCACACTCTGTCTTCCACCTCCTCCCCCCCCCTTCCAATCTGCCTCCTCCCTCCCTTTGAAAGTGTGCGAGTCTTTGATTAAAGCTGACTCCTGACATCAGCCCACCTCTTTGAGGACCAGCGTGCACTTCCCGGGCCCGACAGCCTGCGGCAGCTCGGCGATGCGTCCCTTGTTGAGGTACGGGCCTGAGAAACAGCGGTGGTTGACAAAAATCTTTGAGCAGCAGTACCTGCCGTTAGCTGAGCCTGAAAGAGAGGACAGACAGGGATTAGGTCATGTGGAAATACATATGATGTGTGCAAGGTAAACATCTTCTCTTTTAGACTTACAAAGAGAGTAATCTATAAGTAAATGTTATCTCTATTTCCTGATACCTACGGGTCACAAGCACAACAATAAGTGAATAAAAACGTGTTCTAAGGAATGAATAATTAATACATAGACTCATGTAAATAAAAGCACGCCTAAACATGAACTGTGGTTTGGACCATTTGAGATCAAAGCGAAAACTTTGTAGTTGTTTTGACTGAAGATTAAGTCTTTGCTCAAATGTGTGTTTGTCCTCAGCTGCTGTAGTACATCCTTATTTAAGTTCTACACAGACTAGATACACAAAAAAACATATATGTATACTATAAGAGTATACTGACAAGTTTATTGCGTATATTGCTTGTTTTAAGCATAAGTACACTCGTTCTTTTTATTGTGGATCGCAGACATTTAGCATCTTTTGGTTGCCAAATTGGAGTCGTATTGTGCAGATTGTTTATTTGTAATTCAATTTCTAATTCGTATGTTGCTAAATCCTGACTTTTGTAAGGAAATGTGCGGCATAACCTTCCTTTA